>NC_081185.1:222927-539845 GCF_029867415.1 Vicia villosa
GCAAATTTCTGAAATTTCTTTTCCTTCTCCAAAAACGTGGACTATCATATGTAATTTATGAAATTTCTTTCTCTTCTCCAAAAACGTTGACTATAATATACAATTTCTAGAATTTCTTTCTCTTCTCAAAAAAACGTGGACTATCATATGCAATTTCTAGAATTTCTTTCTCTTTTCCAAAAACGTGGACTATCATATGCGATTTCTGGAATTTCTTTCTCTTATGCGATTTCTGAAATTTCTTTCTCTTCTCCAAAAACGTGGACTATCATATGTAATTTCTAGAATTTCTTTCTCTTCTCCAAAAACGTGGACTATCATATGCAGTTTATCAAATATCTTTATCTTCCCCAAAAACATGGACTATCATATGCAATTTTTGGAATTTCTTTATCTTCTCCGAAAACGTGGACTATTATATGAAATTTCTAGAATTTATTTCTCTTCTCCAAAAAAGTAGACTAGCTTATGCAATTTCTAAAATTTTTATCTCTTCTCAAAAAAGTGTGGACTATCTTATGCAATTCTAGATTTTCTTTCTCTTCTCAAAAAACGTGGACTATCATATGCAGTTTCTAGAATTTCTTCCTCTTCTCCAAAAACATGGACTATCATATGCTATTTCTATAACTTCTTTCCCTTTTCAAAAAACGTGGACTATCATATGCAATTTCCAGAATTTCTTTCTCTTCACCAAAAACGTGGACTACCATATGCAATTTCTAGAATTTCTTTCTCTTTTCAAAAAACGTGGACTATCATATGCAATTTCTGGAATTTCTTTCCCTTCTCCAAAAACGTGGACTATCATATACAATTTATGAAATTTCTTTCCCTTCTCCAAAAACGTGGACTATCATATGCAATTTCTAGAATTTCTTTCTCTTCTCCAAAAACGTGGACTATCATATGTAATTTATGAAATTTCTTTTCCTTCTCCAAAAACGTGGACTATCATATGCCATTTCTGGAATTTCTTAATCTTCTCCAAAAACTTGGACTATCATATGTAATTTCTAGAATTTCGTTCTCTTCTCCAATAAAACGTACTATCATATGCAATTTCAAGAATTTGTTTATCTTCTCCAAAAATGTGTACTATCATATGCAATTTATGAAATTTCTTTCTCTTCTCCAAAATTTTAGATCATCATATTCAATTTCTGGAATTTCTTTCTCTTCTCCAAAAACGTGGACCATCATATGCAATTTTTGGAATTTCTTTCTCTTCTCCAATGACTTGGACTATCATATTGATTGTCTAGAATTTCTTTCTCTTCTCCAAAAACGTGGACTTTCATATACAATTTAAGAAATTTCTTTCTTTTCTCGAAAATCATGGACTATCATATGCAATTTTTGGAATTTCTTTCTCTTCTCCAAAAACATGGACTATCTTATGCAATTTCTAGAATTTCTTTCTCTTCTCCAGAAACGTGGACTATCATATGCGATTTCAAGAATTTCTTTCTCTTCTCCAAAAACGTGGACTATCATATGCTATTTCTAGAATTTCTTTACCTTTTCCAAAAACGTGGACTATCATATGCAATTTTTGGAATTTCTTTCCCTTCTCCAAAAACGTGGACTATCATATGCAATTTCTAGAAATTCTTTCACTTCTCCAAAAACATGGAGTATCATATGCGATTTCTAGAATTTCTTTCTCTTCTCCAAAAATGTGTACTCTCATATGAAATTTAAGAAATTTCTTTCTCTTCTCCAAAAACGTGGACTATCATATGTAATTTTTGGAATTTATTTCTCTTCTCCAAAAAACGTGGACTATCATATGTAATTTCTAGAATTTCGTTCTCTTCTCCAAAAACGTACTATCATATGCAATTTCTGGAATTTCTTTCTCTTCTCCAAAAATGTGTACTATCGTATGCAATTTATGAAATTTCTTTCTCTTCTCCAAAAACGACTATCATATGCATTATCTGGAATTTCTTTCTCTTCTTCAAAAACGTGGACTATCATATGCAATGTCTAGAATTTTTTTCTCTTCTCCAAAAACATGGACTATCATATGCTTTTTCTAGAACTTCATTCCTTTCTCCAAAAACGTGTACTATCATATACAATTTATTAAATTACTTTCTCTTCTCGTAAATCGTGGACTATCATATGCAATTTTTTGAATTTCTTTCCGTTCTCCAAAAACGTGGACGATCATATGCAACTTCAAGAACTTCTTTCTCTTCTCCAAAAACATGGACTATCGTATGCAAATTTCTGAAATTTCTTTTCCTTCTCCAAAAACGTGGACTATCATATGTAATTTATGAAATTTCTTTCTCTTCTCCAAAAACGTTGACTATAATATACAATTTCTAGAATTTCTTTCTCTTCTCAAAAAAACGTGGACTATCATATGCAATTTCTAGAATTTCTTTTTCTTCTCCAAAAATGTGGGCTATCATATGCAATTTCTTGAATTTCATTGCTCATCCAAAAACGTGGACTATCATATGTAATTTAAGGATATTTTTCCTTCTTTAATAACATTGTATATTCGATGCAATTTATGGAATTTCTTTCCCTTCTCCATAAACTTGGACTATCATATGCAATTTATAGAATTTCTTTCATTTTTCCAAAAAACATGGTGTATCATATGCAACTTCTGGAATTTCTTTCCCTTCTCCCAATATTTGGACTATCATTTACAATTTCTGGAATTTCTTTATCTTCTCCAAAAACGGGGACAATCATATGCTTTTTCTAGATTTTCATACCCTTCTCCAAAAACATGGACTATCATATACAATTTATGAAATTTCTTTCTATTCTCGAAAATCGTGGACTATCATATGCAATTTTTGGAATTTCTTTCCCTTCTCCAAAAACGTGGACTATCATTAGCAATTTATGAAATTTCTTTCTCTTCTCTAAAGAGGTGGACTATCATATGCAATTCCAAGAATTTCTTTCTCTTCTCAAAAAACGTGGACTATCATATGCAATTTCTAGAATTTCTTTCTCTTCTCAAAAAACGTGGACTGTCGTATGCAATTTCTAGAATTTCTTTCTCTTCTCCAAAAACGTGGACTATCTGATGCAATTTATGGAATTTCTTTCTCTTCTCCAAAAACGTGGACTATCATATGCAATTTCTAGAATTTCTTTCTCTTCTCCAAAAACGTGGACTATCATATTCGATTTCTGGAATTTCTTTCTCTTCAACAAAAACGTGGACTATCATATGCTATTTCTAGAATTTCTTTCCCTTTTCAAAAAACGTGGACTATCATATGCAATTTTTGGAATTTCTTTCCCATCTCAAAAACGTGGACTATCATATACAATTTCTAGAATTTCTTTCTCTTCTCCAAAAACGTGGACTATCATATACAATTTATGAAATTTCTTTCCCTTCTCCAAAAACGTGGATTATCATATGCGATTTCTGAAATTTCTTTCTCTTCTCCAAAAACGTGGACTATCATATGTAATTTCTAGAATTTCTTTCTCTTCTCCAAAAACGTGGACTATCATATGCAGTTTATCAAATATCTTTATCTTCCCCAAAAACATGGACTATCATATGCAATTTTTGGAATTTCTTTATCTTCTCCGAAAACGTGGACTATTATATGAAATTTCTAGAATTTATTTCTCTTCTCCAAAAAAGTAGACTAGCTTATGCAATTTCTAAAATTTTTATCTCTTCTCAAAAAAGTGTGGACTATCTTATGCAATTCTAGATTTTCTTTCTCTTCTCAAAAAACGTGGACTATCATATGCAGTTTCTAGAATTTCTTCCTCTTCTCCAAAAACATGGACTATCATATGCTATTCTATAACTTCTTTCCCTTTTCAAAAAACGTGGACTATCATATGCAATTTCCAGAATTTCTTTCTCTTCACCAAAAACGTGGACTACCATATGCAATTTCTAGAATTTCTTTCTCTTTTCAAAAAACGTGGACTATCATATGCAATTTCTGGAATTTCTTTCCCTTCTCCAAAAACGTGGACTATCATATACAATTTATGAAATTTCTTTCCAATCTCCAAAAACGTGGACTATCATATGCAATTTCTAGAATTTCTTTCTCTTCTCCAAAAACGTGGACTATCATATGTAATTTATGAAATTTCTTTTCCTTCTCCAAAAACGTGGACTATCATATGCCATTTCTGGAATTTCTTAATCTTCTCCAAAAACTTGGACTATCATATGTAATTTCTAGAATTTCGTTCTCTTCTCCAATAAAACGTACTATCATATGCAATTTCAAGAATTTGTTTATCTTCTCCAAAAATGTGTACTATCATATGCAATTTATGAAATTTCTTTCTCTTCTCCAAAATTTTAGATCATCATATTCAATTTCTGGAATTTCTTTCTCTTCTCCAAAAACGTGGACCATCATATGCAATTTTTGGAATTTCTTTCTCTTCTCCAATGACTTGGACTATCATATTGATTGTCTAGAATTTCTTTCTCTTCTCCAAAAACGTGGACTTTCATATACAATTTAAGAAATTTCTTTCTTTTCTCGAAAATCATGGACTATCATATGCAATTTTTGGAATTTCTTTCTCTTCTCCAAAAACATGGACTATCTTATGCAATTTCTAGAATTTCTTTCTCTTCTCCAGAAACGTGGACTATCATATGCGATTTCAAGAATTTCTTTCTCTTCTCCAAAAACGTGGACTATCATATGCTATTTCTAGAATTTCTTTACCTTTTCCAAAAACGTGGACTATCATATGCAATTTTTGGAATTTCTTTCCCTTCTCCAAAAACGTGGACTATCATATGCAATTTCTAGAAATTCTTTCACTTCTCCAAAAACATGGAGTATCATATGCGATTTCTAGAATTTCTTTCTCTTCTCCAAAAATGTGTACTCTCATATGAAATTTAAGAAATTTCTTTCTCTTCTCCAAAAACGTGGACTATCATATGTAATTTTTGGAATTTATTTCTCTTCTCCAAAAAACGTGGACTATCATATGTAATTTCTAGAATTTCGTTCTCTTCTCCAAAAACGTACTATCATATGCAATTTCTGGAATTTCTTTCTCTTCTCCAAAAATGTGTACTATCGTATGCAATTTATGAAATTTCTTTCTCTTCTCCAAAAACGACTATCATATGCATTATCTGGAATTTCTTTCTCTTCTTCAAAAACGTGGACTATCATATGCAATGTCTAGAATTTTTTTCTCTTCTCCAAAAACATGGACTATCATATGCTTTTTCTAGAACTTCATTCCTTTCTCCAAAAACGTGTACTATCATATACAATTTATTAAATTACTTTCTCTTCTCGTAAATCGTGGACTATCATATGCAATTTTTTGAATTTCTTTCCGTTCTCCAAAAACGTGGACGATCATATGCAACTTCAAGAACTTCTTTCTCTTCTCCAAAAACATGGACTATCGTATGCAAATTTCTGAAATTTCTTTTCCTTCTCCAAAAACGTGGACTATCATATGTAATTTATGAAATTTCTTTCTCTTCTCCAAAAACGTTGACTATAATATACAATTTCTAGAATTTCTTTCTCTTCTCAAAAAAACGTGGACTATCATATGCAATTTCTAGAATTTCTTTTTCTTCTCCAAAAATGTGGGCTATCATATGCAATTTCTTGAATTTCATTGCTCATCCAAAAACGTGGACTATCATATGTAATTTAAGGATATTTTTCCTTCTTTAATAACATTGTATATTCGATGCAATTTATGGAATTTCTTTCCCTTCTCCATAAACTTGGACTATCATATGCAATTTATAGAATTTCTTTCATTTTTCCAAAAAACATGGTGTATCATATGCAACTTCTGGAATTTCTTTCCCTTCTCCCAATATTTGGACTATCATTTACAATTTCTGGAATTTCTTTATCTTCTCCAAAAACGGGGACAATCATATGCTTTTTCTAGATTTTCATACCCTTCTCCAAAAACATGGACTATCATATACAATTTATGAAATTTCTTTCTATTCTCGAAAATCGTGGACTATCATATGCAATTTTTGGAATTTCTTTCCCTTCTCCAAAAACGTGGACTATCATTAGCAATTTATGAAATTTCTTTCTCTTCTCTAAAGAGGTGGACTATCATATGCAATTCCAAGAATTTCTTTCTCTTCTCAAAAAACGTGGACTATCATATGCAATTTCTAGAATTTCTTTCTCTTCTCAAAAAACGTGGACTGTCGTATGCAATTTCTAGAATTTCTTTCTCTTCTCCAAAAACGTGGACTATCTGATGCAATTTATGGAATTTCTTTCTCTTCTCCAAAAACGTGGACTATCATATGCAATTTCTAGAATTTCTTTCTCTTCTCCAAAAACGTGGACTATCATATTCGATTTCTGGAATTTCTTTCTCTTCAACAAAAACGTGGACTATCATATGCTATTTCTAGAATTTCTTTCCCTTTTCAAAAAACGTGGACTATCATATGCAATTTTTGGAATTTCTTTCCCATCTCAAAAACGTGGACTATCATATACAATTTCTAGAATTTCTTTCTCTTCTCCAAAAACGTGGACTATCATATACAATTTATGAAATTTCTTTCCCTTCTCCAAAAACGTGGATTATCATATGCGATTTCTGAAATTTCTTTCTCTTCTCCAAAAACGTGGACTATCATATGTAATTTCTAGAATTTCTTTCTCTTCTCCAAAAACGTGGACTATCATATGCAGTTTATCAAATATCTTTATCTTCCCCAAAAACATGGACTATCATATGCAATTTTTGGAATTTCTTTATCTTCTCCGAAAACGTGGACTATTATATGAAATTTCTAGAATTTATTTCTCTTCTCCAAAAAAGTAGACTAGCTTATGCAATTTCTAAAATTTTTATCTCTTCTCAAAAAAGTGTGGACTATCTTATGCAATTCTAGATTTTCTTTCTCTTCTCAAAAAACGTGGACTATCATATGCAGTTTCTAGAATTTCTTCCTCTTCTCCAAAAACATGGACTATCATATGCTATTTCTATAACTTCTTTCCCTTTTCAAAAAACGTGGACTATCATATGCAATTTCCAGAATTTCTTTCTCTTCACCAAAAACGTGGACTACCATATGCAATTTCTAGAATTTCTTTCTCTTTTCAAAAAACGTGGACTATCATATGCAATTTCTGGAATTTCTTTCCCTTCTCCAAAAACGTGGACTATCATATACAATTTATGAAATTTCTTTCCAATCTCCAAAAACGTGGACTATCATATGCAATTTCTAGAATTTCTTTCTCTTCTCCAAAAACGTGGACTATCATATGTAATTTATGAAATTTCTTTTCCTTCTCCAAAAACGTGGACTATCATATGCCATTTCTGGAATTTCTTAATCTTCTCCAAAAACTTGGACTATCATATGTAATTTCTAGAATTTCGTTCTCTTCTCCAATAAAACGTACTATCATATGCAATTTCAAGAATTTGTTTATCTTCTCCAAAAATGTGTACTATCATATGCAATTTATGAAATTTCTTTCTCTTCTCCAAAATTTTAGATCATCATATGCAATTTCTGGAATTTCTTTCTCTTCTCCAAAAACGTGGACCATCATATGCAATTTTTGGAATTTCTTTCTCTTCTCCAATGACTTGGACTATCATATTGATTGTCTAGAATTTCTTTCTCTTCTCCAAAAACGTGGACTTTCATATACAATTTAAGAAATTTCTTTCTTTTCTCGAAAATCATGGACTATCATATGCAATTTTTGGAATTTCTTTCTCTTCTCCAAAAACATGGACTATCTTATGCAATTTCTAGAATTTCTTTCTCTTCTCCAGAAACGTGGACTATCATATGCGATTTCAAGAATTTCTTTCTCTTCTCCAAAAACGTGGACTATCATATGCTATTTCTAGAATTTCTTTACCTTTTCCAAAAACGTGGACTATCATATGCAATTTTTGGAATTTCTTTCCCTTCTCCAAAAACGTGGACTATCATATGCAATTTCTAGAAATTCTTTCACTTCTCCAAAAACATGGAGTATCATATGCGATTTCTAGAATTTCTTTCTCTTCTCCAAAAATGTGTACTCTCATATGAAATTTAAGAAATTTCTTTCTCTTCTCCAAAAACGTGGACTATCATATGTAATTTTTGGAATTTATTTCTCTTCTCCAAAAAACGTGGACTATCATATGTAATTTCTAGAATTTCGTTCTCTTCTCCAAAAACGTACTATCATATGCAATTTCTGGAATTTCTTTCTCTTCTCCAAAAATGTGTACTATCGTATGCAATTTATGAAATTTCTTTCTCTTCTCCAAAAACGACTATCATATGCATTATCTGGAATTTCTTTCTCTTCTTCAAAAACGTGGACTATCATATGCAATGTCTAGAATTTTTTTCTCTTCTCCAAAAACATGGACTATCATATGCTTTTTCTAGAACTTCATTCCTTTCTCCAAAAACGTGTACTATCATATACAATTTATTAAATTACTTTCTCTTCTCGTAAATCGTGGACTATCATATGCAATTTTTTGAATTTCTTTCCGTTCTCCAAAAACGTGGACGATCATATGCAACTTCAAGAACTTCTTTCTCTTCTCCAAAAACATGGACTATCGTATGCAAATTTCTGAAATTTCTTTTCCTTCTCCAAAAACGTGGACTATCATATGTAATTTATGAAATTTCTTTCTCTTCTCCAAAAACGTTGACTATAATATACAATTTCTAGAATTTCTTTCTCTTCTCAAAAAAACGTGGACTATCATATGCAATTTCTAGAATTTCTTTTTCTTCTCCAAAAATGTGGGCTATCATATGCAATTTCTTGAATTTCATTGCTCATCCAAAAACGTGGACTATCATATGTAATTTAAGGATATTTTTCCTTCTTTAATAACATTGTATATTCGATGCAATTTATGGAATTTCTTTCCCTTCTCCATAAACTTGGACTATCATATGCAATTTATAGAATTTCTTTCATTTTTCCAAAAAACATGGTGTATCATATGCAACTTCTGGAATTTCTTTCCCTTCTCCCAATATTTGGACTATCATTTACAATTTCTGGAATTTCTTTATCTTCTCCAAAAACGGGGACAATCATATGCTTTTTCTAGATTTTCATACCCTTCTCCAAAAACATGGACTATCATATACAATTTATGAAATTTCTTTCTATTCTCGAAAATCGTGGACTATCATATGCAATTTTTGGAATTTCTTTCCCTTCTCCAAAAACGTGGACTATCATTAGCAATTTATGAAATTTCTTTCTCTTCTCTAAAGAGGTGGACTATCATATGCAATTCCAAGAATTTCTTTCTCTTCTCAAAAAACGTGGACTATCATATGCAATTTCTAGAATTTCTTTCTCTTCTCAAAAAACGTGGACTGTCGTATGCAATTTCTAGAATTTCTTTCTCTTCTCCAAAAACGTGGACTATCTGATGCAATTTATGGAATTTCTTTCTCTTCTCCAAAAACGTGGACTATCATATGCAATTTCTAGAATTTCTTTCTCTTCTCCAAAAACGTGGACTATCATATTCGATTTCTGGAATTTCTTTCTCTTCAACAAAAACGTGGACTATCATATGCTATTTCTAGAATTTCTTTCCCTTTTCAAAAAACGTGGACTATCATATGCAATTTTTGGAATTTCTTTCCCATCTCAAAAACGTGGACTATCATATACAATTTCTAGAATTTCTTTCTCTTCTCCAAAAACGTGGACTATCATATACAATTTATGAAATTTCTTTCCCTTCTCCAAAAACGTGGATTATCATATGCGATTTCTGAAATTTCTTTCTCTTCTCCAAAAACGTGGACTATCATATGTAATTTCTAGAATTTCTTTCTCTTCTCCAAAAACGTGGACTATCATATGCAGTTTATCAAATATCTTTATCTTCCCCAAAAACATGGACTATCATATGCAATTTTTGGAATTTCTTTATCTTCTCCGAAAACGTGGACTATTATATGAAATTTCTAGAATTTATTTCTCTTCTCCAAAAAAGTAGACTAGCTTATGCAATTTCTAAAATTTTTATCTCTTCTCAAAAAAGTGTGGACTATCTTATGCAATTCTAGATTTTCTTTCTCTTCTCAAAAAACGTGGACTATCATATGCAGTTTCTAGAATTTCTTCCTCTTCTCCAAAAACATGGACTATCATATGCTATTTCTATAACTTCTTTCCCTTTTCAAAAAACGTGGACTATCATATGCAATTTCCAGAATTTCTTTCTCTTCACCAAAAACGTGGACTACCATATGCAATTTCTAGAATTTCTTTCTCTTTTCAAAAAACGTGGACTATCATATGCAATTTCTGGAATTTCTTTCCCTTCTCCAAAAACGTGGACTATCATATACAATTTATGAAATTTCTTTCCAATCTCCAAAAACGTGGACTATCATATGCAATTTCTAGAATTTCTTTCTCTTCTCCAAAAACGTGGACTATCATATGTAATTTATGAAATTTCTTTTCCTTCTCCAAAAACGTGGACTATCATATGCCATTTCTGGAATTTCTTAATCTTCTCCAAAAACTTGGACTATCATATGTAATTTCTAGAATTTCGTTCTCTTCTCCAATAAAACGTACTATCATATGCAATTTCAAGAATTTGTTTATCTTCTCCAAAAATGTGTACTATCATATGCAATTTATGAAATTTCTTTCTCTTCTCCAAAATTTTAGATCATCATATGCAATTTCTGGAATTTCTTTCTCTTCTCCAAAAACGTGGACCATCATATGCAATTTCTGGAATTTCTTTCTCTTCTCCAAAGACTTGGACTATCATATTGATTGTCTAGAATTTCTTTCTCTTCTCCAAAAACATGGACTATGATATGTTTTTTCTAGAATTTCATTCCCTTCTCCAAAAACTTGGACTATCATATACAATTTAAGAAATTTCTTTCTTTTCTCGAAAATCATGGACTATCATATGCAATTTTTGGAATTTCTTTCTCTTCTCCAAAAACATGGACTATCTTATGCAATTTCTAGAATTTCTTTCTTTTCTCCAGAAACGTGGACTATCATATGCGATTTCAAGAATTTCTTTCTCTTCTCCAAAAACGTGGACTATCATATGCTATTTCTAGAATTTCTTTACCTTTTCCAAAAACGTGGACTATCATATGCAATTTTTGGAATTTCTTTCCCTTCTCCAAAAACGTGGACTATCATATGTAATTTCTAGAATTTCGTTCTCTTCTCCAAAAACGTACTATCATATGCAATTTCTGGAATTTCTTTCTCTTCTCCAAAAATGTGTACTATCGTATGCAATTTATGAAATTTCTTTCTCTTCTCCAAAAACGACTATCATATGCATTATCTGGAATTTCTTTCTCTTCTTCAAAAACGTGGACTATCATATGCAATGTCTAGAATTTTTTTCTCTTCTCCAAAAACATGGACTATCATATGCTTTTTCTAGAACTTCATTCCTTTCTCCAAAAACGTGTACTATCATATACAATTTATTAAATTACTTTCTCTTCTCGTAAATCGTGGACTATCATATGCAATTTTTTGAATTTCTTTCCGTTCTCCAAAAACGTGGACGATCATATGCAACTTCAAGAATTTCTTTCTCTTCTCCAAAAACATGGACTATCGTATGCAAATTTCTGAAATTTCTTTTCCTTCTCCAAAAACGTGGACTATCATATGTAATTTATGAAATTTCTTTCTCTTCTCCAAAAACGTTGACTATAATATACAATTTCTAGAATTTCTTTCTCTTCTCAAAAAAACGTGGACTATCATATGCAATTTCTAGAATTTCTTTTTCTTCTCCAAAAATGTGGGCTATCATATGCAATTTCTTGAATTTCATTGCTCATCCAAAAACGTGGACTATCATATGTAATTTAAGGATATTTTTCCTTCTTTAATAACATTGTATATTCGATGCAATTTATGGAATTTCTTTCCCTTCTCCATAAACTTGGACTATCATATGCAATTTATAGAATTTCTTTCATTTTTCCAAAAAACATGGTGTATCATATGCAACTTCTGGAATTTCTTTCCCTTCTCCCAATATTTGGACTATCATTTACAATTTCTGGAATTTCTTTATCTTCTCCAAAAACGGGGACAATCATATGCTTTTTCTAGATTTTCATACCCTTCTCCAAAAACATGGACTATCATATACAATTTATGAAATTTCTTTCTATTCTCGAAAATCGTGGACTATCATATGCAATTTTTGGAATTTCTTTCCCTTCTCCAAAAACGTGGACTATCATTAGCAATTTATGAAATTTCTTTCTCTTCTCTAAAGAGGTGGACTATCATATGCAATTCCAAGAATTTCTTTCTCTTCTCAAAAAACGTGGACTATCATATGCAATTTCTAGAATTTCTTTTTCTTCTCAAAAAACGTGGACTGTCGTATGCAATTTCTAGAATTTCTTTCTCTTCTCCAAAAACGTGGACTATCTGATGCAATTTATGGAATTTCTTTCTCTTCTCCAAAAACGTGGACTATCATATGCAATTTCTAGAATTTCTTTCTCTTCTCCAAAAACGTGGACTATCATATTCGATTTCTGGAATTTCTTTCTCTTCAACAAAAACGTGGACTATCATATGCTATTTCTAGAATTTCTTTCCCTTTTCAAAAAACGTGGACTATCATATGCAATTTTTGGAATTTCTTTCCCATCTCAAAAACGTGGACTATCATATACAATTTCTAGAATTTCTTTCTCTTCTCCAAAAACATGGACTATCATATACAATTTATGAAATTTCTTTCTATTCTTGAAAATCGTTGACTATCATATGCAATTTATGAAATTTCTTTCTATTCTCGAAAATCGTGGACTATCATATGCAATTTTTGGAATTTCTTTCCCTTCTCCAAAAACGTGGACTATCATTAGCAATTTATGAAATTTCTTTCTCTTCTCTAAAGAGGTGGACTATCATATGCAATTCCAAGAATTTCTTTCTCTTCTCAAAATACGTGGACTATCATATGCAATTTCTAGAATTTCTTTCTCTTCTCAAAAAACGTGGACTGTCGTATGCAATTTCTAGAATTTCTTTCTCCTCTCCAAAAACTTGGACTATCTGATGCAATTTATGGAATTTCTTTCTCTTCTCCAAAAACGTGGACTATCATATGCAATTTCTAGAATTACTTTCTCTTCTCCAAAAACGTGGACTATCATATTCGATTTCTGGAATTTCTTTCTCTTCAACAAAAACGTGGACTATCATATGCTATTTCTAGAATTTCTTTCCCTTTTCAAAAAACGTGGACTATCATATGCAATTTTTGGAATTTCTTTCCCATCTCAAAAACGTGGACTATCATATACAATTTCTAGAATTTCTTTCTCTTCTCCAAAAACGTGGACTATCATATACAATTTATGAAATTTCTTTCCCTTCTCCAAAAACATGGACTATCATATGCGATTTCTGAAATTTCTTTCTCTTCTCCAAAAACGTGGACTATCATATGTAATTTCTAGAATTTCTTTCTCTTCTCCAAAAACGTGGACTATCATATGCAGTTTATCAAATATCTTTATCTTCCCCAAAAACATGGACTATCATATGCAATTTTTGGAATTTCTTTATCTTCTCCGAAAACGTGGACTATTATATGAAATTTCTAGAATTTATTTCTCTTCTCCAAAAAAGTAGACTAGCTTATGCAATTTCTAAAATTTTTATCTCTTCTCAAAAAAGTGTGGACTATCTTATGCAATTCTAGATTTTCTTTCTCTTCTCAAAAAACGTGGACTATCATATGCAGTTTCTAGAATTTCTTCCTCTTCTCCAAAAACATGGACTATCATATGCTATTTCTATAACTTCTTTCCCTTTTCCAAAAACGTGGACTATCATATGCAATTTCCAGAATTTCTTTCTCTTCACCAAAAACGTGGACTACCATATGCAATTTCTAGAATTTCTTTCTCTTTTCAAAAAACGTGGACTATCATATGCAATTTCTGGAATTTCTTTCCCTTCTCCAAAAACGTGGACTATCATATACAATTTATGAAATTTCTTTCTCTTCTCCAAAAACGTGGACTATCATATGCAATTTCTAGAATTTCTTTCTCTTCTCCAAAAACGTGGACTATCATATGTAATTTATGAAATTTCTTTTCCTTCTCCAAAAACGTGGACTATCATATGCCATTTCTGGAATTTCTTAATCTTCTCCAAAAACTTGGACTATCATATGTAATTTCTAGAATTTCGTTCTCTTCTCCAATAAAACGTACTATCATATGCAATTTCAAGAATTTGTTTATCTTCTCCAAAAATGTGTACTATCATATGCAATTTATGAAATTTCTTTCTCTTCTCCAAAATTTTAGATCATCATATGCAATTTCTGGAATTTCTTTCTCTTCTCCAAAAACGTGGACCATCATATGCAATTTCTGGAATTTCTTTCTCTTCTCCAAAGACTTGGACTATCATATTGATTGTCTAGAATTTCTTTCTCTTCTCCAAAAACATGGACTATGATATGTTTTTTCTAGAATTTCATTCCCTTCTCCAAAAACTTGGACTATCATATACAATTTAAGAAATTTCTTTCTTTTCTCGAAAATCATGGACTATCATATGCAATTTTTGGAATTTCTTTCTCTTCTCCAAAAACATGGACTATCTTATGCAATTTCTAGAATTTCTTTCTTTTCTCCAGAAACGTGGACTATCATATGCGATTTCAAGAATTTCTTTCTCTTCTCCAAAAACGTGGACTATCATATGCTATTTCTAGAATTTCTTTACCTTTTCCAAAAACGTGGACTATCATATGCAATTTTTGGAATTTCTTTCCCTTCTCCAAAAACGTGGACTATCATATGTAATTTCTAGAATTTCGTTCTCTTCTCCAAAAACGTACTATCATATGCAATTTCTGGAATTTCTTTCTCTTCTCCAAAAATGTGTACTATCGTATGCAATTTATGAAATTTCTTTCTCTTCTCCAAAAACGACTATCATATGCATTATCTGGAATTTCTTTCTCTTCTTCAAAAACGTGGACTATCATATGCAATGTCTAGAATTTTTTTCTCTTCTCCAAAAACATGGACTATCATATGCTTTTTCTAGAACTTCATTCCTTTCTCCAAAAACGTGTACTATCATATACAATTTATTAAATTACTTTCTCTTCTCGTAAATCGTGGACTATCATATGCAATTTTTTGAATTTCTTTCCGTTCTCCAAAAACGTGGACGATCATATGCAACTTCAAGAATTTCTTTCTCTTCTCCAAAAACATGGACTATCATATGCAAATTTCTGAAATTTCTTTTCCTTCTCCAAAAACGTGGACTATCATATGTAATTTATGAAATTTCTTTCTCTTCTCCGAAAACGTTGACTATAATATACAATTTCTAGAATTTCTTTCTCTTCTCAAAAAAACGTCGACTATCATATGCAATTTCTAGAATTTCTTTTTCTTCTCCAAAAACGTGGGCTATCATATGCAATTTCTATAATTTCATTCCTCATCCAAAAACGTGGACTATCATATGCAATTTAAGGATATTTTCCCTTCTTTAATAACATTGTATATCCGATGCAATTTATGGAATTTCTTTCCCTTCTCCATAAACTTGGACTATCATATGCAATTTATAGAATTTCTTTTATTTTTCCAAAAAACATGGTGTATCATATGCAACTTCTGGAATTTCTTTCCCTTCTCCCAATATTTGGACTATCATTTACAATTTCTGGAATTTCTTTATCTTCTCCATAAACGGGGACAATCATATGCTTTTTCTAGATTTTCATACCCTTCTCCAAAAACATGGACTCTCATATACAATTTATGAAATTTCTTTCTATTCTCGAAAATCGTGGACTATCATATGCAATTTTTGGAATTTCTTTCCCTTCTCCAAAAACGTGGACTATCATTAGCAATTTATGAAATTTCTTTCTCTTCTCTAAAGAGGTGGACTATCATATGCAATTCCAAGAATTTCTTTCTCTTCTCAAAAAACGTGGACTATCATATGCAATTTCTAGAATTTCTTTTTCTTCTCAAAAAACGTGGACTGTCGTATGCAATTTCTAGAATTTTTTCTCTTCTCCAAAAACGTGGACTATCTGATGCAATTTATGGAATTTCTTTCTCTTCTCCAAAAACGTGGACTATCATATGCAATTTCTAGAATTTCTTTCTCTTCTCCAAAAACGTGGACTATCATATTCGATTTCTGGAATTTCTTTCTCTTCAACAAAAACGTGGACTATCATATGCTATTTCTAGAATTTCTTTCCCTTTTCAAAAAACGTGGACTATCATATGCAATTTTTGGAATTTCTTTCCCATCTCAAAAACGTGGACTATCATATACAATTTCTAGAATTTCTTTCTCTTCTCCAAAAACGTGGACTATCATATACAATTTATGAAATTTCTTTCCCTTCTCCAAAAACATGGACTATCATATGCGATTTCTGAAATTTCTTTCTCTTCTCCAAAAACGTGGACTATCATATGTAATTTCTAGAATTTCTTTCTCTTCTCCAAAAACGTGGACTATCATATGCAGTTTATCAAATATCTTTATCTTCCCCAAAAACATGGACTATCATATGCAATTTTTGGAATTTCTTTATCTTCTCCGAAAACGTTGACTATTATATGAAATTTCTAGAATTTTTTTCTCTTCTCCAAAAAAGTAGACTAGCTTATGCAATTTCTAAAATTTTTATCTCTTCTCAAAAAAGTGTGGACTATCTTATGCAATTCTAGATTTTCTTTCTCTTCTCAAAAAACGTGGACTATCATATGCAGTTTCTAGAATTTCTTCCTCTTCTCCAAAAACATGGACTATCATATGCTATTTCTATAACTTCTTTCCCTTTTCCAAAAACGTGGACTATCATATGCAATTTCCAGAATTTCTTTCTCTTCACCAAAAACGTGGACTACCATATGCAATTTCTAGAATTTCTTTCTCTTTTCAAAAAACGTGGACTATCATATGCAATTTCTGGAATTTCTTTCCCTTCTCCAAAAACGTGGACTATCATATACAATTTATGAAATTTCTTTCTCTTCTCCAAAAACGTGGACTATCATATGCAATTTCTAGAATTTCTTTCTCTTCTCCAAAAACGTGGACTATCATATGTAATTTATGAAATTTCTTTTCCTTCTCCAAAAACGTGGACTATCATATGCCATTTCTGGAATTTCTTAATCTTCTCCAAAAACTTGGACTATCATATGTAATTTCTAGAATTTAGTTCTCTTCTCCAATAAAACGTACTATCATATGCAATTTCAAGAATTTGTTTATCTTCTCCAAAAATGTGTACTATCATATGCAATTTATGAAATTTCTTTCTCTTCTCCAAAATTTTAGATCATCATATGCAATTTTTGGAATTTCTTTCTCTTCTCCAAAAACGTGGACCATCATATGCAATTTCTGGAATTTCTTTCTCTTCTCCAAAGACTTGGACTATCATATTGATTGTCTAGAATTTCTTTCTCTTCTCCAAAAACATGGACTATGATATGTTTTTTCTAGAATTTCATTCCCTTCTCCAAAAACTTGGACTATCATATACAATTTAAGAAATTTCTTTCTTTTCTCGAAAATCATGGACTATCATATGCAATTTTTGGAATTTCTTTCTCTTCTCCAAAAACATGGACTATCTTATGCAAGTTCTAGAATTTCTTTCTTTTCTCCAGAAACGTGGACTATCATATGCGATTTCAAGAATTTCTTTCTCTTCTCCAAAAACGTGGACTATCATATGCTATTTCTAGAATTTCTTTACCTTTTCCAAAAACGTGGACTATCATATGCAATTTTTGGAATTTCTTACCCTTCTCCAAAAACGTGGACTATCATATGTAATTTCTAGAATTTCGTTCTCTTCTCCAAAAACGTACTATCATATGCAATTTCTGGAATTTCTTTCTCTTCTCCAAAAATGTGGACTATCGTATGCAATTTATGAAATTTCTTTCTCTTCTCCAAAAACGACTATCATATGCATTATCTAGAATTTCTTTCTCTTCTTCAAAAACGTGGACTATCATATGCAATGTCTAGAATTTTTTTCTCTTCTCCAAAAACATGGACTATCATATGCTTTTTCTAGAACTTCATTCCTTTCTCCAAAAACGTGTACTATCATATACAAATTATTAAATTACTTTCTCTTCTCGTAAATCGTGGACTATCATATGCAATTTTTTGAATTTCTTTCCGTTCTCCAAAAACGTGGACGATCATATGCAACTTCAAGAATTTCTTTCTCTTCTCCAAAAACATGGACTATCATATGCAAATTTCTGAAATTTCTTTTCCTTCTCCAAAAACGTGGACTATCATATGTAATTTATGAAATTTCTTTCTCTTCTCCGAAAACGTTGACTATAATATACAATTTCTAGAATTTCTTTCTCTTCTCAAAAAAACGTCGACTATCATAAGCAATTTCTAGAATTTCTTTTTCTTCTCCAAAAACGTGGGCTATCATATGCAATTTCTATAATTTCATTCCTCATCCAAAAACGTGGACTATCATATGCAATTTAAGGATATTTTCCCTTCTTTAATAACATTGTATATCCGATGCAATTTATGGAATTTCTTTCCCTTCTCCATAAACTTGGACTATCATATGCAATTTATAGAATTTCTTTTATTTTTCCAAAAAACATGGTGTATCATATGCAACTTCTGGAATTTCTTTCCCTTCTCCCAATATTTGGACTATCATTTACAATTTCTGGAATTTCTTTATCTTCTCCATAAACGGGGACAATCATATGCTTTTTCTAGATTTTCATACCCTTCTCCAAAAACATGGACTCTCATATACAATTTATGAAATTTCTTTCTATTCTCGAAAATCGTGGACTATCATATGCAATTTTTGGAATTTCTTTCCCTTCTCCAAAAACGTGGACTATCATTAGCAATTTATGAAATTTCTTTCTCTTCTCTAAAGAGGTGGACTATCATATGCAATTCCAAGAATTTCTTTCTCTTCTCAAAAAACGTGGACTATCATATGCAATTTCTAGAATTTCTTTTTCTTCTCAAAAAACGTGGACTGTCGTATGCAATTTCTAGAATTTTTTCTCTTCTCCAAAAACGTGGACTATCTGATGCAATTTATGGAATTTCTTTCTCTTCTCCAAAAACGTGGACTATCATATGCAATTTCTAGAATTTCTTTCTCTTCTCCAAAAACGTGGACTATCATATTCGATTTCTGGAATTTCTTTCTCTTCAACAAAAACGTGGACTATCATATGCTATTTCTAGAATTTCTTTCCCTTTTCAAAAAACGTGGACTATCATATGCAATTTTTGGAATTTCTTTCCCATCTCAAAAACGTGGACTATCATATACAATTTCTAGAATTTCTTTCTCTTCTCCAAAAACGTGGACTATCATATACAATTTATGAAATTTCTTTCCCTTCTCCAAAAACATGGACTATCATATGCGATTTCTGAAATTTCTTTCTCTTCTCCAAAAACGTGGACTATCATATGTAATTTCTAGAATTTCTTTCTCTTCTCCAAAAACGTGGACTATCATATGCAGTTTATCAAATATCTTTATCTTCCCCAAAAACATGGACTATCATATGCAATTTTTGGAATTTCTTTATCTTCTCCGAAAACGTTGACTATTATATGAAATTTCTAGAATTTTTTTCTCTTCTCCAAAAAAGTAGACTAGCTTATGCAATTTCTAAAATTTTTATCTCTTCTCAAAAAAGTGTGGACTATCTTATGCAATTCTAGATTTTCTTTCTCTTCTCAAAAAACGTGGACTATCATATGCAGTTTCTAGAATTTCTTCCTCTTCTCCAAAAACATGGACTATCATATGCTATTTCTATAACTTCTTTCCCTTTTCCAAAAACGTGGACTATCATATGCAATTTCCAGAATTTCTTTCTCTTCACCAAAAACGTGGACTACCATATGCAATTTCTAGAATTTCTTTCTCTTTTCAAAAAACGTGGACTATCATATGCAATTTCTGGAATTTCTTTCCCTTCTCCAAAAACGTGGACTATCATATACAATTTATGAAATTTCTTTCTCTTCTCCAAAAACGTGGACTATCATATGCAATTTCTAGAATTTCTTTCTCTTCTCCAAAAACGTGGACTATCATATGTAATTTATGAAATTTCTTTTCCTTCTCCAAAAACGTGGACTATCATATGCCATTTCTGGAATTTCTTAATCTTCTCCAAAAACTTGGACTATCATATGTAATTTCTAGAATTTAGTTCTCTTCTCCAATAAAACGTACTATCATATGCAATTTCAAGAATTTGTTTATCTTCTCCAAAAATGTGTACTATCATATGCAATTTATGAAATTTCTTTCTCTTCTCCAAAATTTTAGATCATCATATGCAATTTTTGGAATTTCTTTCTCTTCTCCAAAAACGTGGACCATCATATGCAATTTCTGGAATTTCTTTCTCTTCTCCAAAGACTTGGACTATCATATTGATTGTCTAGAATTTCTTTCTCTTCTCCAAAAACATGGACTATGATATGTTTTTTCTAGAATTTCATTCCCTTCTCCAAAAACTTGGACTATCATATACAATTTAAGAAATTTCTTTCTTTTATCGAAAATCATGGACTATCATATGCAATTTTTGGAATTTCTTTCTCTTCTCCAAAAACATGGACTATCTTATGCAAGTTCTAGAATTTCTTTCTTTTCTCCAGAAACGTGGACTATCATATGCGATTTCAAGAATTTCTTTCTCTTCTCCAAAAACGTGGACTATCATATGCTATTTCTAGAATTTCTTTACCTTTTCCAAAAACGTGGACTATCATATGCAATTTTTGGAATTTCTTTCACTTCTCCAAAAACGTGGACTATCATATGTTATTTCTAGAATTTCGTTCTCTTCTCCAGAAACGTACTATCATATGCAGTTTCTGGAATTTCTTTCTCTTCTCCAAAAATGTGTACTATCGTATGCAATTTATGAAATTTCTTTCTCTTCTCCAAAAACGACTATCATATGCATTATCTGGAATTTCTTTCTCTTCTTCAAAAACGTGGACTATCATATGCAATGTCTAGAATTTTTTTCTCTTCTCCAAAAACATGGACTATCATATGCTTTTTCTAGAACTTCATTCCTTTCTCCAAAAACGTGTACTATCATATACAATTTATTAAATTACTTTCTCTTCTCGTAAATCGTGGACTATCATATGCAATTTTTTGAATTTCTTTCCGTTCTCCAAAAACGTGGACGATCATATGCAACTTCAAGAATTTCTTTCTCTTCTCCAAAAACATGGACTATCGTATGCAAATTTCTGAAATTTCTTTTCCTTCTCCAAAAACGTGGACTATCATATGTAATTTATGAAATTTCTTTCTCTTCTCCAAAAACGTTGACTATAATATACAATTTCTAGAATTTCTTTCTCTTCTCAAAAAATCGTCGACTATCATATGCAATTTCTAGAATTTCTTTTTCTTCTCCAAAAACGTGGGCTATCATATGCAATTTCTGGAATTTCATTTCTCATCCAAAAACGTGGACTATCATATGCAATTTAAGGATATTTTCCCTTCTTTAATAACATTGTATATCCGATGCAATTTATGGAATTGCTTTCCCTTCTCCATAAACTTGGACTATCATATGCAATTTATAGAATTTCTTTTGTTTTTCCAAAAAACATGGTGTATCATATGCAACTTCTGGAATTTCTTTCCCTTCTCCCAATATTTGGACTATCATTTACAATTTCTGGAATTTCTTTATCTTCTCCATAAACGGGGACAATCATATGCTTTTTCTAGATTTTCATACCCTTCTTTAAAAACATGGACTCTCATATACAATTTATGAAATTTCTTTCTATTCTCGAAAATCGTGGACTATCATATGCAATTTTTGGAATTTCTTTCCCTTCTCCAAAAACGTGGACTATCATTAGCAATTTATGAAATTTCTTTCTCTTCTCTAAAGAGGTGGACTATCATATGCAATTCCAAGAATTTCTTTCTCTTCTCAAAAAACGTGGACTATCATATGCAATTTCTAGAATTTCTTTTTCTTCTCAAAAAACGTGGACTGTCGTATGCAATTTCTAGAATTTCTTTCTCTTCTCCAAAAACGTGGACTATCATATTCGATTTCTGGAATTTCTTTCTCTTCAACAAAAACGTGGACTATCATATGCTATTTCTAGAATTTCTTTCCCTTTTCAAAAAACGTGGACTATCATATGCAATTTTTGGAATTTCTTTCCCATCTCAAAAACGTGGACTATCATATACAATTTCTAGAATTTCTTTCTCTTCTCCAAAAACGTGGACTATCATATACAATTTATGAAATTTCTTTCCCTTCTCCAAAAACATGGACTATCATATGCGATTTCTGAAATTTCTTTCTCTTCTCCAAAAACGTGGACTATCATATGTAATTTCTAGAATTTCTTTCTCTTCTCCAAAAACGTGGACTATCATATGCAGTTTATCAAATATCTTTATCTTCCCCAAAAACATGGACTATCATATGCAATTTTTGGAATTTCTTTATCTTCTCCGAAAACGTTGACTATTATATGAAATTTCTAGAATTTTTTTCTCTTCTCCAAAAAAGTAGACTAGCTTATGCAATTTCTAAAATTTTTATCTCTTCTCAAAAAAGTGTGGACTATCTTATGCAATTCTAGATTTTCTTTCTCTTCTCAAAAAACGTGGACTATCATATGCAGTTTCTAGAATTTCTTCCTCTTCTCCAAAAACATGGACTATCATATGCTATTTCTATAACTTCTTTCCCTTTTCCAAAAACGTGGACTATCATATGCAATTTCCAGAATTTCTTTCTCTTCACCAAAAATGTGGACTACCATATGCAATTTCTAGAATTTCTTTCTCTTTTCAAAAAACGTGGACTATCATATGCAATTTCTGGAATTTCTTTCCCTTCTCCAAAAACGTGGACTATCATATACAATTTATGAAATTTCTTTCTCTTCTCCAAAAACGTGGACTATCATATGCAATTTCTAGAATTTCTTTCTCTTCTCCAAAAACGTGGACTATCATATGTAATTTATGAAATTTCTTTTCCTTCTCCAAAAACGTGGACTATCATATGCCATTTCTGGAATTTCTTAATCTTCTCCAAAAACTTGGACTATCATATGTAATTTCTAGAATTTAGTTCTCTTCTCCAATAAAACGTACTATCATATGCAATTTCAAGAATTTGTTTATCTTCTCCAAAAATGTGTACTATCATATGCAATTTATGAAATTTCTTTCTCTTCTCCAAAATTTTAGATCATCATATGCAATTTTTGGAATTTCTTTCTCTTCTCCAAAAACGTGGACCATCATATGCAATTTCTGGAATTTCTTTCTCTTCTCCAAAGACTTGGACTATCATATTGATTGTCTAGAATTTCTTTCTCTTCTCCAAAAACATGGACTATGATATGTTTTTTCTAGAATTTCATTCCCTTCTCCAAAAACTTGGACTATCATATACAATTTAAGAAATTTCTTTCTTTTCTCGAAAATCATGGACTATCATATGCAATTTTTGGAATTTCTTTCTCTTCTCCAAAAACATGGACTATCTTATGCAAGTTCTAGAATTTCTTTCTTTTCTCCAGAAACGTGGACTATCATATGCGATTTCAAGAATTTCTTTCTCTTCTCCAAAAACGTGGACTATCATATGCTATTTCTAGAATTTCTTTACCTTTTCCAAAAACGTGGACTATCATATGCAATTTTTGGAATTTCTTTCACTTCTCCAAAAACGTGGACTATCATATGTTATTTCTAGAATTTCGTTCTCTTCTCCAGAAACGTACTATCATATGCAGTTTCTGGAATTTCTTTCTCTTCTCCAAAAATGTGTACTATCGTATGCAATTTATGAAATTTCTTTCTCTTCTCCAAAAACGACTATCATATGCATTATCTGGAATTTCTTTCTCTTCTTCAAAAACGTGGACTATCATATGCAATGTCTAGAATTTTTTTCTCTTCTCCAAAAACATGGACTATCATATGCTTTTTCTAGAACTTCATTCCTTTCTCCAAAAACGTGTACTATCATATACAATTTATTAAATTACTTTCTCTTCTCGTAAATCGTGGACTATCATATGCAATTTTTTGAATTTCTTTCCGTTCTCCAAAAACGTGGACGATCATATGCAACTTCAAGAATTTCTTTCTCTTCTCCAAAAACATGGACTATCGTATGCAAATTTCTGAAATTTCTTTTCCTTCTCCAAAAACGTGGACTATCATATGTAATTTATGAAATTTCTTTCTCTTCTCCAAAAACGTTGACTATAATATACAATTTCTAGAATTTCTTTCTCTTCTCAAAAAATCGTCGACTATCATATGCAATTTCTAGAATTTCTTTTTCTTCTCCAAAAACGTGGGCTATCATATGCAATTTCTGGAATTTCATTTCTCATCCAAAAACGTGGACTATCATATGCAA
The DNA here is from genome assembly GCF_029867415.1 of Vicia villosa. Taxonomy (NCBI): domain Eukaryota; kingdom Viridiplantae; phylum Streptophyta; class Magnoliopsida; order Fabales; family Fabaceae; genus Vicia; species Vicia villosa. The sequence continues at coordinate 247,463 of NC_081185.1, forward strand.
TTTAAGGATATTTTCCCTTCTTTAATAACATTGTATATCCGATGCAATTTATGGAATTGCTTTCCCTTCTCCATAAACTTGGACTATCATATGCAATTTATAGAATTTCTTTTGTTTTTCCAAAAAACATGGTGTATCATATGCAACTTCTGGAATTTCTTTCCCTTCTCCCAATATTTGGACTATCATTTACAATTTCTGGAATTTCTTTATCTTCTCCATAAACGGGGACAATCATATGCTTTTTCTAGATTTTCATACCCTTCTTTAAAAACATGGACTCTCATATACAATTTATGAAATTTCTTTCTATTCTCGAAAATCGTGGACTATCATATGCAATTTTTGGAATTTCTTTCCCTTCTCCAAAAACGTGGACTATCATTAGCAATTTATGAAATTTCTTTCTCTTCTCTAAAGAGGTGGACTATCATATGCAATTCCAAGAATTTCTTTCTCTTCTCAAAAAACGTGGACTATCATATGCAATTTCTAGAATTTCTTTTTCTTCTCAAAAAACGTGGACTGTCGTATGCAATTTCTAGAATTTCTTTCTCTTCTCCAAAAACGTGGACTATCATATTCGATTTCTGGAATTTCTTTCTCTTCAACAAAAACGTGGACTATCATATGCTATTTCTAGAATTTCTTTCCCTTTTCAAAAAACGTGGACTATCATATGCAATTTTTGGAATTTCTTTCCCATCTCAAAAACGTGGACTATCATATACAATTTCTAGAATTTCTTTCTCTTCTCCAAAAACGTGGACTATCATATACAATTTATGAAATTTCTTTCCCTTCTCCAAAAACATGGACTATCATATGCGATTTCTGAAATTTCTTTCTCTTCTCCAAAAACGTGGACTATCATATGTAATTTCTAGAATTTCTTTCTCTTCTCCAAAAACGTGGACTATCATATGCAGTTTATCAAATATCTTTATCTTCCCCAAAAACATGGACTATCATATGCAATTTTTGGAATTTCTTTATCTTCTCCGAAAACGTTGACTATTATATGAAATTTCTAGAATTTTTTTCTCTTCTCCAAAAAAGTAGACTAGCTTATGCAATTTCTAAAATTTTTATCTCTTCTCAAAAAAGTGTGGACTATCTTATGCAATTCTAGATTTTCTTTCTCTTCTCAAAAAACGTGGACTATCATATGCAGTTTCTAGAATTTCTTCCTCTTCTCCAAAAACATGGACTATCATATGCTATTTCTATAACTTCTTTCCCTTTTCCAAAAACGTGGACTATCATATGCAATTTCCAGAATTTCTTTCTCTTCACCAAAAATGTGGACTACCATATGCAATTTCTAGAATTTCTTTCTCTTTTCAAAAAACGTGGACTATCATATGCAATTTCTGGAATTTCTTTCCCTTCTCCAAAAACGTGGACTATCATATACAATTTATGAAATTTCTTTCTCTTCTCCAAAAACGTGGACTATCATATGCAATTTCTAGAATTTCTTTCTCTTCTCCAAAAACGTGGACTATCATATGTAATTTATGAAATTTCTTTTCCTTCTCCAAAAACGTGGACTATCATATGCCATTTCTGGAATTTCTTAATCTTCTCCAAAAACTTGGACTATCATATGTAATTTCTAGAATTTAGTTCTCTTCTCCAATAAAACGTACTATCATATGCAATTTCAAGAATTTGTTTATCTTCTCCAAAAATGTGTACTATCATATGCAATTTATGAAATTTCTTTCTCTTCTCCAAAATTTTAGATCATCATATGCAATTTTTGGAATTTCTTTCTCTTCTCCAAAAACGTGGACCATCATATGCAATTTCTGGAATTTCTTTCTCTTCTCCAAAGACTTGGACTATCATATTGATTGTCTAGAATTTCTTTCTCTTCTCCAAAAACATGGACTATGATATGTTTTTTCTAGAATTTCATTCCCTTCTCCAAAAACTTGGACTATCATATACAATTTAAGAAATTTCTTTCTTTTCTCGAAAATCATGGACTATCATATGCAATTTTTGGAATTTCTTTCTCTTCTCCAAAAACATGGACTATCTTATGCAAGTTCTAGAATTTCTTTCTTTTCTCCAGAAACGTGGACTATCATATGCGATTTCAAGAATTTCTTTCTCTTCTCCAAAAACGTGGACTATCATATGCAATTTTTGGAATTTCTTTCACTTCTCCAAAAACGTGGACTATCATATGTTATTTCTAGAATTTCGTTCTCTTCTCCAGAAACGTACTATCATATGCAGTTTCTGGAATTTCTTTCTCTTCTCCAAAAATGTGTACTATCGTATGCAATTTATGAAATTTCTTTCTCTTCTCCAAAAACGACTATCATATGCATTATCTGGAATTTCTTTCTCTTCTTCAAAAACGTGGACTATCATATGCAATGTCTAGAATTTTTTTCTCTTCTCCAAAAAGATGGACTATCATATGCTTTTTCTAGAACTTCATTCCTTTCTCCAAAAACGTGTACTATCATATACAATTTATTAAATTACTTTCTCTTCTCGTAAATCGTGGACTATCATATGCAATTTTTTGAATTTCTTTCCGTTCTCCAAAAACGTGGACGATCATATGCAACTTCAAGAATTTCTTTCTCTTCTCCAAAAACATGGACTATCGTATGCAAATTTCTGAAATTTCTTTTCCTTCTCCAAAAACGTGGACTATCATATGTAATTTATGAAATTTCTTTCTCTTCTCCAAAAACGTTGACTATAATATACAATTTCTAGAATTTCTTTCTCTTCTCAAAAAATCGTCGACTATCATATGCAATTTCTAGAATTTCTTTTTCTTCTCCAAAAACGTGGGCTATCATATGCAATTTCTGGAATTTCATTTCTCATCCAAAAACGTGGACTATCATATGCAATTTAAGGATATTTTCCCTTCTTTAATAACATTGTATATCCGATGCAATTTATGGAATTGCTTTCCCTTCTCCATAAACTTGGACTATCATATGCAATTTATAGAATTTCTTTTGTTTTTCCAAAAAACATGGTGTATCATATGCAACTTCTGGAATTTCTTTCCCTTCTCCCAATATTTGGACTATCATTTACAATTTCTGGAATTTCTTTATCTTCTCCATAAACGGGGACAATCATATGCTTTTTCTAGATTTTCATACCCTTCTCCAAAAACATGGACTCTCATATACAATTTATGAAATTTCTTTCTATTCTCGAAAATCGTGGACTATCATATGCAATTTTTGGAATTTCTTTCCCTTCTCCAAAAACGTGGACTATCATTAGCAATTTATGAAATTTCTTTCTCTTCTCTAAAGAGGTGGACTATCATATGCAATTCCAAGAATTTCTTTCTCTTCTCAAAAAACGTGGACTATCATATGCAATTTCTAGAATTTCTTTCTCTTCTTAAAAAACGTGGACTGTCGTATGCAATTTCTAGAATTTCTTTCTCTTCTCCAAAAACGTGGACTATCTGATGCAATTTATGGAATTTCTTTCTCTTCTCCAAAAACGTGGACTATCATATGCAATTTCTAGAATTTCTTTCTCTTCTCCAAAAACGTGGACTATGATATGTTTTTTCTAGAATTTCATTCCCTTCTCCAAAAACTTGGACTATCATATACAATTTAACAAATTTCTTTCTTTTCTCGAAAACCATGGACTATCATATGCAATTTTTGGAATTTCTTTCTCTTCTCCAAAACCATGGACTATCTTATGCAAGTTCTAGAATTTCTTTCTTTTCTCCAGAAACGTGGACTATCATATGCGATTTCAAGAATTTCTTTCTCTTCTCCAAAAACGTGGACTATCATATGCTATTTCTAGAATTTCTTTACCTTTTCCAAAAACGTGGACTATCATATGCAATTTTTGGAATTTCTTTCCCTTCTCCAAAAACGTGGACTATCATATGTTATTTCTAGAATTTCGTTCTCTTCTCCAAAAACGTACTATCATATGCAATTTCTGGAATTTCTTTCTCTTCTCCAAAAATGTGTACTATCGTATGCAATTTATGAAATTTCTTTCTCTTCTCCAGAAACGACTATCATATGCATTATCTGGAATTTCTTTCTCTTCTTCAAAAACGTGGACTATCATATGCAATGTCTAGAATTTTTTTCTCTTCTCCAAAAACATGGACTATCATATGCTTTTTCTAGAACTTCATTCCTTTCTCCAAAAACGTGTACTATCATATACAATTTATTAAATTACTTTCTCTTCTCGTAAATCGTGGACTATCATATGCAATTTTTTGAATTTCTTTCCGTTCTCCAAAAACGTGGACGATCATATGCAACTTCAAGAATTTCTTTCTCTTCTCCAAAAACATGGACTATCGTATGCAAATTTCTGAAATTTCTTTTCCTTCTCCAAAAACGTGGACTATCATATGTAATTTATGAAATTTCTTTCTCTTCTCCAAAAACGTTGACTATAATATACAATTTCTAGAATTTCTTTCTCTTCTCAAAAAATCGTCGACTATCATATGCAATTTCTAGAATTTCTTTTTCTTCTCCAAAAACGTGGGCTATCATATGCAATTTCTGGAATTTCATTTCTCATCCAAAAACGTGGACTATCATATGCAATTTAAGGATATTTTCCCTTCTTTAATAACATTGTATATCCGATGCAATTTATGGAATTTCTTTCCCTTCTCCATAAACTTGGACTATCATATGCAATTTATAGAATTTCTTTTATTTTTCCAAAAAACATGGTGTATCATATGCAACTTCTGGAATTTCTTTCCCTTCTCCCAATATTTGGACTATCATTTACAATTTCTGGAATTTCTTTATCTTCTCCAAAAACGGGGACAATCATATGCTTTTTCAAGATTTTCATACCCTTCTCCAAAAACATGGACTATCATATACAATTTATGAAATTTCTTTCTATTCTCGAAAATCGTGGACTATCATATGCAATTTTTGGAATTTCTTTCCCTTCTCCAAAAACGTGGACTATCATAAGCAATTTATGAAATTTCTTTCTCTTCTCTAAAGAGGTGGACTATCATATGCAATTCCAAGAATTTCTTTCTCTTCTCAAAAACCGTGGACTATCATATGCAATTTCTAGAATTTCTTTCTCTTCTTAAAAAACGTGGACTGTCGTATGCAATTTCTAGAATTTCTTTCTCTTCTCCAAAAACGTGGACTATCTGATGCAATTTATGGAATTTCTTTCTCTTCTCCAAAAACGTGGACTATCATATGCAATTTCTAGAATTTCTTTCTCTTCTCCAAAAACGTGGACTATCATATTCGATTTCTGGAATTTCTTTCTCTTTAACAAAAACGTGGACTATCATATGCTATTTCTAGAATTTCTTTCCCTTTTCAAAAAACGTGGACTATCATATGCAATTTTTGGAATTTCTTTCCCATCTCAAAAACGTGGACTATCATATACAATTTCTAGAATTTCTTTCTCTTCTCCAAAAACGTGGACTATCATATACAATTTATGAAATTTCTTTCCCTTCTCCAAAAACGTGGACTATCATATGCCATTTCTGGAATTTCTTAATCTTCTCCAAAAACTTGGACTATCATATGCAATTTCTAGAATTTCGTTCTCTTCTCCAATAACACGTACTATCATATGCAATTTCAAGAATTTCTTTCTCTTATCCAAAAATGTGTGCTATCATATGCAATTTATGAAATTTCTTTCTCTTCTCCAAAAACGTAAACCATCATATGCAATTTCTAGAATTTTTTTCTCTTCTCCAAAAACGTGGACCATCATATGCAATTTCTGGAATTTCTTTCTCTTCTCCAAAAACTTGGACTATCATATGCAATGTCTAGAATTTCTTTCTCTTCTCCAAAAACGTGGACTATCATATACAATTTATGAAATTTCTTTCTTTTCTCGAAAATCGTGGACTATCATATGCAATTTTTGGAATTTCTTTCTCTTCTTCAAAAACATGGAGTATCATATGCAGTTTCTGGAATTTCTTTCTCTTCTCCAAAAATGTGTACCATCATATGCAATTTAAGAAATTTCTTTCTCTTCTCCAAAAACGTGGACTATCATATGCAATTTTTGGAATTTCTTTCCCTTCTCCAAAAACGTGGACTATCATATGCAATTTCTAGAATTTCTTTCTCTTCTCCAAAAACATGGACTATCATATGCTTTTTCTAGAATTTCATTCCTATCATCTGCTTTTTAAAATCCAGAAAACATACTATTTTTTAAAAACGTAAAATATCACAAAGAGTATTATTGAAAAAGCGTCCATCACGTGGGAGTATCGGGTCAAAAGTGTGGGGGTGGCATGATAAAATGTCAAATAATAGAGTAGATGAACCGGGCCTGGTTTTGATAGGGCGACCAGTTGAACCATAATTGGTTAAATTGGTTTTCTTTTACTCGCTGCCACATTCATCACCTTCGCAGGTATGTTTATAAAATCTTTGCTAATTTCTGATTCTGGTAGTTAAAATTTGAAGTTGAAACAATGTATATGAATTTGCGTTCAAGATTATCAAGATTTGTATTTTGGATATACTTTCAAGATTTTTATATATCTTGTCAATAGCTTTCAAACCGAACCCTTTAAGAGTAATGTTATGTTCTTGCTCCCGAATAATCCCAAATAATCGTTATACTCTTGTAATTGTTCCTCCTTTTAGTTTTATGTTTATTTTTGAGTATTTATGTTTACTTTGTGCACACAATGCAATGTTTGCTGTAATGCCCTATTTAATCCTTTTTAGAATAAATGGTAATAACATTAGTTGAGATAGAACTAATTGGACAATTGGACCTAGTTGGAGGGTATTATAGTCTTAGTGCACTTAATTAGAGTAAAGAGTTGTTTGGCTAAGGCAATTCCTCTTCATTGTGAAAACAAAAACAGATTTTGTGGGAGGAAAGATTGAAAACGTGAAATAGAAGAGGAAGAGAAGAGAAGGAAAGCCACTCCAAGAACTTCAACCCTTGCATGTTCAAGAATCTGTCCCAAAGCTCCGATTTTCGTCCAAATCTCCCTTGCTCCAGCTCTACTTCGTTCATCTAAGGTGAGTCCATAGATAGAAAATGGGGTTTTTACTCTTTTGGGATTTTTGGGGTTTAAGGGTTTTGAGAGATTATGCTTAAATCCTTGCTAATAACATGTTTCGATGCTGTTTATTGCTTGTTCATACTGTATGTTGGCTGGATATATCTTTAATTTGTACATGCATGTGAAATCAAGGGGTTAAAGTACCCCAGGACAGAACTGATGAGTTCTGCGTTTTTCTGTTTCTGCTATGGGCCGCTAAGCGGGCTAAGGCCGCTAAGCGGTGCTGAGCATTTTTCCAGAAATTCGCGGTTCCGCTGAGCGGACCCAGTTCTACCGCTGAGCGGAGAATGCTGTTTGTGAAGAAAAATAAAATCGCGAGCCCGCTAAGCGGACGTGAGACCGCTAAGCGGGGAAACAGTTGAGGTTCGCCCCTGGAAAGCCCGCTTACAGGCCGCTAAGCGGCCAGTGCTGGGCAGAACTATATTTTTCCTTCCCCTGAGGGCAGTCTCGGATTCTAATCGTAATCGGACCCCTCCTTAATTATTATTATGCATATGAATGTCTGAAGAGTGGTGTTTTATGACACACATTACCAATAATTCCATTCATTTTGTTTATGTGGAATATTATACATGATGTTGGATAAGTTTATTCTATCAATCCTTGTCTATTCAATTGTGATTGATTTTGAATACCTTGATGAGATAAGTATGCATCTATATTAATATCCAATGTTTTGGTTGAACATTCGGATTGGCTTGTGTTATGATATTACACTTGATGCGTGTACGTATGCTTGAATCGAAGTGGCCGGGGGTTAGGTTGGGATATACCTCTTACTATGATGTAAGGTATCATCCTGGATCATGTGGTCCGTGGAATAGTCCGATGTTATGATCAGAGGTCGCGCACCTGAGCTACCGTTGTAGTGTGCTCGTGAGTGCCGTGAGGGGCTTATACTCATTGACGTTGACACACTTGCGTGCTCGGTATGGTGGGGTTATGTGGCCATGTAGGCTATTACATAATGATTGTAACTCACCTCTAGTAAAGTCATGTAGACTAATACTAGGCTTTCGCCCGGTGGGACCATGCGTCAAGGTGGCGGTTTGTACTCGGCATAACCCACTTGCGTAAAGAAGGTTAATGGGACAATGACGCCATTTAGGCTAATGTCATCTCGCGGCCACTTAGGCTTGTGCGAACCCATCTAAGCATCTTGCAGTGAGCTTGTACAAGTCCCTTGACACTAGGCATGGGTGGACTCATCGAGGGTGCGTTCGTTCCATAATCTAGCCGAGGTTTATTACACTTCTTGATTCCCCGTATATGGATACGGGTTTTGCATACTTGTTTGTGATATACTTGTGTGTTTGTATGTGATGAGTCCAATGGTGGATAAATCATTTGGTTGCTCCGTACTTGTACCGGATGTGAGGATTGCCCGAATCCATGGTGGATTCGTTCGTTTTGCATGTACCCTTAGATCCGAGTGGACTAATAGGATAGGCGGACTCACTGAGATTTAGTAATCTCATCCCATTCCAATTCTATCTTTTTCAGGTGGTTCAAGGCAAGATCGTGGCAAAGGCAAGGCGGATTAGTCCTTTGGCGTTGTTGCTAGATATTATCTTTTGTTCGCATCTTATGCTTTTGTAGTACCTTGTTGGATGTTGTACTATTTTGGATGTAATATCATTTTGGCCATGATACATTCGGCTTTTGTACCTCGTACTTGTGATGATTTTATTATCTTTCCGCTGCAACATTATGTAATTGTTGTCTTTATGAAACCATATTTAATACTTTATGCATATTATTCTAGACAAATATGTGTGGGGTGTTACATTTGCTGACAAGAGATGGGTTGTTTACTTTTAGAAGCTATTCTTTTCCTAATAGGTCTTTAAGTATCAAATTTGTGAGTGGAAAACCTTGCCATTTGTGTGAGCATGATAGAGATTACTTGTATATTAGTCACACTAAAGAAAATCAAGGAAATGTCAAACTACTTTCATAGAGATTACTTTCACACTTGCATAAAATCCAGGAATTGTAGTTCAAGCTTATTTGAATTTAAATCAAATTATGAATTACTCATGTGCATAAATTTCAACAACATTAAACATTTGCTAACATTGAAAAATAACTGGTGTATTTAAGTAAGCAACTGTGAAGTATATGACCAGAAGAAAAACAACCCAAGACTCAATTACAATCATAACATATTCGTCTCTGCTGAAATGTATCAGCTGGCAAACTTTCAAAGAATCCATAGTTGAGAATTCACTTGTACATCCTTCAATCTTGTAATTTCTTCAAATTTAATCTGGCTGCCATCTTCTTTTTTTTGCCTTTTCCCTTCCTTTACCTCGAATAACTAACGAAAAAATCGTGCATACAATTTTCTTAAATGGATCGAACTGTGCTTTGCAGAGTTAGACAATGAAGATAGTAAATAGTATTACAAATATATGTCATGAGAATTGAGAACTGCATCTCCCTTCCACGGTATCACTGACTAAACTATTTTTGAAAGAAATAACGGTCGTGATTCGTGAGAACCAAACCAATCAAAGAAGCCAATATATATGAAGGCAGAGAGCCATCGACCATGTTACCTCACTAACACCTTCCATATTTTCCTCATATATACTACAAACGACCATACGGCAAGCCCTGCCGCAATATAAAGCATCAAAACACCAGAGCCTGCCAAAATGGCAGGTCCTCCATGACTGAAAACAGAAACCAAACAGATGTCAACAATTTTACTTTTCATAATAAGTAGTTTTCTCAAAAATTCAAAGAAAACAGATACCTGCAGTCACGGGTGGCAAGAAGGATGGTTAATGCTGTCATTTGTGTGGCTGTTTTCCACTTCCCCAAACTATTAACCGCAACAGCCTATTATTTTTTGCTTAGTTATATAAGTTTGAAATTTTGCATATGGAGCATGAAATTGATTGAAGTGAACAGCAAGTAAAACAAACCTCTAAAGTTTTACTACCCTGAGAAGCAGCCCATTCCCTGAGTGCCGACATGGTTATCTGTAACGAAAGTTACAAGAACAAATTTAAGACATCTTCCCTCCAAACTGAATTATAATTATGCTTTCAAAGTAAAAGGACAAAAAAAAACTATGTAAATTAAGTATGCTTCCAACCAAACAATTATAGCTTAATGCTGAACCTAAAGAGCACATGAACCTCAATGTTTGCGCACATGATATCAGCAACATATAATTCAGTACTCCGTCAATTAGAGCACATGAACAAAGTCAGGTTTGTATCTTCAAAAAAATGATCATAAACTACCCCCAGAGAAAGCAGAGAGGAAATAAGCGTGAAATTTAGTGCATTTATGCTCATCCATCTAAATTTATCCTCCACTAAGGGTGTATGTATCATGATTGGCAGTTATATTAGCTTTCAGTGGCAATTCCGCACTCTCTTGTTCACACTCCATGTCTTCTTACAAACCATTCCTCCCTAAGCAGAGAGGAAATAAGCGTGAAATTTAGTGCATTTATGCTCATCCATCTAAATCTATCCTCCACTAAGGGTGTATGTATCATGATTGGCAGTTATATTAGCTTTCAGTGGCAATTCCGCACTCTCTTGTTCACACTCCATGTCTTCTTACAAACCATTCCTCCCTTTCTTTTTTTTATCAACTCTACCCTGTTACAGTTTCCATCTTCTCTTTTGTTGATACAAAGATGTTTTCAAACTCAAATTCTAACTCATTTTATGTAGACCTGTCAGTTTTCGACGGAGACCTACTGTCATGTCGGGGAAGAAATGAAGAACTATTTATGTTGTTTAAAGGGAACAGAAATTGTGAGTTTTCGACGGAGGGCTACTGTCATGTCGGGGCAGAAATGAAGAATTATTTATGTTCTTGAAAGGGGAACAGAAATTGTGAGTTTTCAGCAGACGCCTACTGTCATGCCGGGGCAGAAATGAAGAACTATTTACTAAGGAGGGAGAATAGTTTAGGAGAACTCATTGATGACACCAGCAACTTCCGTAGAAGTCCTCAAGAAGTTAGTTGTTAGGCACACCACACAGATTTCTGACCTTGGCAAGAGGGTAGCTAGTATCAAGAACCTTCTTTAAAGATGGGTGCAGAAGTAAAGCTGGGATGAAGAACACGGGGAGAGCCAAGAGGAAAAAGAACTAGTTGACCTCACAACTTTGACAAAGAAAAGAAGTTTGGGAGATAAAATGGGAGGAGTCTCATCTCATGTGGAGGACGAACAATCTTAAACTAACAAGGTTGAAAAAACAGATTGGTCAAAGGGAGATTTCTGAGAATCAATAAATAAAACCACATAAAGTAATAATAACAGAGAAAAACACATAAATTCATATATATGCATACAAAATAGCATGAATAAGAAGAAAAAACCTTAAAATTATTTCAAACACTTCAAATTTAAACTCAAAACCCATAGGAGAGTTATCAACATCTCTTAAGTCATGTAAGAACAGCATAAGCTAGAGTATTAAAAAGTACAACATTATATGGGAAAATTAAAAATACCATGTTTTTAATAAGTGGCAAGACTTAACTACCAAAATTAAGTAGTCAATAGACTCCACATTTTCTAACCTAAAGCAATCTCACCAAATTACTTGTTGATCCCACTGATCACACGAGTAAAACCATTGATCCCTCACAACTGTACTAGAATGCAATTTTACTAGCGAATGGGACTGCCCAGGTCATCAAAGTTTGTAAGGTCACAATTTTTACTACCTGGCCAATGGCCCATGGCCTCCACTCCGAGCCGATGGTGGAGAATATTTGATTTGAATTAATTAGAAGCTGAATTTGATAAATAGCAGGAGCGAATGAAAATGAGGAAGCAATATGAGCAGAATAAATAAGAAATTGAACTAGTTGACCCACCACCACTGCCAAAGCAGACGGCAACTAACCCACATACCGTGGACAGTGGGTTGTTTTTGAAGTTCATGTGGGCAGCAGATTAGCATTCGGGAGAATCATTGTGCGGGAAAAATATGGGCGTGCATCTCTTCCGACACTTCGACCTACCCAGCTACATTGTCCAGAACGAATTTCCAGACAGCTGCTTTGAAGATTCGGAGCAGCATGGCAAACATTTGACTGCATGGATTGGTGTTTAAGATAGAGGAAGGTACAAGAAAAGAACAGATATTTTGCAAGACAGGGCTTGTTCACATGACCTAATAGGAAAAGCCAAACTATGTCATAGTAAGGAGATTAATGGAGGAAGAATATGAGAAGAGTTTTGCCAACCAGGCTTGCTTTTCAATCTCACGTCTATTTCTATCCCCAGCTTTCTGATTGCAACCACAAGGACAATGTTGAATTTGACGAGGTGGTATTGTTAGTGTAAACAATGATGGAAAGTTAGAGTAGCGAGGATTAAATAGTGTAGTTGATCAGACAATGCGATATAAATAAGAGGAAACATGGAGAGAGATCGTTCACATTTGTAAAAATTGATTGAGTAATGCAGTGACTCTGTTGTGGAAGGAGAAACACTTGGCGGAGAGTCTTCTATCCCATTCTCAATCTTTCAACTAAAACATATTCTTGCTTTTCATTTCTTTTAATGAACTTTTCCAATTCGTTTTCTGGTTTCATAACAAATGCACATCATCAAGACATAATTGGTTTCATCCTCCTGGTAGTCCCAAATCTCAATGGTCATATCATTGAAGTTGAAAAGCAACAAACAAGCATTAGAGATCCCAAATCTACGCACCCGCTAAATTATCCCACTATTTGCACGATTTTTATCAAGACAAAAAATTTAAGCAAACCTATATTTTGGTACACTCTAGAATGACAACAACCATTAGTAATTTGGATTCCATGATAGTTTCTAGAACCTGGTATGAAGCAAGTTTTATAACACTGCACTACATCTCACAAACTATATAAACTAGAGAACAAAAGGCCTGAAATCGGATTACCTCTCTACCGATTATGATGATGGAAGGTATAATCAAGAGCCAAGGAGCATGTGCCAATGCAGCAACTTTGACAGGTCTAGTACATAACAAGATCAACGTGGCAGCAACCATAAGCTGCAATCAGTTTCAGTACTAATTAAATCCACATATTACAGAAAGAAACCTCTAGTTAAAATAAAAGCTAAGGAGAATGACCTTGTCCGCTACTGGATCTAAAAATGCACCAAACGAAGACTTTAATTTCATCTGCAACGCAACCGTTAAATCAATGAGTAAGTAAATTGAAGACTCTAAATGTTTCAAGCATATATAAAGTTAACACTACCAACACTCAAGGTAGACGCTTCTTTAACCCTAAAATCCTCTACTTTGTAGGTTGTTACCTTGCGAGCAATATAGCCATCAAGCCAATCGGTAATTGCGGCAGCGGTGAAAATACTGGTGGTAACAGCGGTTCCTTGCCAGCCATCCATATAGAAGGCTGAAGAAATAAAATGTAACAACAAATGAAAATGAATGTATGAATAATGAATAAATAAATGAGATAAGAAGAAAGAAAATGAAACACACTGGCAACGAGAAGAGGAATAGATGCGACACGGCCGAGAGTCAAAATTGTGGGCAAAGTAATGAGTTTGGAATGGGAACGATCATTCTTCGAGATGGACAAGTCAGTCATCTCCGAAACCATATTTATAAATATATATATATCTAACTAACCAACCCCTTCCGTTCCGATTTCTTAACTAGTAGAATCACACAATACAGAAATACAAGAATATACCCTTCGCATTTCCTTGAATTGAATAAATAAACCTAAAACAAACTAGAAGGGATTTTATGGAACAGAAACAGAACACCGTGATGTGATATTGTGATGCAATGCTAACGACGAGGCTATTCTGAAATTGTTTGGGAAAATAGAAATTCTGGAGAAATTGGATCGAGAGTGGAGAAGTGGTGGTGGGCCGTCTGGGTATTCCGTTTAGAGGCTTGCCGACATCTATCAGGTCAGGTCAGGGGAGATTTCCGCAAACACAGGGAAGCCAATATTTTTTATTTTTCTAACCAACCATATTTATTCATTATTTTAATAATTCATTTTGTCTAAATTAATTCACTATACATTCATTTTTTACAATTTATTTACTAACTTTCGAGTTTTTAATATACCATCTGTGTTTTTAAAAATACTTCTACTTTAGAAAGAATATTTCTAAAATTTAATTATCGAAAATCCAACTTAAAAAACAGTAGACAAAAATAAAATTTTATTAGGTATCTAAGAATATTATGAAGTGAATTGAAATATTATTTATTTTTTATAATTATTTTATTAATATTTAGTTACGTTTATTCCGGTGTTAAAGTACAAAACAGTAAAGGCTTACACTCACGTAGATGGAGATAGATTTAGTGTCTTTACTTTGTTGATAGTTGATACCTTTGTAATTTAGTGTAACTAATTGATGAATGAATAATTAAAATATTATTGACGTAAAGAGAATGATTGGTTTATAAAGAAAGATAGCAAAGTATCAAAATCTAAAGATAGCCACTAAAGTTTAAATAGTATACAAGATTTTAATGCTGGTGACTTATGCATATTTTTCTTCTGTTTCATATGGTGAACTCTCAATGTGACATTTTAAACCTTCAAATAACTCACATATATTTATACTAATTTCATTGTGACATTTATTGTGGAAAATAGTGGGTTTTCTCTTAAAAATGAGTTGTTTTTATAGAGAAAAATAAATGATTTAAAGCTTAGAACACGACAATTCTATAGAATACATACTAATAGTCTATATTAAAATTTAAAAAAAAAATGATATATTTATACCATTTTATAACACCACACAATATTTTTATACAAAGACATACCATTTTTATTTTTTAATAATTTTTTTCTTTGATTTATGTGCAAGATAATTTTTTTTTAACATATACGGTGTAGGCATTCAAGATAAGATAATTATTAAAAGAAATAGTTTCAGGCATTCAAGCTAAGATAATTATTAAAAAAAATAGTTTCATCAACACTTAGTTATATAAATATCCCGTATTTTACACCGTAGTTATTAAGAGAGAAGAGTATTCTAGTACAAAATTCAAGATAAGATAATTATTGAAAAAAATTAAAACTTATACACTATATGTAAGCTTATCATTTTCTTTAAAATTATTTCAAATAGTTTCATCAACACTTAGTTATATAAATAAATCAAACTTACTTCATTAACCTTTCATGTAATGCTTATACAAAGTGCTTTTCATCGCTAAGCAAGTGTGCATAGAAAAATAGCATAGTTAGGAAAGATGGAATAAAAGCCTTTTATTTAATTTTTAACCGCCTAACTAATTATCTTAATTAAATTTGGGAGAAGTTAAAATCTTTAATTTGTTGAAAAGTTAGCTAGTCATCCAATTACATGTCATTTCTTACAGGAAAAGAATGAATGTGTTTCTATCATGACATTAAATTTGGTGCAATTCAAAAACATACTTTCAACTTTGAAGCGTAAAAGACCTAAGAATATTGCAAATATTAGGAAAGTGTACAACAGGCGCTATCCATCTAAATTAGCGCTTAGGGTGATAGAACTAAAATGAAACACCTATTGATACTTCTAGATGATAACAAGTATGTTATAGGCACTAGAGGTGTGAGGATGGAGTAATAGTTAGAGATATATTTTGGACTCGTCTCAATTCTATATAGTTGTTCAACATGTTTCCCACTATGTCCATAATTGATTCAACGTATAAAACCAACAAGTACAAACTTCCATTATTTGAAAATTGTTGGTGTTACCTTGACTGAGAAGACTTATTTTGTCGGGTTTGCATTTTTAGAGTGCGAAAAAGAGGACAACTTTGCTTGGACTTTAGAGGTGTGTCGGGCAATGTCGAAGGACCAAGAGGAAATTTCAAAAGTTATTGTTACCACCCTTTCTACCGCTTTAATGAATTCGGTAGCAAATGTATTTTAAACTTCTTATTCATTACTTTGTAGGTATTATATTACAAAGAATGTGAGAAGTTAGGTTAAACCCGCAGTAGGGATCAAACAGATAGAGGTCAAAGATGGAAAAATGGTCAAGCTGGGCGTTATTATGAGAAAAAATTATGGATGTATGGAATGTTATAATATTTGCTTCTATAAAAGAGTTATATGATGATGTTGTTATACATTTCATAAAGGTGTGCGAGAAATATCTCGCTTTATTGAAATACGTTGAAAGTATAGTTTTGGACCAGGTTAAGGAGAAGATTGTTTGTGCTTGGACCGATCAGGTTAGACACCTTGGAAATACAACAACAAACCGAGTTGAGTCTGGTCATGCTTGTTTGAAGAATTTGGTGGGAAATAGTAAGGGTGATTTGTATATGAATTGGGATCCTATGAATCACATGATATAAAACCAGCATACAAACATCATTTGGTCGTAGTGTCACAGTGTTAGAGCACATGTTCAAAGGCAACACTCTGTATTCTCAGTTGGTCGACAACATATCTCGGTCAGCTTTAAATTATATTTTTCATGAAGTCAAACGAGCTGATAATGTAGGTTTTAATAGCTCAAAGTGTGGTTACACGATTGTGAAAACCTATGGCCTCTCATGTGCTTGTGTTATATCTAAGAAGGTGAAACTTGATAGCCCGATATGAATGGACAAAGTCTGCAGTCATTGGAAAAGGATCAGTTTTGATGATGATGGTGCCATGAAAGACGGTAAATCGAATATCTTTATCTTGGCTGAATGGGAAGTGGTACAAGGACAATTGAGGAGTATTTCATTTTCGGAGACCACAAACTTGAAACCACTATCTAACCGCTAAAAACAAAAGAAGCACATAAGAAGATCAAACCTACACCGAGTCACAATTCAATGACATGGAGTCCATTATATTTTGAACATATTGACAAAGTTTTTCCCGATTCACGAACTCTGAAATCTCATAAAAGTGTTTTCAATGGAGCTCGCATTAGCAAACCACCTCCACAAAAAATTCCATTCATTGAGGATATGTCAGTTTTTATGCACAATTACATCGAACGGATCGTCAATGTCAAGGGTGACAGAAACTGAAGTTTTCAAGTTGTTTCTACTTTACTCGATAAAGGAGAAGAGGATCTCACACTTGTCCTCCATACTCTTATCCAAGAATTGAGGAGCAATAAAGAATTATACACATGGCTTTTTGGGAATAAAGAAAAAGTTGAAGTAATTTATCACTCTCTTGTTCCTTGCATTAGTGAACCTACATCGAAGGATAAATGGATGAGCTTCCCTAAAATGGGTCATATCAAAGCAAGTGCATATGGGAGAGTGTGTATTGATCTTACAAGATACGGTTTCTCGGGAACTTTTTTTCCACTGCGTATTGCTCCACCTTCAAATCCAAATGATCGGATTTTATATGTTGGGTGGATTTCTAATCCGCGGAATTTTGTTCAAGTTTATTTGAAACCGGGATGCCCTATACCACTTACATCACCGAAGTGGACAACTCATTATACAACCAAAGTCGAGACTTGGCCGGACGAATTTGTTGAAAGGATGCAAGAGTTTACCAAATTGAGTAAGATTGAAAGAGAAATAAATAAACAAAAGTCAGAGGGTGTACCACCAATAGTTGTAGGTTTGGCTGGCGACAAGTGTTTTGGTTCATTTTAGTCGTTATTTATCAATTTTTTTGTAAGTGTCATTGTATTAATGTGTTATGATGTTTAATATGTATATTTTAAATTTTGCCAAAAAAATCTACATTGATTACATGTTTCGGTCTTGTTCTGTTTTTGTTCTGTTATGCTAAGGAAAGTTTCGAAAATACATTTCTGGAATAAAGGGTAGTTCCGAAAATAAAATTTTGGAACGTGCCCCGACACAAGATAGGGTTTGTAAGGTCTATGTTAGTCTTCCAATACTATAAATATAGATCACTTGTCATTTTGTTTCATACCCAAACATAATACACTAGAATGAACATTATTTGACATGTTAGAAATGTTCACTTTACCGGCGATACACCATCAAGAGAACTTAAGATCACTGAGTACACATATCTTAATGATCTGCAATACACACTGCAGGAGCTTCGACCGCGACAATCGCAAAATTATGAAGATCGAGTACCGCTCACCACCCGTTGACAAAGAATGGAAGTTTGAGTTCAACAACTATGAGCTGAAGACGGTCGCTGATTTAAGGACTATGTAGAGAACATTTTTCCGTTTAAAATCAAAATTTCCGATCGAGATAGATGTGATTGTTTCGTGATCGGTCGATGATATTATCAAGATGTTACAACGTTCACTTTGATATTGAAGTATAATGTTTGATCTATATTAAAATTCCTTATGTATTATTGATTTTATGATATCAATGGTATTTTTATTTTGTCAAGTTGCAGTTTTCTATATTTCTACTTCGTAACATTCCAGAAATTTACCTCCAAAAGTTTTACGTAAATACCTCTCCTGAATAATTGATGATTCAGTACACGTTTTGTGCGTCCAAAAATATATCTCCGAAACTTATATACATTATAATATTTTTGCACGGTACGTTAAAAAGATTATGAGGTGCATAAAAAAAATTCTCTTTAGGGTTATATGGGCAGCAAGCTTAAACATAAAGAAATGAAATGGCTGATAATTCCATGCATATCATCCTCTTAGGCCCGTGCACCCTTTCAACCCAAATTATAAATGCTATTCATGTAAATCTAAGCATTTCTTACCCCTAACATAAGTATAGTATAAATGATAAATCAAGACTATTTTTACGTTCCAAATTGTTTTAAGCAAAAAGGTTATATCCATATAAAAGTTGTCTATTTTATTTATTTATTTATTGTCTTTGATAAATTTTGAACATTAGAAATTTATATATAAATTTGCAACTAAAGCAAAGAATAAAATTGATAAGGAAACCTCCAAGTATCCGGTACAAGAATACACAGCTGCTTGCTGGCAGACAGTGTCAGTGGGCTTTATCTACAGATTCCCAACTGTTGTAAAAAGTAAAGATTCCTTTGTTTTTGTTACTGTCGAGCTATGCCAATTAGACAGAGACACACACCTACACTCCTTTTTTTGGACCATTCTCACTTCATCTCATCTCATCTCATCATCTGCATTGCATTGAGATTTGAGAATTCTAGTAGTTCCGGTTCTAAGAATTCAAATAGGCTATGCACTTTATTTCATCTCATGGGTACATATATTGTAGATTAAATTTTTACTATCAAAAGCATCTTCATCTTTATTTCAACTAAGGAATACCATCAATTTACGCTTCTAGTAGTGATTGTATCAAGAAAAATGCTATTCCTACACCAGTTTCTTAAACTACATCGTATGCCTGTACGGTACGGACGTACTATTCATGTATGGACCGAACTATTTACTGTCCGTATGTGAATAATAAAATATTAAACTAATATTTTTTTTAAAAAAAAAAAATCATTTTTTTAAAATTTTTTTTTTACATTTTTTTAAAAAATATTTGATAATACCTGCGAATTTACTTATGGATTTGACATTACTTACGGATTTACCTACAGATTTGACAATACCTGCGGATTTACCTACGAATTTGACAGTACCTGCAGATTTACTTGCGGATTTACCTACGAATTTTACAATACATGCGGATTTACTTGCGAATTTACCTACGAATTTAGATAAATCCATAGGTAATGTCAAATGCAGGTAAATCCAGATTTACTTGCCGTCTGTTTAATTGTGATGTTTGATGTATTTTCCTAAATTTTACCGTTTTGAGTCGTGTCAGTCGGTAATAGTTCGGTATAGTAGATTATTATTTAATCGATGATTTTTACGTTTCCGCTAGTAAACATATTTATGATGCATTGTTTTGCGTTTTGGGGTTTTTTAGAGCAATTAAGTTTAGACCGTAAAATAGATATTTTATTTAGATATTTTATGGATGCATAGGAAGTAGGGGGGAGGTAGAAAGAAAAGAGATAAGAGAGTATAGAAAGATAGAAAACCAGAAAAAGAAAAGAAGAAAGAAATAGAGAGAAAAGTAAGAAGAGAAAGAGGAGAAAAACAAGAGAAGAGGAAGAAGAAGAAGAAGAAGAAGAAGAAGAAGAAGAAGAAGAAGAAGAAGAGATTTTATGAGAAGATCAAACCAAGCTATAATCTAACCAAGGTAAGGGGGTGAATCTAGTTTATCTTGATTGTATGATTCTTATAGTTTTGTTTTGTTTTGTTCTTGTTCTTACTCTTTTCTAAGTTTGACCAACAATGGTGGATTGGGTGTTTTGTGAGTTTTGAAGTTATAAACATGATTTTGTGGTGTGTATGTGTGGTATGATGATAGATATCCTCATTGATCATGTTTGTTTTTCATTTCTCCATGTTTTCTTGCTCATGAAGGAATTATTAGGTTATTGACATTTAGTGAGTGAACCATGGATCATTGATTGTTAGAATGAATATATGGGATGTATGGATTGTGTAGGATGTGTAGGGAAGCTTATTTAAGGTTTTGAGATGATTGGGTTGGGTTTTGCAGGTCTGTTGCAGAATTGATTTTTCTAGGTTTACGCAGGTCCGCTAAGCGGCCTGGGTCCGCTAAGCGGAGGTCCTTTTGCAGAAAAATCTCTGTGAAGGTCCGCTGAGTGGAGTTTCTGCATTTTTGTCTAATAATTCTGTCTGGGTCCGCTGAGCGGAGCTCAAGCGGACTGTGCAAAATATAGTTTTTCCAAACTTCGTTTTGTTGTATCTTTTGAACCGTAGGTCGTTTCTACGCGTCGTTTGAAGTGTTATGGGAATCCTTGAGTATGCTTTATGATAAAGAAGAGTGTGTTGGTGGTTGTATGAGTTTTCATAAATATATTTTGTGAAATAATATTTACTAATCAGGTGTGTTTTGACGGTAAACATGTGATGTGTGATTATGAACGCCTGAGTGGCAATTTTGGTGATGTATCCGTGTGGATTAATATAACTGGTGTGATGTGGATATGTGACCGAGTTATATTATTGTTGTTGTTGTTATGTAATCGAGTCGTTTGTATGCACATCATAACATTTCAATACGTTAATGGCGGAATGCTATTAACAGATGGCCTGCGGGCATTGGTTACCAGTAGGAGCTTAATGCTCGGTAACGGTACATTAGCCTGAGTGGCTAGAGGTCATCAGTGGGAGCTAAATGCTCGATGACAATAGCCTGCGGGCTTCCTGAGTAAAATAAAGTCCCAGCATAATGCTCGGCAAGGTGTGTGTTTGTCATAATGACAAGGAGGAGTTTACTCCGGATTTGGTACCACATGCATATGCATAGTCGAGTCTCATTCATCATTGTCTGCCTTTATAATTTATGTTATCATTCATGTATCGCATTACTTATATATTGATTGTGGTTGACTTAGTGGATTATGTTGTTGTATGAATCTTGATGATACTTGTTGGCATTACTATATTTATCATGCTTTTTCATTATAAATTGTATTCTCACCCTTCTGCTTTAATGTTACCTACTCGTGGGTAATATGCAGGTGATCCGCAAGTATAGGTGCTCTTTTAATAGTCGTTCATTTTGGTGTCGTCCGCTCGTGATACGTAACACCTAAGGGGGGATTTGAACACTTATTTTGTAGATGATGCTTATAGGATCCTTTTGATGTATATTTGATCCTTTGGATGTATTCATGTTATGTATTTTGAATACCTTCTCATACGTTGTATTTTGGGAGGAATGTTGTGGATATCCTGTTTACCAATATATATAAGTATGAATACTATCAAGTGTTTATGAGAATCTTTCCTCTTTGACTATTCTTGTGTTACGCATCTTTTGCGAGTATGTTATATAATTGTGATATGGTTACTTAAGTGTAATACCCTAATTGTTTATGTGAATTTAATTTTTATACTCTGATATTTGTACCTATATGCTTGGGTAGAAGTGGGGTGTTACATTTTACATATCAATTTTCTGAATAATCATATATTCTATTTCTCATATTCTCCTTATTTTAAAAAATTTATTCACTGATGATTGCCTTAGTGCTCAAAGAGTAAAAAGTTTCATCTAAGAGTTGTGGTTTCTACTGTTGTGTTAAATTTGCTTATTCAAGAGCTTAGTTCCCTTGTGATCATGTAATAGATTTGAAGGGTGCAAACAAAACCTATTAAAGTGTGGTATAAGGTTGTTGGACTTAACATGTGCAAAAAAAATCAATTTGTTTAAGGTTGTTGGGATAACGCTGTGCAAAAATTCAACTTGATTTAAGTGGGAATCTCAAGAGGAAAATATTGGAGCTGGAGTAGGTTGCTTTGTTTAAGGTAAAATCAGGATAATCGTTTATGTGAAAAAGTTTTTAAAATAAGACTATCACAATCACCTTCCCTCTCTTGTGTTTGAAGTTGCTTGTTTAAAAAGTGGCATTAGAATCTAACTTCTGTTATAAGACTAATCGTCTTAGGAGGTAGGATGGTGACTTCAAACATTTCTTTTAATAAAAGTCTTTCTATAAACAAACCCCCACCGCCTATTGGTGAATGATTTACCATATGGAAAGTAAGAATGAAAATATTTTTAGACGCAATTGATTTTTATGTGTGGGATTATATTTTAGATGCTCGGTTTGTTCATACTCATTCCATTAATAATGAAGTAGTGAACAAACCGAAAAATTTATGTACCATATAAGAATAATAAAAGTGCAAAAAGATTTTAAATTTATATACTTGATAATAAATGCATTAAGCATTAGAGAGTACAATTGTATTTCTAAGTGTAGCACTGGAAAAGAAGTGTAGGACACCCTCGAAATGATCTATGAAGGTTCTATTGAGATCAAAAGAAAAATGATGAACACACTAGATCAAGAATTAGAAATACATAATGAAAATGAAGTAAATCCTCAAAGATGATTCTCAAGTGTCAAAATTCTTGTAAAAATATTCAAAAATTATATCTGTAACAAGTATCTAAGATTTAAGAGCTAGTGTTGGAAACCTAACCATGTACTAAAATTCAAAGATACAAATTATATTAATAAATTGTATGAGACTTCAAATGAGGTAAAATTATCAAGAATTTGAAAGAAGAAGAATCAATTCAAAACTTTAAAATGATATCACAAAGAAAGTTGTATACTTATATAAGAATCAATTGAAGAGGTAGGTTTTTGTCTTATGACTAATTGTGAAGCTGATGATGATGAAGTTACCACCCTTTCCTATAAACAAATGAATGATATGAATGTTAAAGTTTGAAAAGAAAACAATGAGATAGAAAAAAAAACTATTTTGACATTTAAGAATTATGTTAAGTCTCTAGAAGATAAGAATGAAAGAATATTAGTTGAAATGAATCAACCTAAATAATGTGTCGTGAATTATATTAATTGTAAAACTTGTGATTTCGTAAAATTTAAGATATGAGATTTACATGAAATTCTAAGAAAATTTACCAAAGGAAGAGAAAATTTAGATATGATTCCATCTAGTAAGACAGTTACCTAGAATAAATTTGGTTTAGGTTATGAGCCTAAAATCAATGTTAAGAACTTCGATAATATATGAATTATGAATAAGTCCTCTGAATATAATGTGTCTAAATGTAATTATTACAATAAATTTGGTCATGTTTCTTTATTAGGTTTTGTTAGAAAAAGCCATGAAAGTAATAATGCATATTCTCCATCTCATTTCTATAATGAATTTTGTCAAAGAAAAATGAGAAATATGTATACTTCATCTTATTTCAGTGATCATAATTCTAGTAGGAAACTAATAACTCATTTTGTGGGAGATAATTAAGCCTCTTTACTTGAATTTTAGGGTAGATTGGAGCTTGAGTTATGTCATTTATTTATTTATTTATAATGTTACTTTAGTTAATTTAGGGTATATCACATTAGGTGCACTCTTTTGTCAATTTTATGTGCTTTATGCTTATGCATAAGTGACCCTCATGACAAGTTCTGTCACGCCAAGCATCTTTGAATATCATTCAGCAGGCCTTAAGCTAGAAGATACTAGTATGGGTCCTCAAATTAAGTGTTAATACTAATGTGATAGAGATTCGAAAACAAAATACAGTTGAGCTAGAGAAAATGAATGGATAAAGATGAAGCTCTACAAGACAAGTCCTGGAAAGCTGTCAAGGCTTGTTGCTGATCTTGCTCTTGCACTGTTACTATTGTTGAAACATTTCCATGGTGTCATGTTGTCTCACATATGTAGTGTACTATCGTAATAAAACACAAAAGAATACACTTTATTATTTGGGATTAAACTAATGAATAATTGTAAAGGATCATGATACAAATAGAGAGACATTATAGAACTTAGAAACCTATATAAATAGATATGCAATATAATGAAGAAAAGGGTTTTGAAAGTCGAAAAAGAATTATGCATAAGGAAAATTAAGGAAGATTAAGATTTTCAACGCGACTCCGGCCTAGTCAGATCTGAAGGATATTGTGAAACTACGTGCTTGCAGGTGTAAACAAGAAGTGATCTAACATGATAAAGTTTATGGATAGTAAGATTTAAGAAACTACTACTTAGCTTTGAGGATGACATGGTTTTGATGATGACAACACTGTGGAACCATGTTTTACAGGGGTTCAAAATCTAAGGATTAAGGTGTGCCTTTGGTGACATACTTTTGATGAAGACAACTTAAAGCATAACTTGGTACAATCTATGAGGATTCATGTATGATAAGCAATTAAATATGCAAGAAGATGAATTAAGGTTTGGTGGTCACTACAAACATCCTCTAATGGTGTAATATAAATTAAAGATACTCAAGCCTCATCTCCAAGAAGACTCAAGCAAGTTCTTATGTGATTTGTTTATTTGGCAAGTCTTGAAGCTTTAAAGTGTAAAAGAGAGGAAGTTTAAAATTTCGTCACACTACAAGAAATGTCGTATATTGCCAGGGGATTTAGCCAGGGGTAAAACCCCAGACAAAAAAAATAACGTTGCTTGGGGTAAAGCCCCTCGTAATGCATAATTTGAAAAAAAAACACAAAAAAAACAATTGTGTGGGGAGTCCCCTCGCAAATAACAAAAAGAGAAAATTTTGAATTTTGAAAAAATTATTTGCGAGGGGCTACCCCTCCCTAACGTAAATGGCTTCAAAAAATTATTTTGTAGGTCAGAAGGTACAGAATATTGCGAGGGGCACCCCCACACAATTTGAGTGGATAAAGTTACCGAGGGGCACCCCCACGCAAAATTCCAGCATGCGTCCCATCATTACTGCGTGTACAGGGTGTTGTTTTCCATTTATTGTGTGCAGCAATAATAATTTCTACCAAACCCACACGTTACAATTTCTCATTATATCATCCCCACTCCCCACACCCACTGCCCACTACTTCCTCTCTCATTTACAAAATTACTTCAAACTTGTTCTTTCTTCTTCTTCTTTCCTCTCTCCCATTTACAAAATTACTTCAAACTTCTTATTTCTTCTTCTTTCTTTATTATAAGAAACAACATATTTATTGATTTTCATGTTTGCATATCCATATTGGATATTATGTCCATTGAGTTTTATTTTCATGACTGCTAGAAAATGGTATGCTTAGTGCATGAGTTTTATTTCAATTTTTACTCAGAAATCTTAGATCATATAAAAGATATTTAATCTTAGCTCATATAAAAGATATTTAATGCTAGTACAATATGCAGGTTTGAGTGTTTGACAAAGGTTCTTGCTTCTTCCAGTATCATTGATACCATTGCTGGGTCCTGCTTTATTCTATAAAGATATTTAAAAAATATTTAGCCTTTTATTTGTATTAATATAAACAGTATAATTTTTATTTAGAAAATAAGAAGTAAATTTATTTAAAAAAGTATATAACTTATATATATATATATATATATATATATATATATATATATATATATATATATATATATATATATATATATATATTTAAAAACAGTATATTATATAAAATTTAGTTAGTATTTTTAAGTGTATTTATAAAACAGCATAATATATATGTAGAAAATTGCATGTTTATTTTTAAAAAAGTATTTGTTTATTATAAAAGTAATTTTTTATGTATTATATTAATTACGTTTTAATTTAAATTATATTTATTTTTTTAATTTTATTATAATTATTTTTATTTTTATTTTTATTTTGATCAAATTTTTTTATTTTTAAATGGAAAACATTTTGCCAGGGGTTAAACCCCAAGCAAATATAAAACTATTGCATTTTGCGAGGGGCTTCCCCCCAAGCAAAATATCTGACGCATTCTGATCCAGTAGCTGACTACTAGTCTGTGCCTATATCTGCATGTTGCAGGTTGGAAAATGGTGAATGCATTTAGCGAGGGGGTTTGCCCCAGGCAAATTAGCGAGGTGTAAAACCCCTCAGAATGAATTTGCGACCCCATGTTTTCCTAGGGGAGCGGTCCCCTCGCAAAATTTGTATTTGTGAGGGGTTTTTGCCACTTGTGAGGGGTTTAGCCCCTGGCAAAATGGGTTTTTTCTTGTAGTGTCAAGCCACGTCTGATCGAAGCGTGTTTTGTAAAAACATAAGGGCATTTTCATAAAGTCATATGGCTAAATCTCATACACACTAAAATATATTTTTAAGATTTTATTTCTCAAATCAAACATCCCATAAATATTTTGAAACCATGCCAGATGGGTCAGGAACTATGAAAATAGTTTTGGACAAAATAATAAATTCCCTAGAATAGATAGTTCATTTATGAAACATTAAGTGTGACTAATCTTGAGATTTTATTAAACATAAGGACATTATTTTTAAAGTATTTGTAGTCGATATTTATTGTGAAGTGTGATAATATTAAATCATTAAGGCTATTATGTGGATGGATTGATGATCACATATCATGGATCATGGATAAAGAGTTATCAAGTCTTCACATAGGTATGAATATTAAGAGTAATAGTTACACTAGATGGACCCGCTATGAGAATACTACATAGCAATTTATGCAAATTGTCATAAGTTATTCTCATTGGTGATAGTGGTGTATACCACCCTTCGACCAGAAACCACTATGGATCCTAAATGTGGCGTTGAGTATTTTATTGATGATCAAACATTGTCTGTAACTGGATGAATATAAACCTAGATGGAATTTGCTTATCCTACATAACAGGATAAATGTCTAAGGGCCCAATATTGATTTGGACAAGGGTGACACGGTTTATGCTTCGTGTACAATATAGACATAAGAGCAAAAGAGTAATTATACATGTAACACCCTTCTAAACCCCGCGGAAATTAAATAAATAATCAGAGTAACATGAAACAAGGGTGCCACAATTCGTTTTAAAACACAAAATAACGTACTTCATTGTCATGCATTCACTAAGGAACATTCATCAATAGTTCACAACATCTCATGTCAACACAGCGAAAAATTAATCAAACGGATAAGCACAACATCTTTGATACCATATCCCATAAAATAATCCAAAAACAAATAATTAAAGTTATAAACTTATAAACTCAAAAACTAGCATTCCCCAGTGTTGCAATATCAGAGCATGACACTTGACGCTACACTAAACACACTGACTTATAAGCTAATCTCCACCAAGTCGAAAGCCGTTATTCTCAATCTGAAAAATGACAACATGTAAGGGTGACTCTCATTCACAATTAATAAATATTATGCATTCATAAGCAACATAACATCATAGCATACCATTCACCCAAATTGCATTATATTCAGATTTTCATACAATCATCAAGTAACCATACCAACAATTACATCACCAAAATATAACACTAAAACTCATTCAATCATGTTATATCAATATGCATATGGACCAACTGACATTATGCATGTGGTACCAATAAACCGTGGACTTAATCCACCCGACCGATCTAAACATCACCGAGATACGGCCCTACCGACACAAATTCCACACAATGGGAATTATGTCCACCACTAATTCATACGTCACCGGGATTCAGTTATTAAATGATGTATGAATGAATGCACACACATATGACATACTTACACATCACCGATCCGATGAAATACATCGTCTCACAACTCACCATTATCACCACCAACGAGTATGCACATGTTCCGCAATCATTCAATCATATCACTCATTCATTAATTACACATAGCAAATCACAATTCATCCATCACCACAACATTACATTGTCTTATCTGCAATTCACATATTTGCACAATATTTCATTCCACCAAAGCAATTAAATCGAGTTTTAGAAGTAAAGTCGGCCACTGCCTATACTTCTATTTTATATTATAAAACATTTAATTAGCTTTGCAATGCCCAAAACGGCACATAAAAAGAGTACACGGATCAAAAGATATGCAATTTCGAAGTTTAGAAAAATTTATGCACAGCGGGTTCCGCTCAGCAGTCCACCAGCGACTCGTGACAGAAGCGAACTACGTTGGGACCTTTGCTTAGCGGACCTACCTCCAGTTAGTGGACGTGCGATTTTGCAGAATTTTCATCTCTGCAACAGACCTGCGATCTCACTCATTCTCCATCCAAAATGCATTCCAAACATCACATAAAGGTATAAAAACATCGCAGACATTATCACACATCATCAAACACCATGAAAACACATTTTTCCATTCATAATTTCATGCAATATCATCAATTTCCCCAAACTATTTCATTCCCAAACCTAACAATCCCAATCCCAATACAACCAATTGAATCAAATAATATCCTAATCAGTCCTATTACCTATAATTACATAATAGATACTAAAAGGAAGAGTCCCCCCTTACCTTCGATCGGAGTTCTTGAAGGTTCCCTTCTTCCTCTTCTTCTTCTTCTTCTCTTTTTTGCTCTTTCACGTGTTCTTCTTTTTCTCCCAATTGGCTCTTTTCTTATTTTATGAAAAATAAAATAAAATAAACATAACTTAGTAAAAGGCCTAACCAAATAGCACCCCTCTTTTACTAACATTACACCTTAAGCCCAATAGCTCTTATTCCATAATTTTCCAGTTAAATCCAAATTAAAATATCAAAATCCAATTAGTTAATTAATTTAAATCCGAATTAAATTAATAAACGAAAAATATGGGGTGTTACAATACACATAAGCATTATCACATATAGGTTTTATCAGATCAAGTAACATTTTTGTAACTTGGTTAGCGGTGATTCGTTGATAGATACCACTCAGTATTTATTATATTAAATGAGTGATTTAATATAATTTACAGTGCACTTAAATGACATTTTTAGCTTGCATCCCATACAAGTGGTTCTAAAAATAGAACATTTGTGCATAAGCTTTTATACTTGATGAAATTCAATTTTGAACTATAGTCTTTCTCTCTCTCTCTCACTTTATCTCTCTCTCACAGTTTTTATTCATAGCAGCTAACATTGAGATTGAAGGCACACTGACAGTGCACATCCCATTTTCTCATAGTACGGAGTACATTTTAATTATAAATATATTTCGACAAACACTTAATTAAATATGTTAGTCGAACAGAATAAAAATACCATACCCCTACATATTCATGTGTGATGAAATGATCTTAGAAAATGCAGTAACAGTAAAACTGAACCCGAAAGGTAAAACATCAAACATTAAAAAACAATAAGAATAGACAATACATTGAGTATTAGACTTACATTTAAATTAAAATAATTATTTTTACGAATATGAAAGGCACGCACATTACACGTCTCAATCATTACATATATTATTCTTTCGTTCTTCTAAAACTGACTTTACTGGCAGGCCCTGTATAACTTGACCGAATATTTGTTCATATTTTTTTATGGAGGACCGAGAAGAAAACCCACAGTATTAAATTCATTAACATTACAATATTGCAAACCTATTCCGGAAAAGCAAACAACAAGAAAGGTCTCTAATTTTTTTATACAAAATTCAAATATATATTTTCCAATTAAGCTAGTAATTGAAACTTTAAAGATGAATTGAATAAATCGGATATCACACTTTCGAATTTTGAACTTCGCTTTTGTATTTGATGTCTCTGCACAACTATTGATTTAACTTAACGATACTATTTTCGTCCAAAATATTAATAATGAAGAAAAAAAAGTTCATAGTGACAGACAAAATGAAATAAAAAATGAAAAGAGAGAAAGGGTGGAATGAATCAAGGGGAGCAATTTTCGGATCGATCAAAGTGGAGAAGTTGACCATTACATTTTGGGCAGTCTTCAACTTGTTTTGGCACCATGAAATACATCAAACAGCTCTTGCAACCAGCAACTACCAGAACATTCTCTTTCTCTTTCTCTCCTACCTCTCTCTCATTCGTTGAACACTCCGATGAACATTCTTCACTATCATCATACCAACTCTCTTCTTCTTCTTCTTCTTCTTCCTCCTCCTCCGACTCTTCTTCTTCTTCTACTCTTCTCGGATCCTCCTTCGCTTTCATCCCGTTCCTCCAGTTTAAGTAATAAATCTCTCCCGTCTGCAACCGTTAGAAATACCAAATTGAAATCACATAAATATAAAAAAATTTGATTTAAGAGAAAATCAAGACTAGATCAATTTATCCAACAGAAACCAAGGAAAGTGGCATTGCTTGCACCTTCCCCTATAAAGAAAAAGTTAAATGAGAATATTATTATAAATATAAAAAGCTAAACACTGCTACTTTTATATCTAGGGTTTTTTTGTCTGTTACTGTAGCTAGCGTGCTCTGAATGCTGTTCTTATTGTTGGAATTAGAAACAAAGCATATATTGGATACACAACAAAACTCATATACCATACACTTTTAATCTAATTAATTAAATCAAAAAACAAAAGATCCAGTTTCATCATGCAAAATTAAATTAAAAATGAAACTAAGAGAATTAATAATAGAAGAACCTGAACCTTTAAGTCTAAGCATTGTTCCCAATGGTAAGGGAGAGAGATGTGAGAGTTGAGCTCTAACGTGGTGTCGGAGTTGTTGGTGATATGATTATTATTATCTTCTGAGGTGCTGGATGAGATTCCTATGCTTCTTCTTCCTCCTCCTTCTGCCGCTGCATCTGTGGTGGCGGAACCCTCGTCTTCCGTCCTTCCATTCGGTTGGTGGTGGTTGTTGTTGTTTAGGGAACAGTTTTGAAGAGACCTCTCTAAGGAAGCAGTGATCGCCTCCATATCTGCACAGCCGATTAATGAATAAAATGTGAAAACAAGATAAAGGAACAAAATCAAATGAAAATAACAACTTACGCACCAGAGAGAAAGAGGAAAAAAAGTTTAGCAATTAATACAAGTGCCAAAGCGAAAGGGGAATTAATGAACAAGTTTGTTGTGGCTTGGTTTCAGAGAGAGTTTGTCAAGGGAATGAGATTTCAGATTGGAGAGAGCACTCAGAATGGAATATTTGTTATTGTTAAGGGTACAAATGGGGAGATGTATCACGCCCTTCAAATGCGCGTGCGTTACGCTCATAGTAACCGGGTGGGGTTGCAGCTGTCAGTTCCAGAGAACCTCTCTGGGTTGCATTTTGTCTTGTCTACCTTTACTGTTTTCGCCACGAATCTCACGCGCGACCCTAATATTCCACACATTACCTAATCATATATAATAAATGAACTCAAAAGTTTATTCAATACGGAATAAACTCATCAATAATAGAATTAAATGTCTTTGTACTCAACCTAAATATAACATTTATTTTTGGTTTTTATTTTTATTTTTTAGGGTTAAATATATTTTTGTCTCTATAAATACTTAACTTCCATTTTTAGTCTATATTAAAAAATAATATATTTTAACTCTTATAAAAATTTTATACATAAAATTTTAATTTGAACTAATTTTTAAAATTTTGAAAATTGTTTAATTATTTTTTTAAAAAAAATCATAAATGTTTAGAATACAATAATACATTTATTTACTAAATTTTAGAATTTGTTACAATAAGATGAATAAAATATAAAAAATTTACATTCTAAAAGATAAAAATAAAAGTAATGAAAATCTCGACTTAGAAATAAATTTTGAATTTTATTTCAGAGGAACTTTTTATAATTCTAAACATGTTTTCAAAATAACCATTCAAAAATAAATATTGGTTTAACAGGAATGACTAAAATTACATACATAAAAATTATGTAGGGACTAAAATATATTACTTTTTAATAGAAACTAAACATGAAGGTTGAGATATTTATAGTGATCAAAAACATATTTAACCCTTTTTTTAAATTAAAAGAACATTTTATTGATCATATGCTTATTTTATATACTCATTCTAAATTGATCAATCTATAATATAATTATCCGTATCATATATAGTCGTCTTAAGTTTTCAAAGTTTTCAGAGCCTATCAGTAAATGTTTTAATTTTATCATAATTGCAGGTTTGACGACATTTGTTGGATGATGGTTGAAGTTTGCTTTCTTTGTCCTTCAATGGCATGAATACCACTACTGCCCTGATTGCCAACAAAAGGTACTACTACTTTATCTACCACCATTAACACTTTCTATTAAACACTTATTTCGATGACTAGTTGTATGGTATGACGCCGCTTTAATAAATCTTGATGATTAGTGTTTGGTTGTGCCTGTGTACTACTTAATAGGAAGTAGTAGATTTGTAGTGTCTTGTTAATTCCTTCATAGCCTCTATTTCTGGCATGCCTGCAACTGATGCAAATGTCTTGTTATTGTATGTAGGTTGCTTATTATGAGAAATCAGATATATGTGTTGTGATGGAGGAGTTTTGTGGAACTTTTCCAATTGGCCCTAACTCGGAATACAAAAACAGAGGATTTGATCTTCTTCTCACATGTTTTCTCGTCAGTTTTCAGAATTTTCTTCTCATGATTTTCTTCCCAGTGCTGCCTTCGTCTTTCATCTTCTTCATTTCTCAACGCCGCTCCGTCTGCTTCATTTCCTAGCGTCGCTGTCTGCAATCCCCTCTTCTTAAGTTGATTCTTATTTCTCTGTTCTTATTTTCTTCTTTTTTCTACAATCCCCCCTTCTCAAGTTGTTTTTTGTTCTTTTCTTCTTTTGCTTTTCGTTGTTACTGTCTTTTTTAAAGTCTTCTTCTCTTCTTTCTTTTCTTTAAATAAATCTATTACTATTCTTCATCTTTTAATTGTTTATTTTACATTGAATATATGTTCTATAGATTATTTATATAATTAGTCTAAAAAATAGTCAAATAGCGGTTATTTTGCTATTCACGTCCAGGATTAGACATTTTGAACGAGGATCTTGATATCATAATCTGAAAACGACTAGTGAGGGATTTTTTTCCTCATTTGTAATGAAATTTGCTCACCAAAAATCCGCAACCTTTAATATTACTTCCTTCTTCGCAAGAAGATTTGATCCTTTGATGTCTCCGTTCATCACACCACTCGAGGGAAAGTATTCAAGAGCATAAAACAATTGCTTCACATAACACTTAATCTGTGGTATTAAGAGTCTCGTTCAAGATCTTGTGGACCATCATTTATCAGAATTCTGCTACTGGATTATCCACCATTGAAATAATTTTGTTTTACTTTTTAATTAAAATGATTTTTAAAATAACCTCAAATATGAATGAATTTGCAACAATACACTAATAAAAATTATTAACATGTCCCTATTTTTTAAAAATAATTGGCACATGAATATAGAAATTAGTTAGTTAGTTGGTTAATTGAAGTTTGTTATTAATTTGTTAATATTTCATCAACTTTATAAATAGAACACTTCATGTAATATTAACATTTATTTATTCTGATTCAATATGAATTCTACCGATCATTTTGTTGCTATGCACATTGATTTCAAATTCTATTTTCTTCCTTATCCTTCTACTTGTATTTTTCTCTCTTATGCCACAAGAAGATTTTTAGAAAACTGGATTGAGATGAAAACAAGTTTTAGATGCACGACGATGTTGTAGCTTTCCTATAATTTTTTGGGTTTTGAATATGTTTTAGCTGTGAACAATAAAAAAAAAAAAAGTGTAAGAATTATATTCATTCTATGTACTAGTGAATAAACATATGTGTAAGAACAATACAAATATATTCATACTTGCACAAGGGATAAAAATGATGCTTTTGTTAAAGGTTTTGATTTTGATCATGAATAATTTTGATCTACTCATTATCAAGATGAAGATTCTGATTTTGCAACCATACTGAAAATAAACTTTGAATTTATTTTTGCCAATATGTGACAAGAAGGTTTTGAAATGGTTTGATTCAATTCAAGGTAATCAATCCTCCAATTGAAGGAAGATTCATCAAAATTGGAGAAATTAAAAGGTTTTGAAATTGATTGAAATGGTTTAGATGAATCAAATGGATTGAAATGGTTTATATGATTCAAATGGATTGAGTCTATTCTTTTTAACGAGTGAATAAATTTATATGTGCTCCAGTTTCTCTCAACAAAGATGAAGAATTTGGGTATGAAAAAAAATTCAATGCAATAGATTGGTTTCTCTATCACTTTTTTTTATTTATAAATAGAATAAATAACTTAATTTTTGCCCCTAAAAAAATTCAAATTATACCAATAAAAAAATTTAAAAAGTTGAATACGTTGTACCAAATGTGTACCAACTTAAAAATAAAATTAAAAAAATTGGTACAGCTTCGATGTGTACTGGGGTACGTACTGTACGCGTACCAGTACTTAACCTAAAATAGAGTACTCGTGCTTCATAGTTGATAAGAAGACTAATATTATCTTTGCAGATCAACTCACATAAGCTCAAAACGTCAAGAATGGAGAAAAATCTACTCGATTTGAATTCCACACAAAATTCAAGTTCACGTCAAATATCAAATTTCTTTTTGAGGCTGGGTTTATGGAATTCCCTCCTTATAATAGTGGAAAATATTTTATAAGGTTTTATTTAACTATTATTTAACCGTGATAAATTTTGAGTCTGTGCATAGTTTGCATGTCTATGACAATGGGCAGGTACTAAGTACTCGTCCTTATACCCGCAGTTTGAAAAATTCTGCATACCCGAGTCTAAATTCGCATGGACACTAATGTTCATACTCATACCCGTACCGTATATGGGTACCTCAATACCCATATTCGTGTCTGTTTATCTGTATTAATAGTAAAATTAAATTAATTAATTGTAAAATATCATATAATTTAAATATTTTTAATAATATTAAAAAAAATTATGGATGTTATTGTTGAGTTAAAAATAAATATTTTTTTTATTAAATGTATAATAGTTTAATAGCGATATAAATATTTTTATTAAAATGTGTAATTATTTAATAGCTATATATTTTATAAAAATTGATAAAGTATATTTTTATATAATAATATAAATGACATGATATAAATATGTAGTATGGGTATGTAGCAGTTGGGAGGTAAGGTACTTGTACACACACTCATACCTATTTATTTTAATCGGTAATTACTCGTGTTTGTATTCGTATCCATTTTACAGGTTTTTATCCTACCTATTATAAACATTTTTTCCGGTATCCATAAGATATGAATCAAATTACCATCACTATCTTACATTTCTTCAAAAACTTCTCTAATGGTTCTACTTTATCTCACATTTGTTATAAAGAAGAAACTATATTATATAGATACTACACATATTGATTATTAAACGTATTTTTAAAAGTATTTTTTTCTTCTAAAAATAAGTATCAAAGGAAGTATTATTGTAAAAAAATGGACATGTTTAGTGGGTTATATTTGAAATTCGAGTAGTGTAATGATTGAGAATGAATAGAGTTAAGCATCTACCAGAAAAAGAATGAGCGAAAGACAATGGGGTATAGTCAAAGTGTGAAGTCTCCAAAGGACACTTCTTTTAATGAAGAAATGATGATATAGAATTATAAAGGTAATCTTTCATGCTGTTGGCATCCTTCCCACTCTCGAAAAAGAAGACATAAGAATGAAAAGGTCGAGTAACTTAACACAAAACCAAACAACATGTCTCATGCAATTCAACCAAGTCAAAACCAGTACTGGAGATGGAACCATTAACATGCATTAAAAGAGGATATTTATTTTTAAATTTTTTTTTTATCATGCATTTCTAATGGACTTTGGCAAAGCAAGTAGATAGTATGCTAAAAAAAATCCATCTATTCACTTTCTAGCCTTACTTTTACGTGTCCAATCACAAAGGCTAATATCATGTTCCCGCCAAACTAACCTAATAGATTTAAATTATATACATAGATATTTAAAATTATTTTAGATTTTTATGGAAACAACAATATTTAGATTTATTTGCCATGAACAATTTTTTATTTAATAAAGGTTTTTTATCTTGACTTTTTTGAATTTGATGTTAGCGCACTCTTTTAAATTTTTTACCTTGAAGTGTTAAGACTAGTGTAAGCTAAGAACTTAGATAAAGGTTTGAGGTTCATGTCTTCTCTATAACAGTTGTTGTCTCTCTCTAGTGTCTGACTATATCTGGAGTTTTCTGCTTCCCAACCTCTCTCCTTCTTTAGCTAGAAGTTCTTCTAGGTAATTGATATATGGTTATCCTTATTCAGCGAATCATTAAATTGAAGGCCCTTTCGAGTCTCAACTTTTCCTGGAACATGCAATCTGACCCCAACCCAATCTTAAACTTCCAATATTAAAATCTTTCATTCATGTCTCATACTACCACTACTACTTTCATGAAATGATGAATGTACTCACGCAGGATTTCCTTCCTTTTCTATGTGATCCCACTGAGTACGACCATGCACAAATCTATACTCATGTGTAGAAGGGTTTTGAACCACATCATAGCGTCTTTCGGTAAAGTCAGTGCGAAGTGCTTTCACTTAACAATCTCTTGGACATAGTAGTACTAGAGGTTTTCTTCAATCCTTAGTATGATATCGAAAAGGAATTGTAAGTTATGTTGGTGTACTAGTTTGTATATGTAGTTCAGCAAGTCGATGGCTATCTGAATTCCAAGATTTCTTGCAACAACTGAATGCATGGAAGTATTGCTTGTCCAGGCATAACATGTTGTGAAGGAGTCCGACCAAGTCAAGGTTATTGTATTGATTTGAAGAATGGGAGAGATTGGAATGCTCCTTGACTAACTCTTTGAGGAATGTGATCTTGTAGCGTAGGGCCAGATAGAGATGCCACCTAATCTAGATTGTCTTTCATTGAGGAAAGGGTGGAGTTTGAATAGCTCCAGCCGCCGCAGTAACAATATGTCGTTGGGAGAAAGATCGAGTGATTTTCGATGTTATTATACTTGATGAATTTGATAATAGTTATGTCTAATGAGTATATTGAAGCTTCAAGCAAGGATATCGGTGATTTGGATCTTTGGTGGAGAAACATTGGTTTTTCTTGGACATTAGTGGGAATCACAAGTCAATTTACACATAAGGCTCCATTGCTCAGTTGGAACTATAAATAGAAAATGAGGTGGTGGAGTTGCGTCTTACTACGGTGGAGCAATAATTGTGATGTGGTGAAGCAGAGAAGACCTACAAAGTTAGCACTCCAAAGCTCAAATCACTGAGAGAATCAGAAATAAGGTGAAAGCAAGAACGAATTTGAATACCTGAAAAGACAAATTTTTCGTTATATATCAAGAGTCGTTAAAATTGTTTGTGAGTGATGTGGCAAGCTATGCCGAGAACTGTCTGATTGAATTGGACGGTGGTTGATGCATTGAAGGAAAAAATTGTTTGCTTTTGGTCGTATTGAAAGTCTACATGTTCCACACGTCTTTCCTCTTAAAATTTGTTCTTGGGTCTTTTTCCAAGGGCCTTGCTGACGACCCATAATAGAACAATTAATATATATAAGAGATTTAATAAGTTGGGGATTCGTGAGAATTAGAATATGATTCTCATTGACGACTCAATTATTTTAGTGTAGAATAAAAAACAAATAGTAAGTCGTTGATGATCACTATGGAAAATGTTTCAGGGCGGTGGCAAGTGTCTCTGGTGACTAAAGAAGGTGTTACTTGCAAGGTTAGTACTTCAACACTTATGTTAACAAGTGAGAGAGGCAAAACTTGCAAGGGTGTGAATGAATCGTACATTGGGGTTACACATGGTCACACTTATATAAGGATGACAGTAACCATCACTGATGAATACATCGTGAGATGTGAAATGTATTTGGATGTACATCAATTGTTAAAATAAAATGGTGTTTTGCTTCAATGTGGTGCATAATTATGAATGTCCACTTATTTATCGACTAAATAGACACCTATGATTAGATTGGACTTTTGTATTGAATTTTTTTATTGAGTCATTGTAAGTTCAGAACACCACTTATTTTTTTCTTATTCAAATAGAGGTCTCTGATGAACAAAGTAATCTATCTTGTGAATACTCTAAGACATCTAATAAATAAAAGAGTCTCATAGACTTTGTTTGGGAATTCAGATAGGACAAAAAGAGAGCGCTTTGGAAAATGAATTTTTAAAAAATATAGAGAAATTTTTAATATTTTTAAAAAGAATAATTGTGTATTAAATAATAAAAAAAATATTTATCATTAACATATATGTAAAGTTAAATATATTTTTGGTCCCTCTAAATATTTTAAATTTGACTCTTAGTCTCTATAAAAAAATGTCATGTTTTAGTCTTATAAAGAAAGGACGTCATTTTATTTTTTTCAAAACCAAAAAGAAAACTTACCGAACATCACTCTGAATAAAAAATTAAAAAGAAAAGTTATTCTTCAATAAATAAGTAAAACACTGACAAAAAAGTGACTTTATTATAAAAAAGTGTCGCATTGAAATTTAAATAGCGGGAATTTGGTTCTTCCAATGTCAACTTTGGTAAGATTTAATTAAATAAAATATTTTTATGTTTTATTCCTTTTGCACAAACTTATGTTGGTGCTAGCTGTCTCTTCCTTATAGCAAAAAATAAAAATAAAAATAAAAATAAAAATAAGCTTAGTTTTATTTAGAATGGTAAAACGAGGTTTTAGACTTTAGTTCTTTAATATGTCCCTATTTTTTTCCAATAAAATCAAGGTTTTAGACTCGTGTTATTTAACTTGTTTGTCTCGTTCTATTATATTTTCTTTGTTGGATTTTGTAGACATTGATATTAATAAATTTTTACAATTTTTAAATTGAAAATACAATTTTTGGGAGCCATTTTTACAATTTTTAGATTGAAAATACAATGTTTGGAAGCCCGTCCTGTTCCGTCTTCATTTTTATGATATATAGGCCAAAATTTTAGATACGCACCGTCAACAATACTCGTTCCGCTTCGTTCCGTTTTTTACAAATTTTTGCGGAATGATTGTAAATAGGACGAACATTAATGTTTCTCACCCTTAATTTTACGAAAATTTATTTATATACTCTTATATTTATATGAATTAAGCATGTATTTCTATGTTATTTTTTGTTTCACTTATAGTATCTGGTCTACTAAACCGACTAATTTAATTCAGTTAATTCTATTATCAAATAATTTCAATCCTCTTCCAATTACAATTGCATTGCAGGAGATCGAACTTTGGTCTCCTACCAATTAGCTTTGGTTGCATTTCTTTTAAACTAAATTTCTTCTTTTCTATTTTATTTACAATAAACTAATTGCTTATCAACAATAAAAACAATGTTTAATTTTAAAAAGAAAAAAAAATGTGGTGGGGCAAGAATATAATTATAAACATCTTTTGAGTTTGAATATATCATTGGTCAATGGTCAAGCAACCATTATAACTAATTTCTTTTACACGTGAGCTTTTTAGAAAATTTCTTTGGCCACCTCCTTATGGGGGTCACCCCCAGCGAAAATTCCAAAATACCCCTGCTTCGGAAGTTCATTTCCGAAAGCGTCTTTTTTTGAAAAAATTGACTTATTTCGGAAGTTCATTTCCGAAATACTGCGATTTCTGCAGATTTATCAAAACACTCCCCCTCCCCCAATCATTTACCCTAAACCAAAACAAAAAGTGGCAAAGGCGAAAATTTGTGCAAACAAAATTCCAAAGCTGCATCAAGGCTCCAATCACACTGCTAAACAACATTCAAAAGCCCTCAATCCTAACACTTTGTAAGTTTTGAAATTTTTAGATCTATTATTCAAATGCATGTTATTTAGGGTTTTAATTGCATAAATGATATATGGTTAGGTTGTTAGTAGTATTTAGGTTGTTTAGAAGCATTTTGATTTGGTTTGAAGTTTGGTTTAGGGGTCTGTCATGGAAGTTGCAGAAAACTCCATCGCAGGGGTGTTTCGGAAGTTCATTTCTGAAAACACCTCCATCCTAGTTTTCGGAAATGAACTTCCGAAATGTATCAGAAGTTCAAATTTTTTTGTTTTTTATTTTGTCTATGCATATTAATCGTTTTCAATTGTTTACAGGAACATGTCAGGCAACCAACCAGCACGCAGGACTGCGTCTTCTAAAGAGGGCGCTAAGGGAAGAAAGGGTTCTTCAAAGAAGGAGGTGAAAGAGGTGAAGGAGGTGAAGGAGGTGAAGGAGGTGAAGGAGAAGAAGAAGCTTTTGACTGGTTCTGCTTCTCGTCCCCTGGGGGTCCATGGCTCGGACGTGCAGGCTCAGCCTTCAGGCGTGATCAACGCTGATGGTTCTGATACTGGGTGGGATGAGGATTGGTATAATTATCTTCATTCGGAGGAGTTCGCTCGTCGGGAAGAATAACGTGTTTTTATTTTGTTTGATGTGTATTTTGTAACGCTCGTCGGGCAGAATAACATGTTTTTGTTTTGTTTGACGTGTTTTGTTTTATTTTGTTCTGATTTCGGATTGTATCGCACAGTGTTTTTGTATTGGATTTATCATGTTAGTTTTTGGAAGTGGTAACCGGGGTCGGAACATATGACGGAGGAGGTGGATGTTCGGAGGAAGAAGAACCGGAGGTACGTCCACCGCGAGACAAAGGAGCCAATCAATGTAAGCTATAGTTTATCATTATCATCTGGGGACGTCATTTCTTCCGAAACAAGGGGTATTGTGGTAAATTCACCAGGGGTGGGCAAGAAGGTTAGGAGGTGGGTGAAGAAAAAACCGCTTTTTATTACACACTCATTCTTTCTTTTTTTTTTATCCAAGTTTTTTCCTCTTTCAACAATAATGGGAAGAAAATGCTGGATCAAAGAAAAATAAGTTATTTTAATGTTCAAAATGTATATAAAGGGGGTGATAATGAGGGTATACTCGTCCCGTTTAGGTCTCCCGCAAAAATTTGTAAAACATTGTTTCCACCAGAAATCAACACTGGTCAAATATTGTTTCCACAAAGAATCGAACTCGATATTTCCCGAGTGTCATCCTTTGACGGAACTCCTTTACCACTGGAGTACAAGTATTTGGTTTCCATTCACTTTACTCTACTAAGATGCAAAATGTATGTTTTCTTAGTTATATTTGAGATTCAAGTAATATCATGATTAAGAATGAAAAGAATTAAACATCCATTAAGAAAATATTAATATGGTGTATGGTCAAAGTCTAAAGTCTCCAACATCACTTCTTTTAATGAAGAGGTGATGATATAGAACTACAAAGGTGGAGTAATTTTTGTGGTGTTGGTGTTCTTTCCACTATCGAAAAAAAAGACATAAGAAAGAAAAAGGTCGAGTGACTTAACACAAAACAAAACAACATGTCTCATGCAATTCAACCAAGTCAAAACCAGTATTGGAATTGGACCCATTAACATGCATTAAAAGACGAGTTTTCTTTATTTTTATCATGCATAGCATTTCTAATGGATTTTGGCAAACCAAGTAGAAAGTAAACTATGCTACCAATCCATCTATTCACTTTTTCGGCGGACCAGAAATTTTAGGTAGTTTGGATAAAAACTTTATACTATTGATTATTCATCTGTTTTAATTTTCACATCCTATTTTTACTAATTTTGCTCTTGATTTTGTCTAAAAATCAGCTATTAAATTGGAGGAGTACAAAGAAAATAGGGGTGCGCCCGAACTCGCTGGGCCTTGGAACCGCCCCTGCACTTTCTTGTCTTACTTTTACTTGTCCAATCACCCGCCAAACTAACTTAATATATACTACTTCCGTTCCTATTTATAAGAGAAAACTTATTTTTTTAGATTTATTAAATAATTAATGTATCTTGACTGTATTATGGAGCAGATACATATCATATAGGAGTAATGATTGACATTTACACATAGGATTGCAATTCTATTTCTATAAATTTTCCTATACAGAATTCAAAAATGTGTAAAACTATATACTTGCAGTGAAGAAAAAAGAAGCTCTAGTCTTTCTCTGATGGAGTCAAGTCCAACCACACTTTTTCATCTTGTTACAATTTGTACTATTCTCTTACTAGCCAATGCAAACTCTGAAGGTAACCAATCCATTTTTTGTTTTGATTGATAAATACAAATAAAAAACACATAATCTAATCTATCTATGTATGATTTCTGAAGAAAGAATCTTTTGATGAATACAAACAGGTGATGCCTTGTACGCATTCAGAAGAGCTGTGAAAGATCCAAACAACATTCTACAGAGTTGGGACCCTACTCTGGTTGATCCTTGTACATGGTTTCATGTTACCTGTGATTCTCATAACAGGGTTACTAGATTGTAATGTTTTCTAAATCCTCTTTTTTCTTCAACTGTTATTACTCACCTCAAAAAACTGGTAAGTAATTAATTTGGTTTTTCTTCTCTTGCATTGCAGGGACCTTGGACATGCAAAACTGTCCGGCCGTTTGGTTCCTGAACTAGGGAGCCTCCATCACCTTCAGTTTCTGTAAGTGAGATATCACGGGTTCATATTCTTACGTTACGTCATTATCTGATATCTCTACACAACTATCAATTGAGCTGACTTAACGGGACTAATGAATATTATTATTGATTGCAGAGAATTGTACAGGAATGAACTGGTGGGTCCAATACCAAAGGAAATTGGAAATTTGAAGAACTTGGTTAGCTTGGGTCTTTACCATAACAATCTCACTGATTCTATTCCTCCCACACTCTCCAACCTCTCTAATATCAAATTCTTGTGAGTTATTAATTCATTCATATCTCTAAAACATTGACACCTCTGAAAAAAGGTCTGTCAGTGACACTGACACTTATGATTACCGGTGCTTCATAGTTCTTGATAACAGTTATAATGATTGAACAACCTATATTATTTGAATATGATGACGATGTTTGCAGGAGACTCAACAACAACAAGTTGACAGGAAGAATACCAAGGAAACTCACTAAACTGAAAAACCTAAAGATCCTGTGAGTGAATCTGTTGTTATTATTTCATCCAGCTCTTCTAGTTTCATTTGGTTAATAGATTATTTTCTTTGTGCAGAGACCTGTCAAACAATGATCTCTGTGGTACCTTTCCCACATACGGCTCCTTCTCCAAATTCTCGCAACAAAGGTAACGCTAATTGCGCGAGTGTAAAACTAATAACAAGACTGTTTCTTAAAATTGTTATGTGATTTGATTGTTTATATAATGTTCCTTCAGTTTCAAGGACAACCCAAGACTTACAGGTCCAGAGTTGATGGGATTTGTGAGATATGATGATATTGGAGGAAGCTGCAAATGAAAGACTGACAGTCCTCAGGCAAAACTACTACAAACATCATGTGATATTCTTGGTCACCAGATCTTTAAATCTAGTAAAGATGGTTTCGAATGTCGATTGTAATATTGATATAGTTGATGTGTAATTAAAATAACATAGAGTAGTAATCCTATTTGGATAATAAATTTCTTTTTACTAGTGCTTGGATTTTGACTATATTCTATGAAATTCACAAATATGCCTTCCAATATAAGTAATTTATCACATAATAAGAGAATGTAAAGAATTTAAAAAGGTGAAAATAGTATACAAATAGTATTTAATCTAGAGTGATTTAGCAATACAATGTGACAATTTGAACACAAAGCTGAACACAAACATCAGATATCCTCTTCGCGCAATTGTAGAGATCGAGCAGGAGCGCAAAGTTTGACAAGACTCTCTTTTGAGAATTTTAACTAGGGGTGGCAAAACGGTCCGCCCGCCCCGCCTTATGCCCGCCAAAAAAACAAACGGGACGAGCATGCCCGTCAAGTAAAATAGACATAAAAGACATGTCCGCCCTGCCAAGAAAAATGGGCATAAAAGACATGTTTGTCCCGCCAAGATAGCGGGTTGACGGGCGCCGGGCGGCGGGCTTACCCGCCTATTTTTATTTATATTTTTTTAATAGATTAATAGGCTTTTTTTATCTTTTAATTAAACTTTTCAATTATTTTTTAAAACAAATTTTTATAAAGGCAACTTTTTAACAAATTTACTTAAAAAAATATTACATATATTTATAAATAAATGTATAAAATAAACCATCAAGAATTGCAATTACTAGAATTAACTAAAAAAAGAGTGAGTTTTGGAGGAGGGACGGGCTTTGGTGGACGGCAAGTTTTGGCGGGGCGGGCTTTGGCAAACGACGGGCCTAAAATCCCAACCCAACCCGCCATTTTTTGGCAGGTGCGCGGACCGATCCGACGGGCCACGGTCCGTTTTGCCATCCCTATTTAAACACTACTACATTTACAAGATTAGATTTGATTGCATGGTCTTTGATTTTAAGTTGAAAGAGATTTGAGTCACCTTATTCAAGGTTGAAAATAAAATGTGAACCTTTATATACCTAAAATATACCTAAAATTTGAAAAATCCAGATGTCTCTGCCAGAAGGACCCGCAAAATTTAAATACATTTGAATCACTTGCAAATGTGACAATTGATTGGTTACTGTCACTTGCTTAAATGTACATTTCAGCAGTAGAACTAATGGGCATTTATTATTTGAATAAAAACAGGACCAAAACTCATTATAATGTTGAATTAACAATGATTGCAACAGATAAAAGAATACTGAGTAAAAGGAATATTCACATAATTCAAAGTAAGCAAAATTTGATCCTAAGCTTGATTCGCCGGTTTCCAAACCGGCGTTAGCTTTAGCATAGAAAGGAAATAATC
This sequence comes from Vicia villosa, assembly GCF_029867415.1. NCBI lineage: Eukaryota > Viridiplantae > Streptophyta > Magnoliopsida > Fabales > Fabaceae > Vicia > Vicia villosa. Next base: position 292,435 of record NC_081185.1, read on the forward strand.
TGCACAACCATCCAAAGCAACAGCCTCAGTCATCTGATGACGGCCGACTATTAGATAATGCTATGGTGTCAGTGGAGGAGAAGCGATATCCTCGGATATAGATGATGTACGAGAGGATTCTCGTCCTCTTGACCCGTGTAACTCTGCAACTCGAGCACTACTAGAAGGTATGGAGAAACTACGAGCCATGGCCTGAGGTGGCGTTGGCAGTGGCGATGCAACACTTGAAATAAACAGACTATTTGAAGCGGAAACCCTTTGACCTCTAGACACCAACGGACCTGAATGTCCCACCAAACCTAAAAGCCTTGAGTTGGGCGGAAAATTGGTTGGAGGCCTTGGAAGTTCATGAAGCTCACTTATTTTAGGTGAAGACGTAATAGTAGGAGAAGCAGTAGGAGATACTTTGGGGGGTGATGATGGAGGCTGCGGGATTCGAGTAGGCAAAAGAGGTCCAGAGAACTGAACACTTTCCATTGAGACAGGTCTGGTAGGCCAAGGATTACTTGTCAATGGGCCAGAAAAGGCATGTCTTTTAATCTTTTTCGAGTAAGCAGAAACATTATCATGATTTAAGGATACAGGACTGTCTACCGAAGGAAGCGGCAGTCTTGAGAAAGCAGTATTGTTGTTGCTTTCCCTGAGTACAGACTGTGCATTTCTGATAGCGGGACCAGAATATTCTTCTCCGATATCTTTTTTAGGTTTCTTTTGTTCCAATGGAGATGAATACCACAAATTCTTTGTAGGTTCATTTAAATTTGTCTGCATTTTGGAAGGCTTTGGGTTATTTGAACCTGAAGAAATTGAATTCTTTGGAGTTGGTAGCACATATGAATTGAACTTTCGTGATAAAGATGGACGCATCTGCCTCAATTTTTCACTGGGATCCGGTTTATTATCGGGAAAAAGTGGAGCAGATTGGCTCCCTGTCCTAACCCGAAATGAAAACAAATTCCTTTGAAATTTTTCCTGCAATTAGAACAACATAGACTCGTTATATATACTCTTTCAAATATTACTACTTATTTATTCAAGTGTAATATTTAAGATACTTGAAATGTAACTATTTACCTTAGAAGCTTCAGCTGATGAACCTCTGGGAAGTGTAAGTTCTACTTGGTCCAGCTGCAAAGAGGCCAACATAGTTAAGCCGCAAAAAAAATCAGAATGAGAGGAATTCAAGTTAAATTGAGTGTTTTACAAAACTAAAATCATAAATATTATGATTTTGATAAAAAGATTTATGAATTAGAAGTTCATTATATGATAGTAACTTCCATAGCATTATGCATTGACCGGACAAGTTATTATTCCAACTATATTACTGATGCGCATGGAGAAATTAGCCAAATTTATAGTTATGTTTAAGAAACACAGGAGGAGAAAAAAATTACAAATTCATGTTTATTTAAGGTACCTCCATAGAATTTTGTGACGTAGAAACATCTTGCTCCTGTTCATTGTGTCCATAGTCAAAACTCAGTTCCCCATCATCATTCTCATCATAACCGTTGTCGTCGTCTTCTTCATCATCACCTTCGTCGCCGTCCTCCTCTTCCAGACCACTGAAGTGGTAGTCAATGTGTTGCTGTTCGGTAACAGACTTCACATGTGGTTCTACTGTCTCAAGAGACTTGGCTGCTTTCTTGAAGAAACATGTCTGTTTTAGGGTGTAATGGAATGCATTAGTATCAACATAAAAAATGATAAATACGTTCAAAGGAAATAGGGGATAAGACGAACCTGAGCAGCGTTGTGGCGTGCTGCCTGTGTTAGAAGACTACGTGATTGTCCTTGCTTCAGGGATTTCAATCGGAAAACAAACAATGTGGCCTCCTCGTCATATTCATCGCGAGCAGTTTGCAACTGCTGCAATGTAAACGTTTCTCCTTTGCCGCCTTTAGACCTACCTCTTTCTCTGTATTTTGTTACCATATACTCGTAAACATCTCTGCATATCATATTACAAAATGATAAGGCATGTATCACATTTAAAGATAAAAATCAGATTCAACAGAACCTATCAAACCTTTTTTCATCACATTGTCGCTTCATCTCCTGCTCGAGTAATAAGACAAAAAAAAAAACTGATCAAAATTACAAAGATCTTCCACACAGAATAACAAAGCAAGAAATAGTAAATTGAAAATTTACCCCCACTACCTAAATTGCAGAATTAAACTAATTATATTATTAGGTTATAGCAATAACAAAAGACGTGTAGTTTTACATGTAGCTGAAAAAGTAAAAAGAACTTGCCAAAATGTCTTAGTTAGGAGATATTGCATTTTTTTCATTAAATTCTTCACTGATGTACCATTCATCACTTTATCCATTTTGGCTTTAAGTAGTGTATCGCATAATAATAGTGATTTCTTCAAATTCGGCTATATGCTATAGCACCGCTATTTGACAACACTAAATTTACAGAAACTTAATATTGCCTAAAAGCCTAAAAGCAAACTGCATCGAGTAAAGGTATTCAACTGCAGAAGGACAATGAATTGTGATAAAAACAAAGAGTATAGTTTGATAATAAAATCATAGTCTTCCCGGATAGCGGCGCAGAGCGGCCAACCCTGAACGGGGGATTGCAGGGTGACCGCTTTATTTGATCATTTTTCGGAAAAATTACATATGATAATTATAAACATATATTTAATGTATAATTAAACAAATAACTAGACTCATAAATATTCATAAATCAAAGCACATGTGACTATTGAAATTCATAAATGACTATGAAAGAAGGTTAAGATTGAATCTCGACTCAAATTTGATTGAAAAACCAAAAATTAGCCTTAAAACAATGTAAACTTAAGGGGTAATTTCGGTTTTCTAGAGGGGAAAATGATAGCAGGTCAAAAAACCGCTCCGGCCCGGGAACCATTCTGCTTCGCTATCCGTTATTTAGCCTATAGTAGCCGCTATAGTGTTTTGCACCTCTAAGGCTCTTCCCATAGCGGTCGGCCTCCACTATACGCTATTGACTACTACGAATGAAATTGAATTTAAAATTAAAGGAATGTGATGCATGATAAATAAGTAGAGAAAGATGGTTATAACAAGTTAGAAAACTGACCTCAACAATTCGAAGTTCATTCAAAAGAGACTCAGAGGGAACCGTAATTGTCTGTATTATATGAGAGCGCTGAAATGGAAGAAAAATAAAAAGTAATGAAAAGCAGAGAAAAGAAAAAGGCAAGAAAAAAAATAGAAAAGAGAGAGTTCATTAGGAATTACATAGTTATCAATTAGTTTCTGAAGTTTAAACTGGATTTTACCAAGCATAAGTAAAACCTTTCCTGCAGAAATAGAAAATAATAAGGGCGGATAAAGTAATAGGCAAGTAGTCCACAAATCCTGGCGTAACTCGAAAAAAAATGCCGATATTGTTAGATTGAACATCAATAGTGTTCGAACCGTAACTCTCACAATTGTGTGTCTCAGTTTCCAGTGGTTATTAACACTCATTTACATAAAAAATAACAATAATAGGCAAGTGAATTTTGTGATACCTGTTTCTTCTTCGTGATCATTCAACGCGGTTTTCTCGAGCAAACACGAACCCATATCTCGCAAGGACTCCGCAAATTCTATATAAAATTGCTATCAGCATGAATACATTACATAATTTGATTAACAAATTTGCAAACAGCAATGAATGAATCTTATAATACCGTAAGCACTGCTGGCGGTTGCAGCGGCGGCGGAGAGTAAGGTATCGTAGCAGTCTCGCATGTCTTGCATCTCCTGGAAAAAATGAAATTGATGAAATTAAGAAACCCTAGAAAGTATAGAAGAAGTGAAAGTTTGTTCTTACTCTTGTGGCTTGAGCGAGTTCGTCGCGTTGTCCGAGAGGGAGAATGGTTTTGTTGGTGTTGGAGGAGTCATGTTTGTGAAGTGCTAGACCTCTTAGCTTTTTCAGAGAACTCTTCATTGATTGATAGATCGATGGAGGGATGAATGAAGAGAAATTTTGTTTGTTTATTGAAGAGTGATGAATTGATTGAGAAAATGGTATGAAGAGAAGGAAGGTCAAATTTGTTTGTTGAAGCGATTCTTGTGCTTACGGGAACAGCTCACACACATACAAAACTTGTATCACATTATTTTACTCATCTTCTTTCTTCCTTGACTTCTTCCTTTCTCATGCTTTTTTTCCTTTTTCCATTTTCTATATTATTTATTATTATTATTATTATTATTATTATTATTATTATTATTATTATTATTATTATTATTATTGACTATTTTCATTATTTTGGGGCCTTGGGTTTAAGATTATACAAACTTTATTCTTATTTATCCTCCTTATTCCTTGACTTTGACCCATTGTATATTTGCTCCTTAATATTTCCATAATTGATGTTTAATTATGAGTAAATTTGATGTTTTAATTATATCATTTGTTTGTGTAATTATCTTTGGACCATTGATTTGTTAAATATATTATATTTTATGTGATGATTATTTTTGTAAGAAAAAAATTAATAAAAAATAGAGGAATAAAAAAACCTTTAAAAAAATTATTTTATTTTGAGAGAAGACAATTTAGCACGTTACTAAATGTTTTTAACTATTTTAAACAAACACACAATAGATTTTAAAATTATCTAAAAAGTTACTCCCTCCGTCTCATAATAAGTGTCTCATTTGCACTTTTTCTATGTCTCAAAATAAATGTCTCTTTAGAATATCAATGTAACATTTATTACTTTTTTCCACTACTATACCCCTATATATTAGCTTTCACGTTTTTCAACTACTCCACTACCTATAATAAATAAGGGCACTTTAGTAAATGACATTAATTTTATCATTAAAATCAATACATCCAATCATTTTCTTAAGAACCGTGCAAAGCTCAAATATGACACTTATTATGAGACGGAGGGAGTAGTTTTTAGATTACTTATAAGTTTAGACTCCATAAATGCAATATAAGTCGAATGAACCGATTAAATATCATTCTTACTATAGCTCCACCACTAACATTTCTATCAGTAGAAAGAGTAATGCCTTAGATAATTAAAAAAAATCGGTAAGAAACTTATCTTTCTTGAAAATTCATATATTTTTACCATGTCTTTATCATATCTTACCTAATAAAATTAAAATGAACCCTTAAGTTTTATCAACTAATCTTTTAGTCAGTTTTGTAAAAACAATATAATTGAAAAATGAAAAATAGTCTAACTTGACATAAATAGTAAAATATCCTCAGTTCAACAATATTCTTTATTATTTAAGGAATATATAGGGTAAACCCCTCATCTAGGTAATGTAGCATTAAGATGCCATTTGTATGATTTGAAACAAATGGCCTTTTTAAATTGCAAAAAGATGTCTTTCCTCTATAGTAGTCTTCCATTTTCATCCACATAAACCACCTGTTTACAGATGGTGACTTGTTCCAAAAAGACCAACCAAAGCATCAATCAAAATTCCACCATTTTTAATGTAACTATTATAGAATAAAAATCAAATTTTTCCTCATTCACCTAATGAAAAAGCATTGTAATAATCTCTCATGCACAATCCGTGACTATTTGTTTCATCATGCACTTGATGTTGACCATTTTTTGTTGAAAAGGAAAATGAATAGCATGTAGAAATTTCAATGCGGCTCATTATAACAACTACAGAAGACTTAAAGAAAATTATTTCAGAATATAAATAAATAAATCTCTCCTGTTTTCTTTTCTTTGGTCAAAAAATGTGTCTAGAAGAATCAACCTTCATATAAAGTAAGGTAAAAAATAAGTTAAGATTGTTTACCAAAAGCAAAATGAGACTTCAAAATTTATCAATTTTAAAGTTACAAATTATAACTCTCAACTCTAAATTGGAGTCAATTTTTGAGGCAAAGAAATTGGTCAAGAATACTAAAATTATCACAACATTTGAGGACATTGCATCTTACATTAGATTAACTGACAAACTACTATAATCTCATAACTACAAGACCTAACACCACATTCATAACTCAATATTTGAGTCAATTGTTATCCAATCCTACCATTCTTATTTTACTTCAGCTACAAAAGTCTTAAAATTTTGAATTATTGTCTGTCGTAATTTGTTATTTGTTCTGTCTTTGAAGATTCACATATCCAATTGCTAGGCTTCTCCGGTGTTGATTGGGTATGATGGGTTGAATCTAGAAATTTCATATTAGATCAATGTTTCTTTTTTAGCAAGTCACTGATATCTTAGAGAATAAAGAAACAACTCGCAATGTCAATATTTTCATCTAAGAAAGAGTATCGTGCACTAGATACTACAACTACACCAAAAATTTGTAAATTCAATGCATTAAACTAAACATAGTTGCAAATCATGTTATCCATGAAAGAACAAAGCACCTCAAAATACATTGTCAATATACTAGAGAAAAATTGCAAGTTGAGATCATTACCAATATCCTATCAAGATCAGTTAGTAGATTTCCTCACCAAATATCTTCTTCCACAACCATCTCACATTTTGATACCTTTATCTCTCTCTAAGAACTTGTTGGGACTATTACACCATGAGAATCAAGATGGGGTGATGATGATGATCCAACTCTTCATAGTTAGGATTTGTTATTATGATTCTATTGACTAATATTAGAGGTTATTTTATAATATAAATATAACATGCACTTCCATTATTTATGAGTGAATTTAATCACCTGTATAAGTGATAATAAGAGTCATCATTGTTACACTTTAAATTAAAACCACAATTAGAGAAAAAAAAAATTGGAAATCACACATAATGCCACACAAAAAACACATGCAAAACATAATATTACTTCAATAAAATTGGTAATCCACAATTCATTTGATATGTACTCACATGTATCGATATTTCTCTTTCTCAAAGTTGACCATAACTATTTCTCAAGTACTCATGCATGACTTATCAACAAAAAATTAACAGTATTAAAAACAACAAATGAGGAAAATCAAATACTATCAAGAATAAATTCAAAACACTAAGCAAGTTAAATCAAAAAGTGGATCACTAGGTTGCATACAACTTCCCTTCTTGTGTTTCATTGTTATTAAGCGTAAACTTCCTCTCAGAAATGCTGAGAAGGATAAAAAAATTGTATAGAATCTATTGCTCCTGAAAATTTGGACAATATTATGCTTACATCACAACTTTTTAAACCAAAGCCTAACAGAATCAGTGAGTAAAACCTCTTTCTTTGTGAGGCTGTGGTGGAAATTTGGGGGGAAATTATTTTTGGTAACATTGAGTGTTACCAAAGAACAAACCACGACATAAAAAATTTCGGACCTAAATTGATTTAGGCAGCTGCGGCCAAAGGCACAGATCTGTGGCATGCTCTCTTTGCAGCACGAACGATATCTTCAACCTGTACATCCATATATACCAGCAAGCAATCAGATTTACATGAGCCATACACGTGTATTGAAACGTCAAAAGTAATATTTAAGAAATAGTACATGTGGGACAGCCAATCTCTCGAGATTAGCTGCATAAGGCATGGGAACATCGGCGCCAGCAATTCTCTCAACCGGTGCATCAAGATAGCCAAAACTTTCCTCGATGACAGAAGTACTGCACAATAGAAGTAAGAGCTTAGTCAACTTCCGAGAGTTAACCAGCAAGATATAGCGAAACTATTGTTAAGAGATAAACCAGATTTCAGCGCCAACACCGTGCTGAGGAAACCCTTCTTCAACTGTTACCAATCTGTTGGTTTTCCTTACGGAAGCATTGATGGTGGGTCGATCAAGTGGCCTGATTGACCGTAGATTAATAACCTATGTGTAAAAAGACCAACACTCATTGTTTTAATCATAACCAAAAAGAAGTTGCATAAAGGGTCGAAATTCATCAAGCTATAACCAAAAAGAAGTTGTATAACGGGCTGAAATTCATCACAAGTTATTTCGAAGCCTACCTCGGCACTGATTCCTTCCTTTTCAAGTATCTCAGCAGCCTAAACAAAGTAAAAAAAAAAGTTATAAATAGATGATAATTAAATTTTAGAACAAACAATAAATATCTAGAATACAAAATGGTCTTAGGGTAAACAAACCTTTAGAGCAAAGCCAACCATTTTTGAGAAGGCTGTAATAGTCACATCTTTTCCTTCTCTCTCAATCTGTTAAGGGAAAAGCGTGAAGTTGACAAGAATGCTAAATTACATAATGTGCGACACCAACAGATGCAAGAAAGTTGTAGTTCAAAAACTACAGATAATTAAGTACCTTTGCTTTTCCAATGGGAAGGCAAAAACTGGAATCAAGAACTTCGGCAGAAACAGGGAATGATTCACCATATCTAGAGCACATAACTCATCAAATTAAAAATCATTTAAAACTAGAAATAATGCTGGAAATCTTCAAGCTTCAACAACTCGTTTAAAACTACTAATCAAACAGCTTAACTTACAACAACTCATTTTCAAGGAAAACTACAGGATCAGGGTCCCTAATAGCAGCTTTAAGTAAACCACGGGCATCTTCAGCTGAATATGGTGCCAAAACTTTCAACCCAGGGCATGAGCCATACCAAGATGCATAACACTGCGTAAAAGCAAAGTTGTAGGGCACACAAATATATACAAACACTAAAGTATATATGCTTAATAAGTCATAAACAAAGTAAAACTGTGAGTGTTGCAAACAAATAGTTAATGGAAGTTTCACAGAATAAAATGCCAGGAGAAACATACATGAGAGTGCTGAGCACCGACTCCAGCAGCAGCACCATTGGGTCCTCTAAAGACAATAGGTACAGATATTTGCCCAGCAGACATGTAATTTGATTTTGCAGCAGAATTAATGATGTGATCTATTGCCTGCAACACAAATCAAGATGAAATGATGATGAAGTGGGATAAGTTAGATAGGAAAAAGCAAAAAAGCCAAGAAGATGAAGGGGATGGTTAGATTAGTCTTTAGTAAATTGATTTTAAATGAACTTGACTCTAAATAATTGATTTTAATCAGAAACCTTTTCAAGTGAATGTATTAATGTTACATGAAAAATGATTTTAACATAAAGAACTATTTAGTATCGACAAAAATCACCTTTCGGTGAGTGATTAATAATGTGGGTATACAGAGGAAGAAATGCCAACTGACAAGTGTTGACAAGAAACAAAATTTCGGCAAAAAACCTACCAACTGACAAAATCTAACTGATTTACATTGATTCCATGTTACTTTCAAATTAATTAAACGCCACATAATTGGTTGATTTATGACGTGTCAAGGCGCTGTAAACAATAAACTAAACCAGTTCTTTCAATAAGGTCAACAGGTCTCCTCAAGTATCAAATCAATAGTTTAGCAGGATAGTCAATCACAGGGTTTGGTAGGTTGGGTGTCCTTCCGCAATACATAAAGAATTGTTTTGGAATTCGAATGACCAAGCTACAAGATCACCAAGACACATTAAATAGAGACTGCTACAGTATCCCCCGTCATATATCTGTTGCAATTTTTGCCGTGCCTACCCTTCTAATTGGACCTCCACGCCCCCTTCCTTTTATGATTTGAGCTTTCACAACTCCCATAGTTTATGTTTATTGCTGCAACTTGCTGCCATTCTTTGCTCTTTACAGAAGTTTGCATACTGTTTTGCCTCAGTTATCAGGGTTTTCAAGGATTGTACATCTATACTGTATTATCAGGAATTCTTATTATTAAAGAATAGTATCTAAAATTCTAGGTAAATTGAGTTTTTGAGCATTTATTGCATCTTAAATGAACACTTTGTCTTGTATACATAATCTTCAATATGGTGATCATCTTGTATTGCATGCATAATCCTCGATACAATTCGTATTGTATACACAAATACACAGAGAAGTCAATATGTGTCCTTGTTATATTAATGATCATTTGGAAACTCGGTAACACAAGTACTTTTATCACGCAGAAGACATAAACCATAAGATGCCAATCTAATGATCTTTCGTGGCAGCCAACTTTTCATGACAAAAGTGTTTTTTTTTTAAGTTTATTCATTAAGAGCGTGGCTTGCAAAAAACAGTAAATTTAACACATTTAATTGCACACTCAATTTAAGAAATAAATAATGCAATTGAGATAAACACTAACCTGCATGGAGAAGTTAAATGTCATAAACTCCACAACAGGCTTTAGACCATAGTAAGCAGCACCAACTCCGATCCCAGTAAACCCAGCCTGCATTTTATTTAATGTTCAATAAGCAATTTTTACGAAATATAAGTTAGCAAAACCTCACATAAGGAAGACATCCCAACATGACACCCCCAATGATATCAACGGCGAACCATGGCAAAGAGCCAAAATTCCGACATATGGCTCCGCCATCCCCATACCCGCCATGGCTGATATATGACAACACTTCACCCCATGCCATCATATTACCAAAATTTGAATTTGTTCATTTCTATTAGATGGTTTCCCTATCATCTCGAACAATAAAATTCATACCAATTCACAACCACTAGTGAATAAACCTTATAACAATGACGGGCGGGATTAATATGTTTAAGAAATGTAAACATTGAAAGTAGGACACAATATCATCATTAAAACCTCGAAAAATAAACGGCTACAAAAATATGACATAAAAAAGTGAGGAAAGTGTATGTAAGAAATATAACCTCGGTGATGGGAGTGTCGAGAACCCTTTCAGGACCATACTTCTCTAACAATCCCTTGGTAATCTAAAACAAAAGAACAAACAAAATCAACAAATTAAATCAATTCAAAACAAAATAAACCCACATCCATCCAAAAAAACAATTTGATCAAAACAAGTAACTAACCTTATAAGCACCTTGATATTCTCCAACCTATAATCAAAAACACATAAGAAAATGAAAAAAAAAACATTTTTCAATATATATATAAAAAAGTTGAATTGGATAAGTAGGTAGGTAGTTTACCTCTTCACCCATCAAAAAAACTTTAGAATCAGCTGACATTTCTTCATCAAGTGCAGAATTAAGAGCATCTCTCACTGTCATCTAAATAATAAAAATATAAAATTTAATTTCAAATTGAGAAAAATCAAATTAGAGTTTGATAAATAAGAAATAATCAAAAAAAAAAAAACCTGTTTAGCTGAAGAAGATAGAAATCTGAATGCGGAGAAGGAAGGGCGAATAGTCTGAAAATGAAAAAAAGAAAAGAAGGTTAATTTGTGAAATGAAAATTCAAAACAGAAAAAAACAAAATTGATAATGAGAAATAAGAAAGTGAAATTGTACCTTGTTTCTTACAACACCCAACATGATTGATTGATTTTGTAGAAGCTAATGAGAAAAGCGTAATCCATAAATCAGAATGGATTAATTAAGGATTGATGAAGGAAGATGAAACCCTAGAAAAATGGAGATCTGGGAGAGAGAGAAGAGAAGAGTTACCTGAACGAATCCGATTTGAATCGCCACTCACAGATCAACCAAACTATTTTCCTTCGGATTTTACTCGCTTTTTTTTATACCAAAAATATATTCTCTAAGCACTATTCTGTTTATAAATATTTTCTCATTAATCATTATAAATTAATTTTTAAAAAATGTAAATTTAAAGAGAATCTTACTAACCGACTAAAAAAAACTAAAGTGTATTATTGTGATTATTTTTATAGTATAAATATTAAATAGAGAGCATTAATTGTATTTGATTATAAAATAATATGATTTGTATATTAGGAAAGGAACGAACGCCAATGCCACCAACCACTCGCCACTTGGGCCTCCAAAAGTACAAGTAGGTGGTACACGATCAAAATAAAAAATGTTATCATACTCTTTTTTTTTTTTTTGAACAAAAGCCAAAAATGTTATCATACTCATATTAACTCGTACATGTCCTTACTCCTACATTTAGTATTGTACTCCTATATTTTTCAAGAAAATATCAATTTTACCTTCTAATGTTTTTAATCATTTTATTATTTTACTATTAAAAAATCAAAAAATTGCACTCTTACGCCACAAGAATATTTTCTGCAAGTTATCTGATATATTAAACTACAAATCGGTACATTTATATAAAGACTTCTGGTTTACATGCGTCTCGGAAGACTTTAAAAATGTGTTCTATAATGGCTCAAACCAAACTGGAACATTTTGTTAAAGTCTTTCGAAATACAATTTTGTAAAACGAACACTTTTTTCCATTGTTCCGGAATGCTTTTTAGTTTTTTTCCTTTTTTTTAGGTATGGAAATTTCACACTAAATTTGCAACAAAAAAAAACTACTCAAAGATACGTTGCACGAGAAGAAGTTATAAGATGGATTAAAGAGATTGGAATCAACAATAAAGTGATCGATAAGATCACTTATTCTGACACTGAAACAGGCAAGAGGGAAGAAGCAACAAAGTAATATTTGGTTGCGATAAAGAGGGAAATACAAGGACAAAAGTGAAATTCAAAGTGCGACTAAGAGATGTGGATGTTCATTCAAAATCAGGTCGACTTCAGCAAAAGATGGGTCTGGTTGAAAGGTTTATGTAAAATGTGGGGTTCATAATCATGGATTACCAGATAGATTAGAATGCCATTCCTTTGTTGGTAGGTTGACCACATATGAGAACCAACATGTTGTTGATTAGACAAAGAGACACGTTCTGCCTAGACTCATATTGATTTCGTTGCAAGAGCGAGATCTTGAAAATGTCACTCGGTTCACGCAGATATACAAGCATAAGAGTGTGATAGAAAAAGAGATAAGAGGCCCAAGAAGTGAGATACACCATTTGTTTAAACTTATAGATGATGCAAAATATGTTTACTAGAGTAAGAAAAAAGATGACTCAGAAGTTGTGAGAGATATTTTTTGGGCTCATCCAAATTCGGTAAAGTTGCTTAATATTTTTCCCGTTGTCTTGATTATGGACGCCACTTATAAGACAAACAAATATAGACAACCTCTGTTTAAAATAGTTGGCATGACATCGATCAAGTTTACATTTGCGGTTGCATTTTCTTATAAGGAGTGTGAGCATACAAAGAGTTTTTGTTGGGTCTTGGATAAGCTATAGCAATTGTGTGTGAAGAAAAATTTACGAAAAAATGTTTTTGAATAGACGCAACTTATTTTAACTTAGTATTTGATGTACTCGGATATGTACACCTAGTAAGTAGTCATGCATCGGCAATGCAATAAATATGTAAATACCAACAATTTTTCTATTGAAAGAAACAATTGGATCATTAAAAAAACAATTAAAATATGAAAATACAACTAAAAAAAATCAAATTAAGTGTACAAAATTTTCAAGTATTTTTTCGAAGATTTGAAAACGAAAAATAAATCAAATAAAATAGAAAAACAAGAAATTTAGGATTTTTAGGACGGTGTTCCGTATTTTGTTTCAAATTACATGACTTTGATCCCTGATTATTTCCTGATGAAATGACACTGTAAAATTTTGATTCAATGTCGATTTTTTAGAAAATGCGTCTTTGAAGTAATTTGCTGCTTGATTTATAAAAGATGCGTTCGAAGATATATCTCCGAAAATTTTGAAGACATTTTCGGATTTTCAAGGGTGTGGGAGAAGGAGACGGGTGGAAAGAGAAAATCCCAATTTTTATTTTTTGTTTTCAAATTTAGGCTCTGTTGGTTTTGGGCCAGCCCATAATATATTGGTTTTTGTATGGTTCTATAGAGAGGGCTTTGGAGGCATCCATCTAATTTCACTCCCAACTTTCCAACTCAAACCCTACCAGATTCTATCTTCCGTCTGCTACCTCCTTCTTCTCCATCGACCATCGAAATCAAGGTTTGTGCATTCTCTTTCTCTACACTGTTGTTTCTGAGAATTAACTAACTCAAACCCTACTCTTTTCCATCGTCCTGTTTTCCGTTGCCCCATTTCCCCTAAATCCAATTCAAGTGTTATGTATAGTCTCTATTAGTTCTCAAGTCCCTCATTGCTAACATTTGATTTTGATTACGTCATTATCTCCTTAATTTATGGTTACGAGAGGTGACTTGTGAGGACATTGTAAAAGAAACTCTGCGCATGACTTGTGGTTGGCATGGGTGTTTGATTTTCATTTGTAGGTTGTAGATTTTATTATATTATTTTGGTGTAGTTCTTTATTTTACCAACTTATGAATGTCGAGAATAGTGTCTAGTGTTACAAACTTACGAAGATTATGTATTTTCTATTGATTGCAGACTATTGGGCAGTGTAAGAAGGTGATGTTTGTGTTGAATGAAATCTCAATCGAATCTGATCTATTTGTGTTTATTTTGCAGGTAAATTAAAATAGATAGATGGCTGGCGCATTTTGGGCGACCCGCGTGCTGGAGAAAGTGAAGAAGCATGATTCTGGAGGACTCCTTTGGAAGAGAATCAAACTCACCACTACCCGTAAAGCCAATGCCAAGAAGCGTCTTCTCCGTGTCTGGCAGGTATTTGAATAACACCTCCCCCAACTTGCAATCACCCTGCTAGTTTAGTTTCTTATGCTTATAGGTTATATTAGCTTAGCATTCTACGTTATTAATAAAATCGGCTCCTCATACCTAGAAAAAATGATTAAGGATGTTGCTTTGTTACGTTATCTTCTTCTTCTGTGGTTGAAGAGCCACTTCCTTTTGTTTTTGTTCATGTATACTCAGTTATTTTTGTTCCTGTATTATTTGTTTCCAAAGATAGAACATTCGTTACGACTGTCAATGGCTAATGTTATGGTGTTTTTTTTCCTTTTCGGAAGAATGAAGCTGTTCTCAAGGCATGTTCTGAACCAGCTCCTTCAGGAAGTTCTTCTCCCGCTGCCAACAATGTTGCAAAGAGTAGTTAAGTTAAAGGGTGTCTCCACTTAAAGGTTTTTCCAACCGTATTTTAGGTTCCCAATTCTGTATTAGTTTTTGCTCAGGAAGTTGAAAAACTGTAGCAGGATGCTTCAATTAGCCAATGGTTTTAACTTCCTTACAAAAACCACTTTGTACGTTGTAACCTCTTTAGGGCGCATAAGCTGCAAATCCATTACTGCTTTTTAGAGCTTGAGCTGCATGATGTGTCATGTGTAAGGATTACTATCTTTCATGGTTTTTTGTGAATAGTCTTTTGGCTATTTTATGAAAGCCAAGCAATGGTTCTAAATTGTGGTTATTGGGATGCATATTGCAGTTATTTTGATGTGAATTTGGTTCATATATTATTACATCTGTATTAAATGTAACCTATGATACCCCTCTTTTTGAATCTCATCTCCCGATTATCTCCATTTCACTACTGTGCTGAAATCCTTTGAGCTACTTGAAACTCCCTCAATTTATACTTAATACAGAAGAGGAGTGGAGAACACGTTGAGGCTTATGCATCCTCAGTCTCTACACTGAAATTAGTATGTGATGTGGTTGCAGATACTACCAGAATTGTAGGTAAGCGGTGACGTGGTTCACAATTCAAAATTATGATCTAGGCACGTGTGTTCATATTTCATTGCTGATTTTGGTTTTTAGGTCATCAAACTACTTGCAGCGAGTAACTCGGGTTTATGGGAATATCTTTGATTGAACTCGTGTGTTCATCTTCAATCAGAGACATCTTCAATTAGAGATATTATGATCATATGAACTCGTGTGTTCATCTTCAATCAGAGACATTTTCAATCATAATATCTCTGATTGAAGATGTCTGGTTATATGGGAATTACTTTCCTTTTATGATGTCAGTTAGTCACGATTTTAATCGGTACATATTGTACATTCTGAATATTGAAAGGTAAACTTCATTTCTGAATAGTAAAAGAAAACATAGCTCCTCAAATCTTAGTATGAGAAGAAATATGGATTCTGTTTTCAGAACTTTTTCCTCACCCTTTAATATCAATATCAGTTTGAATGTAAGCATTCGGAAAAATCACCGAATTTGTTCTGTTTGAATGTGTGATTTTGGATATTTTAGTCACCAAATTTCCACCACAACTTCAAGACTTTCATTTTCTATTGTGGCCCCCAAGCATATATAGATTTATTTCACTACCTTATATCACATGAATGTGATAGAAATACAAAAATGATAAGTCATTGTTGCACAGATAAGAAGCAACCCTTGTAGACTAAACTCCGTCCAAGCAACACCACATTTAAAAAGTGGTTAGTTTTGGAGCTAGTCAAAGTTGAAGGATGATAACTTATTCCATTTTTTTTGCAAGGCAAATTTGTAGAGAAAATGATAATTAACTTATGAGTTTAATGAATATGCACTGACAATGTAAAATAGTTTTACATTATGATCTAATAGAAAATCAATAGTCTATCATGTCATTAAAATTTTTTTAAAATAAAAGTGTGATGTGGCTGAATACATGATTGTGATTAGTTAAAAGTGTCAGTGTCAGTACATCAACCCTTTCTCTTAACTTATTTATATGATTGACTTATTCAGGTGAGGTGAGGCCATGTACATGTAGTATGGTATGGTCTACCATGATAGGCTGCCCACGTGATTGACAAAGTCAGCAATTCACATACTTGTCTCATTTTATTTCCAAACAATATGAAAATGAAAGTTATAATAGAAAAGATGACGTGAAGAACTCTAACAGCTTCATTAGATTGTTCTAAGCCACTAACTATCACAAGAAACTTTGGTCGGCAATTTATTCATTTTCTTATTCTTTTGTCTCCTTGACCTTGTAATTCTACTATTGATTTTTGATTGCAACATTTGAAAAAAAAATTTAAATAACAAGGTTTAAAAAAAAATTACCAAAAAAACAAGTTTTTTAAAAAATTTACCAAAGTGTCTAGGTTTTGAAGACCCCCTGGAGTATGCGCCAAATGAATTGGCGCATTAGTACAAAAATTAGGAGCATGCGCCATATGATTTGGCGCAAATATGGATTTTTTTTTTTTTTTTTTGCTTTTCAAAAACACATATACGCAAAATGAATTGGCTAATTCAAGAAAATTTATACTAATGCGCCAAATGGTTTGACGCATACTCTAGGGAGTCCTGCAAAACCTAGACACTTTGGTAAATTTTCTGAAAACCTTGTTTTTTATGTAATTTTTTTTATAAACATTGTTATTTAAATTTTTTCATCGCAACATTTTGTTTAACTAATTAAATTCGTATGTTCAATTTTTTCTTAAATTTCCATGCAAATTAATTATCCTCATTTGACAGAGATATTGGGTTTTTATACTCATTAATTTTGGAATAGCAAAATTGGTTTTAAAAATGTATAATTGATTATTGGACTCTTTTATGTTTTTCTTCAACCACTTTAATCTTATAAACCTTGTACATTTAGTATTATCTAACTCGGCTTAATTACTTATAATCACACGAGGAATGCGAGATCTCAAAACTTATGTTTGATGATCAGGCCCGGCCCTAGGGTTAGACAAATTAGGCCTTTGCCTAGGGCCTCTAAATTTCAAGTTTCATTTACCTATTATATTCAATGGTAGTTCTTGTAAAAAAAAAAAAAACTCAAACCACATTTAGTAATTAATTAACGTTACTATTCTGGTCTATTAGAATAGCAATGAATTAATTTAACTATAATGTCTCCTAATTCTACCAGTGTTGCATCTATGTGTTTTATCATCAATAAAAAGTGGCCCTTCTCTATATTACTAGTATTATTTTATCATCAGTTTATATAAAAACTTATTTAAAATCAACATTATTTCAAATAAATATTAAATGGATAAATATTTTTTGTCGGTTGAAAATCAAATATTAAATAAGATTAATTATCATAATTTAATAAAATAATTTTACATTTTAAAAAACTCAAAAGATACATTTTAGATAAAAATATTACTTTTACAATTTTCTCGTAGAAACTTTTATAATTTTTATTATTATTAATAATTAAAAAAATTTATTATAAATTTCGCCTTAGGCCTCAATATTTATTGGGCGGGCCCTGTTGATGATTTAGGTTACAAACTTGAAGTGATTCATCCATTATGTTGTTTTCTCTCAACTTATGTTTGATGATCTAGGTTACAAACTTGGAAGTGATTCATCCATTATGTTGCCTTGTGAAACGAAGTAACATTGATAATGATAGAGAAAATAGTCTTAAAACTCGACACTTCTTGTTAGATCATGAAGACTATTGATTATTTGATTGTTGGATGTGATTCAAGTGGCCTTATTTAGTGATGTTTAATAAGAAGAGCGATCCTAAGAAACATGTCACCACCTTTAACATACATATGGTGATTTTGGGTGCGGGTTTCGCACTACCTAAATTCGCACCCAAAATATCGGGTCGGGTTTTCATCCATTGACTCAGGTTTGAGTATGGGTGAAATCTGCGGATTTGAGTATGCTTGCCATCCCTAACTTGTATGTACATGCCTTCCACTTATGTGCTCACACATATCCAAAGTAAATGGAATGTATGCAACTATTGATTTAGAGTTTTATGAATAAAAATAGGATATGATTGGAGAAAAAGACTTTACCTTAAATGGTAAAATTTCTATAAAAAAATGATCATGAATAATATAGTTTAGAAAACGTGACCTATGTGAATTAATAAAGTTTTATTTATGCCGTCCTAGCCTTCCCTTGTATCCACTTGGCAGCAGGAGTTGTTGTATTCTAAACTCATGTGTTTTATATGCATGCACTCAACACAATAATTGTGAGACAAACATTAGTATTATTACTATTTTAATTGGAGATGACGACACCTTGTTCTATTTAATCTGCAAATTATACAGTATTAATTTCGTCTAAAAAGTGCTTATTGAATCATTTGGATTTCCTTCTAACTCTATACGGTATACGCTACGCTATACAGTTAGTCAACTCCGACTTGACCGTCCCAAAAATACTACTTTCTTCATATCTTTCAAAATATATAAAATTAAGAGAAAAGGATGGTGACTTTACGGTGTAAAAATCAATAACAATTATGTATTTCGCAAAATTAGACTGTAAATTTTATAATACTTATATGATTTGGTATTTTGAATTATTCTAATTGGATGAATGTGTATTAATTCTTTACACCGACACTGCCATTAAACTCTAAAATTAATTTGCCAATTTTTTTCTTTATATTTATTATTTTTTGAAATAAGAACAAATGAAAAAAAAATGTAATGTTAAAGTTATTTCAATAGAGATTAAATTATTTTTTATACAATTATTAGAAGAATTATATACACAACTATTTTAATATTGTACTGTTAATATAACTAAATTTCTCTATTTTTATTTTGAGTTTAATGGTTATGCACAGATAGTGTAAAGAAGTTTTACACTGTCATCCAATTAGAATATAATGTTATGTCATCCAATTAAAATATAACGTTATGTCATGTCATATAAGTATTTTTAAATTTTCAGTCTGACATGTCCTAATTCATGGTCGTCATTGGTTGACAGTGTAAAACTATTTTACCCTGTCAGTGCATATCCCTTTTTTCCTTTTCTTTTATTTAAATTTTCAATTAATAAATTAAAAAAGTTTTTAAAATTATTGTGACATCAAGTTAATTATAATATTAGTTACATTAAATAGTCAAAATGCACAAAAATATGTTTAATTTATATATCCTTTTTTTTAACTAAGGATAAATTTATTAATCACCTATGGTATTTTTATTTTACTATTTTTCTACACAATGACAAGTAAAATAAGATATATTTCTTTGATACACACAAGTTTAAGAGAATTAAGTTGCTGAGTTTATCACAAATTTAACGTTCAAAATGGTTATCATATCAATAATAAGAGTTAAACTCACAATCTTTTACATGTTAGTGTGGCAACCTGCCTAAAAATTTAATTTAGAGAGTCGCCACCTATTCTGAAGGGCGAATAGGAAACCCTACGCAGATAAGAGATTGAGGGTAAGTTATTACAATCAGGCTGAGGGAAGGTGTTAGGCACCCTCAGCCCTTTCCTAAAGGCTAATGTTCAAAGATTAGGGTTGCATGGCAGGATTTGTAAAGAAATGTGGCAAACAGAATTATAAGGACATGATTGAGATTTTGAAGAGGGGGACTCGCCTTGTTGCCAAGTGCCTACGTACCTCCTTAGGGAGGATCAGAGTCTACGTAGTTCGGGAAGGGTTGTACGCCATTTAGAGTTTGAATTTGATTTGGTATGGTTTTTTTTGGAGGCTTTTTGGTTAGCCTATCGCAGTTTGTTTTGTCTTTGTAATTTGAATGAATTTTAGAATTATTAGGGTTTGGGCGTACAACCCTGATTTGGCACAATTAACCGCAATGATCAATAGGTTTGATCATCATAGCTAAAAGATTAAGGATTTGCATTATTACCAATTCAAATCGATTAATTCGATTATCACTAATAACAACTTATTGTATTTCATTATTTATTAATCGGCGTTTTATATTGTTACCTCTCATAATCGATTAACACGACTACAAATAATAACAAATTAAATCGAACAATGAGGCAAGATTAATCACCACAACCAATAAGATAGTTGCAGCCATTTAATCGAATTTAATTGGATTTTTTAATTTAATTAAAAAAAGTACTTTAATTATTTTTATCGTTAACCACAGCGATTAATCGATTTAATCGGCGCAAATAACAAATTAAAAATATTTAATACAAATGTCATATTTTTATTCTATAAATAAAATAATTTTAATATAATTATTAATTATTAACTAATATTTAAAATTATAAGAAAACAAATTAATTAGAATTTTATTAAGTTTTTATTAAGGATTTGATTAAGTGTGGTACTTTAGGAGGCTCATGTTATAGGGACTCAACCAGGGGCGTTAGATCTGAAGTTGATGGAGATCCAGTGGTGAGGATCTGAGGGTGCATGCTGGTAGTTAGGCCTTAGGCGCACAGGATCCAGAAGTAATTCTCAGAAAAAATAATATGTTGGAGGGAGGGTTCGAACCTGTGACCCTCCACTCCCAAACGTCACCTTTAACCAACTGCGCTACGCTAACAACGCGTTTGTAACACGCGATCAATGGACAAAATAGAATAACACTGCAGTGGATCAAAACGCGCGCGCGAATTTAAAATAACCAACCAGACCAAGACACGTTATCATCTCCCACCCCGGACTCACAAACCTCTGCAAATTTCGCTACAACTTAGCTACGAATTTTCCGTAGCAAATACAAGAACACAAAAATAGCGAATAGAGCATGTGCTTGAATAAATCAGGCGCGACCCCCTAGATCTACTTGTTTTCACCATACGAATCTAACCACACCATTAACGTACCCTAATTTTGCCTCTACAAAGAAACCCCAATTTAAACCCTAAAACCTTCACTCGGCTATCAATGGCAGAACGCGATTAACACGCTCAAATTTCATAAAACCAATCCAGAAACAACCAGTACATTCACACAAACACGAATATGCAAATAGATTTCAGTGAGGATGCATATATTGTTCAAATCGAAAGGATTTTCAGAACGACTTACCTGGGCAAATACGAGGTATTTCTGGGGGTGTTGAAGTAGTGCACCTATCCAAACACGTTTAGAATCAGCCAAGGAAGCTTTTAGGACCTTTGAATCTCCTTGATTCCTCTTAATTTGCAAAAATCGACTTTGAGTTTCTTGGAGATTTTTTGCTCTTATCCCTTGCTTCTGATCCGCCTTTTTCCAACCCTTATTCCCTTGGTATATGTTAGGTACTTATAGGCAACGATTTAGGTTAACAAAAACTTCAGAAATCATTCTTGAATCAAATCTTGCAATATTGAGAAAATTGATTTGATTTCTTGATTTTTAAGTTACTAAACTTGGCTTCTTTTGTATCAATTCTTTCCATTTAATTTATGCACGAAAATATGATTATATTTGGTCATAAACTCTGATTGAGAATCACCCAAAATATACTTTCTATCAAATATTTGATTTTTCATTTAATTAAATCATTAAAAATTAATTTTAAATGAAATAAAATTATGTAAAATCAAATAAAATGATATAATTTATGGCATATGTTTTGGATAGCTTGTGGACCAAGTTTGGGTCATAGAATGTAGGCCCATTTGTAAGAATCTCAATTTTGAACCCTCCTTTTTTCACATTTGGTCCCTCAAAATCACCCGACTTTGATCAAGCATATCTCCTTCAATTTTTAAGCTATGAGAGAGATCTAATACTTTTTAGAAACCTCAAGAGGTCCTCTACAAGCCACTTTGGAATATATTTTTCATTTGAAGCTTTTATCTTGACCATATTCTCTTTGGGAAAAAACTGTTTCTGAAGGATGCCTGAAAATGACCTGTAATCTTTTGCTTTGTATCTCTTAAATGAAGCATTTCTAGCCCTGGTTTGTGAGACACAAAGTTGTAGAGAATCCAATTTCCTTCAAAATAGGCTTTGAGTGGGGAATTTTTGATGTTCCATGTGAAAGTTATGCCCAGTCAAAGTTGGGTTGACTTTCTCCTAAGAAACCCTAATTTGAACCTTTTCATGTTTGTTCATCTCTGAGTTTCTATTAATGGAATCATGATCAATTCTTGATCAAATGATGGTTATGCACCCCATACTTGATGTTTGCCTAATGATTATGGTTTGAATCATGCCTTGATTGTGATTGACCTTTCAGTTTGAATTTGCTGACTGTGAATCATCTGGATTATTTGAATGAGCCATGCCTTGAGATTTGAACCTTGCTTTTGTTATGAGATAAGTGTGGAAGGTAAATTTTGGGGTATGACAGCTGCCCCTATTTAATTACCTTGGATTGGGTGACAAGAGGGTGTGTAGACCTCGCGTCGTTCCGATCGAAGAGTTATTAAATACTGGAAGACCCCTAAATTTGCCTTGAATTTGAGTATGGATGAAGAGAAATGTCCTGCTAAAGCCTGAGTCTTACATAGCGAGGACCTTTGTTGGTTGTATAATTGGCTTGCTATGGTCAGCAAGCCTCCGCAGTTTGTGAACCCCAACTTACTATAGTTCTAGTAAGTCTTCGTAGCTTGTGGACCCCAATAGGATTGCTTGCTATAATTCTAGCAAGTTCACCTGCACCGACAGGGTTATCTGCGAATGTTATCGCAGAATTTACCTGTACCACCAATAGGGTTATTCACGAGTGTCGTCGTGAAATTTACCTATATTATCAGGGTTATCTGCGAATGCTATCGCAGAATTTACCTGTACTCCCAATAGGGTTATTCACGAGTGTCGTCGTGAAATTTACCTATATTATCAGGGTTATCTACGAATGCTATCGCAGAATTTACCTGTACTCCCAATAGGGTTATTCACGAGTGTCGTCGTGAAATTTACCTATATTATCAGGGTTATCTACGAATGCTATCGCAGAATTTACCTGTACTCCCAATAGGGTTATTCACGAGTGTTGTCGCGAAATTTACCTATATTATCAGGGTTATCTGCGAATGCTATCGCAGAATTTACCTGTACTCCCAATAGGGTTATTCACGAGTGTCGTCGTGAAATTTACCTATATTATCAGGGTTATCTACGAATGCTATCGCAGAATTTACCTGTACTCCCAATAGGGTTATTCACGAGTGTCGTCGTGAAATTTACCTATATTATCAGGGTTATCTACGAATGCTATCGCAGAATTTACCTGTACTCCCAATAGGGTTATTCACGAGTGTTGTCGCGAAATTTACCTATATTATCAGGGTTATCTACGAATGCTATCGCAGAATTTACCTGTACCACCAATAGGGTTATTCACGAATGTTATCGCGAAATTTACCTATATAGAATTTTGTTTTGCAAATGCGCATGCATCATGCTTATGTGTTATGTACATGCCCCTGTCGATTGTATAATGCGTATGTGTGAATGCTTACACATGTATATGTTGTATGTATACTGACGAATGTATGCAATGATGTATGTATGATAACCCTGACACCGCATCTCCTTATCACTCATCTCCTTATCACCCATTGCCTTTGTTTAACCTCTTTTGAATCGTTTGTGAACTCTGGCTCGGTTCGTATTCGGATGACTTGCCGACCCCCCTTTTTTTGTGAAAGGATCAACCTGGGGTAACACCAGTGCAAAGTGTGTGTAGCCTTCCGGAGATTTTGTCTTTTTGCTTTTGTGTTGCAAGTTTGCAAGTTTCTCATGTTAAATCCATGTTAAAGTTTATAAAAGAAAATTACCCTTTGCGAATGGTACTGAAATTAGAAATGAAGCATAGTATGCAAAAAAAAAAAAAAAAGGAAATTTTATTGATATTGCCTTGAATTGGCGAGTGTACAGAAATGCGAAGAAAGAAAATGACAAATAGAAATGATATTAATACTGCCGTTGCTCTTTTTTGTTATCGAGGACCCCAATAATCCTTCGACTTCAGAAGTAGATGATTGCACGACCCCTTATCCTTCGTAGTTTGCCTTCGGCTTATGTCCGGTAATCCTGCTTTTGCTAGGCATAGTACTTCTTGACCGCGTCTGAGTTGATTGGGTGCGGTAGCTCATCCCCATCCATTGTAGTGAGGACTAATGCCCCTCCTGAGAACACCGTTTTTACAATGTAGGGACCTTCGTAGTTAGGTGTCCATTTTCCACGGGCGTCGAGTCGAGGTAACAGTATCTTCTTAAGGACAATGTCACCTTCTTTGTAGGTTCGAGGTCGGACCTTCTTATCGAACGCTTTTTTCATCCTTTCCTGATAGAGTTGTCCATGACACAAAGCTGTCAGTCGCTTTTCTTCAATGAGATTAAGCTGATCAAAACGAGTTTTTACCCATTCCGACTCTTCTAACTTTGTGTCAGCTATGACTCTTAGTGACGGGATCTCCACCTCGATTGGGAGGACAGCTTCCATACCGTAGACTAGGGAAAAGGGGGTTGCCCCTGTAGACGTACGCACCGAGGTTCTGTAACCGTGTAGGGCGAAGGGAAGCATCTCGTGCCAATCCTTGTATGTTTTCACCATCTTTTGTATTATCTTTTTGATATTTTTGTTTGCAGCTTCGACAGCGCCGTTCATTTTAGGCCTGTATGGTGAAGAATTGTGATGTTCAATCTTGAACTCCTCGCACAGCTCCCTCATCATGTTATTGTTCAGATTCGACCCATTATCGGTGATAATCCTGCTTGGAACCCCATACCGACATATGATATTATGCTTGATGAACCGAGTGACTACTTGTCTCGTTACGTTGGTGTAAGAGGCAGCTTCGACCCATTTGGTGAAGTAGTCTATGGCGACTAATATGAATCGGTGCCCATTTGAAGCTTTTGGTTCTATCATTCCTATCATGTCAATTCCCCACATTGCAAATGGCCATGGTGAACTCAGAACATTCAACGGGTTTGGTGGTACGTGCACCTTGTCAGCGTAGATCTGGCACTTGTGACAGGTCCTTGCATATTGGAAACAGTCGGCCTCCATTGTTAGCCAGTAATACCCTGCTCGCAGTATCTTCCTAGCCATTGAGTGTCCATTTGCATGGGTCCCAAAGGTTCCTTCATGTACCTCCCTGATAATCTCCTTGGCCTCGTTTTTATCTACACACCTCAACAACACTGAATCATAGTTCCTTTTGTATAGGATGCTTCCGCTTAAGAAGAACTTGGATGCAAGTCTCCTCAGTGTCTTTTTATCAATTGTTGAGGCATTCTCCGGGTATTCTTGTTTTTCCAGGTACTCTTTAATGTCGTGGTACCATGGTTTGTTGTCAGACTGCTCCCCGATCGCAAGGCAATAGGCAGGTTCGTCGAAGTGTCTAACAGTTATTCGTGGTTCATGATTTGGCCAGGTCACTTTGAACATAGAGGAGAGCGTTGCTAGTGCGTCGGCTATTTGATTTTCTTCCCTCGGGATATGAGTAAAAGTGATAGTATCAAATTCAGCCGTCAACTCCAGTATAAGGTCTCGGTACGGGATTAGTTTTGCATCTCGAGTGTCCCATTCTTTGTTGACTTGATGGATTACCAATGCTGAGTCTCCGTATACATCAAGGAGTTTGATCCTTAGGTCGATTGCAGCTTCTAACCCCAATATGCATGCTTCGTATTCTGCAATGTTGTTGGTGCAATCGAAACATAGTCTTGCAGTGAAGGGTAAGTGCCGGTCATCGGGAGATGTCAACACTGCCCCTATGCCATGTCCTAGTGCATTTGAGGCACCGTCGAACATGAGTTTCCATACCAAACCCGGTTCGGGTCCCTCGTCGGGTCCTGGTATTTCATAGTCTCTTACTAGCATGATGTCTTCGTCGGGGAAGTCGAACTTCATAGACTGGCATTCTTCGAGGGGTTGGTGGGCAAGATGTTCTGCCAGTACACTCCCTTTTATTGCTTTTTGAGTTACATACTGTATGTCGTATTCGGACAACAACATTTGCCACCTTGCAATTCTACCCGTGAGCGCCTGTTTTTCGAACACGTATTTTAAAGGATCCATTCTCGATATTAGCCACGTGGAATGATTCAGCATATATTGCCTTAGACGTTTGGAGGCCCATGCTAGGGCACAACATGTCTTTTCCAATGGTGAATACCGAGATTCGCAATCCGTGAATTTCTTACTGAGGTAGTATATAGCGTGTTCCTTCCTGCCTTTTTCATCTTGTTGCCCCAGTACACACCCCATAGATCTTTCAAGTACTGTGAGGTACATGATCAGCGGTCTTCCGGGTACGGGAGGTAAAAGTATCGGTGGTTCTTGTAAGTAGTTCTTTATAGTTTCGAAGGCTACTTGGCAATCGTCGTTCCACTTGATAGGTTGATCCTTCCTGAGTAGTTTGAATATAGGCTCGCATGTAGCTGTTAGATGTGAAATGAACCTTGAGATGTAATTCAATCGGCCCAGGAAACCTCGCACCTCTTTTTCTGTTTTTGGAACGGGCATCGCTTGTATGGCTTTTACTTTATCAGGATCAACCTCTATACCTCGTTGGCTTACAATGAATCCCAACAGCTTTCCCGATCTTACACCAAACGTACACTTGTTCGGGTTTAACCTTAGCTTGTACTTCTTTAGACGTTCAAATAGCTTATGTAGATTTGTAATATGCTCTTCTTCTGTGCGAGACTTGGTAATCATATCATCTACATATACTTCGATCTCCTTATGAATCATATCATGAAAAAGTGTGACCATGGCTCTTTGATATGTTGCCCCTGCGTTTCGTAACCCAAAAGGCATTACTTTGTAGCAGAAAGTGCCCCAAGATGTCATGAAGGTAGTCTTTTCCATATCCTCGGGAGCCATCTTGATCTGATTATACCCGGAGAAACCATCCATGAAGGAAAACCACGAAGCTTGTGCTGTATTGTCCACCAAGATATCTATATGTGGTAGTGGGAAATCATCTTTTGGACTTGCTTTATTTAGATCCCTGTAATCTACACACATGCGCACTTTCCCGTCTTTTTTAGGAACCGGTACTATGTTTGCAATCCATGGTGGGTAGTCAACCACAGCAAGAAACCCGGCATCGAACTGTTTGAGCACTTCTTCCCTAATCTTACTGTCCATATCTGGTCGAACCCTTCTGCGCTTTTGCCTGACCGGCGCACATCCTTCTTTGAGAGGTAACCTGTGTACCACGATGTCTGTATCCAACCCCGGCATGTCACGGTATGACCAAGCAAAAATTTCTGCGTACTCGTGGAGGAGCTTGATTAGCGTTGCTTTTACGTCCTTACCTAGCGTTGCCCCAATCTTAATGTTCTTGGGTTCTTTATCCGTTCCCAAGTTTATGATTTCAATGGCCTCTTGTGGAGGGAGCATGCTTTTGGATTCCTTATCCACTAACCTTGACAACTCTTCCGGAGGTTCATCGTCTTCCTCATCCCCTTCTTCGGCCTGATTAGCGAGAGCCTCGAGTTTGTATAGAGTCTCAGCAGTATTATTATCGGTGGTGTCAGAAAGTGATCTGCACATGTTTTATGTTTGTTTTCTTTTAGTATGCAGATGTGAACGTGCTTTGTTTGTGCAAGAAATTTTATTTGTCATTTTCAGAAATGGAAAAGGAATAAATGCGAGGGAAGACAATATTTTCAATACCAAAATGCAAAGACAATTTTATTAATAAACTTCAAACTTGAAAGTAA
Source organism: Vicia villosa (assembly GCF_029867415.1). NCBI lineage: Eukaryota > Viridiplantae > Streptophyta > Magnoliopsida > Fabales > Fabaceae > Vicia > Vicia villosa. Next base: position 320,433 of record NC_081185.1, read on the forward strand.
ATGGGGCCCTTACAAACTAGCTCTATGCTTCGGGCGAGGCATGAGCGTTATTGTTTTTCTTTTAAAAAAAGGAAATAAAACACACAAAAGCAAATTACTTCGAAATGAAAACTATCTCCGGTATCTCCAGGCTTGTCCAATTCTGAAGCTGTTCTCCTGGCCTGATCTCTCGAATGAAATTGGACGTCCCTTCTCGAGAGTCCTGATTGGACACCATAGCCACATGTTCATACCCGCCAGTCACAAAAGTTTGCATTATTGGGGGAAATGGTCGTTCTTCCTTCTTAATGCTTGTGACCTTGGTGGGTTGGTATCCTAACCCCAGGCGATCCTTCTTCTCCATAACTTCTGGCAGCTTGCCCCAGCCTTTAGTATCTGCGTCTTGTAGGTCTTTCCATGAGGTTACCGCCCTTCGTATCTTCTCCACTGGTAGTGTGATAGCAGTTGCAATTTCTAGAGCTTGAAATGCGGTACCCAATGCTTCGTCTCCAGCCTCAATATATCTGTATGAGTTTAGATTGCTGACAAATATATCCTCTTCTCCATTGATAGTCACTATAGAGTTCCCATTCACAAACTTTAGTTTCTGATGGAGAGTGGAGGTGACTGCCCCAGCTGCGTGAATCCAAGGACGCCCTAGCAGGCAGGTATAAGCTGGCTCGATTTCCATCACTTGGAAGTTGATGCAGAAGGTGTGGGGACCGATTATGACAGGAAGGTCTACTTCTCCAAACACCGGACTCTGTGATCCATCGAAAGCCTTAACCACCAGACGACTAGGTCTAACCACAAGTCCTTCCAAGGCTATCTTGTCAAGTGTTGCTTTTGGCATCACGTTTAAGGATGACCCTGTGTCAATCAGAACTCTAGCCAAATGAGCCTTCCCACACTGCATGGAGATATGCAAGGCTTTGTTGTGTGACTTTCCTTGTAGAGGTAGCTCATTGTCACTGAAACCTAGGCATGCCCCAGCAGTTAGATTGGCCACCATTCCGTCAAATTGATTGACTGTGATGTCCTTGGTTACATGGGCAGCGTTTAGGATCTTCATCAGAGCATCTCGATGTTTCTCAGAGTGTATCAATAGTGATAAGAGCGATATCTTAGATGGTGTCTGTTGCAACTGATTTACCACTCTATAATCACTTTTCTTAATCAGAGCGAGAAACTCCTCAGCATTCTTATTAGAAGTTTCTTTATCTTTAGGTTCAGCCTCGTCACTTGGTCTTACAACCGCTTGTCCTCCAGATTGTGTCAAGTTTTCACTAGATGTTTGTGGTACTTGCGCAGTTTTGAATATGCGCCCACTACGGGTCATACCTCCAGGTCCAACGATGCTTGATACTGCAGTATTAGTATCGGTCTCATATTCCCATGGTACCGCTTTCATCTTGTCCAAAGGATATGGTCCTCTGACTGGGATGATCTTGGTATGCTCTTGCGTAGGTATCATCACTGGTGACCTTGAGCACGGGATGATTAATGGCTTTCTTGCCCCTTGTGCGGGTATTATTAAAGGTTCGTTTCTTTCCACCATCGCCACATATTCCTCTTCAGGGTGTTCCTCCAATTGGATCAACCCTTGATCCGTGAGTCTCTGCAAAGTGTCTTTGAAATCTTCGTTGTGTTCTAGGACAAACCCCTTTATAAGAAGATACCTCTTAAGGGCATCTATGGGGGAGTTCCGTTGTTGAACCAACTCTTGCTCATTGACAATTTCTATTGCATTGACTGCGCCTTCATGGTGTGGCATCGGGTTCGTCTTCACATTGGGTTTATCAAAGGCGATTGCCCCTGATTCAATCAAATCTTGAACGACGTGCCTGAAGGCCCAACATTTCTCCAGGGTATGTCCAGGAGAATTGGCGTGAAATTCACACCTTTCATTCGGCTTGTAGTTGGGTGTAACCTTGCCTGGAGGAAGAGGTGGCAGTGGCCTAACTTCTACCAAGGATTCATTTATTAAATATTTCAGAATTTCTTTCTTGGAAGTAGGTAGCGGATCGAATCTCCTTTGTCCTCCCGGAAACCGGTTTTGTTGTGGTGGATATGATATGGGGGGTCTGTTCTCCTGATGCCCTACAGCATTAGTCTCTCCTTCCTTCTTCTTTGTGAAGTTGGGGGTAGGCCTCTTTGCCTGATAGGAGTTAGATGATGCCCCTTGTATTTTCCCGCTCTTAATTCCGTCTTCTATTCTTTCACCAATAACCACTAAATCTGAAAACCCTGAGGACACACTCCCTACCATTTTGTCGTAGTATGGCCCTTGTAATGTAGCCATAAACATTTTTACGAGCTCTTTTTCCAACAGGGGAGGTTGGACTCGGGAGGCCATTTCCCTCCATCTCTGTGCATACTCCTTGAACGATTCCTCTTTCTTTTGTGACAAATTTTGGAGTTGCATCCGATCGGGTGCCATGTCCAAATTGTATTTATATTGTTTTAGGAACGTATTAGCAAGGTCGGTCCAGCTTCGGATGTGAGACTTCTCTAATTGCATATACCAGTCGACCGATGCTCCACTCAAGCTATCTTGGAAAAAATGCATCATCAGCTTTTGATCATGAGCATAAGCAGCCATTTTTCGCACATACATGCGCAAGTGACTCCTCGGACAAGAGAGTCCCTTGTACTTTTCAAAGTCGGGTATTTTGAATTTATGAGGAATAGTCAAATCCGGCACCAAGCTCATTTCATAGGTATCCACATCGAAGGCATCATATCCTTCCATTGCTTTCATCCTTTCTTCCAGCGCCTTGATTTGTCCACTCTCTTTGGAATTCTCCCCAGAATCAGCAGAGGTCAACTTTGGTTGAGGGACTTGATCTGTGTCGTTAGTGTCCCCATACTGTAGGTTCAAGTAGTCCTCATCCCTAAGCGGATTGTTGATTGGAATGCGAACTGTGCGAGACGTCCCTTCTTTCTGAGTAGTAGGGATAAATCCTTCTTGAGAGGCCTCTCCCTCTTCATGGGTCGTGGTGACCCTTTTAGATGCGTGAGCATTAGTTTTGTGAGGGTCATAGCCTCGAACATATCCTAACAATGGGTTGCCATCTTTAGGTATTTCTTCATACTGATCATGAACCTCTTTAGCTTTGTCTTGCTTATCTTTGAGGTCTTTCATGAAGCTCAGCACTTGGGCCATTCCTCCCTGGAGGTCTTCAACAGTACCTTTCAGCTGGGTCATTTCTTCACGAAGGGCGGCTTGGTTCTGCTCTAGCTGTTCCATTGCTTTCTTCTTCTGAGCTCTGGTCTGGATGAGTGATCGAGTTGCAATGGTGTGACTGGAGATGAAGATAGTTTTTTTTTTTTTAATGTTTTGAAAAATAAATATGATATGCATGCTATGAATGATATGGTTATGCAATTTTTATGTCTTATCCACACTATTATAATACACATATATATTTATATATTATTTTTATTCCTCTCTTTTTTATATATACATGTACATTTTTCTTTTCTTTTTTTTTGCACATATGTATTATGTATATATTTTTTGCATATGTATTTATTTTTTCTTTTTCTTTTCTTTTGTACATGTATATACACATATGTTTTTTTTTTTTTTTAAGAGGTAAACAAGGTTGGCGAATATTTATAGAAACGATGAGTAACGAAAAAGAAACACACTTTATTGAAATAAAATACTAAAAACAAACTCCATTGTCGGTTAACAAAGATAGAAATTGAAATAACAAATTGAAAATACTTGGAATGCAAAAAGGAAAATAATCTAAAACTAAGAACGCCTTTGGATGTCTTCTTTGAACTTATCCACCATATCTCTACAAAGCTCTATGAATTCCTTGACTTCTTTGGGAAGGATAACAAGAGATGATTCCGCCTTTGCCAAACTTTTTGGAATGTCTAGGATTAGATCGTTGCACAAGTAAACTAGCTTGTCATAATTATTGCGGCACTTCTCGTATTCTTCAAGCATCTTAGGAACCATGCTCACGTGCTCATAAGCAGTAGAAACAATTGTGTATTGTCTCTCCCAATAATCCCTTTCATCCCTTGCAGCATCACATAACTCCTTTTGCCTTAGTAGTAATTGCCTAAGCACGGCCAAAGCTTGAAGTGCCCTATGACGCTCATCAGTGCGCTGTAAAAGTGCTTCTTCCGCGGTTAACCTCCTTGTGCGTTCTTCTTGTCCAGCATTGCGGGCCTCTTGAAGATCAAACTTTAAATCCCTTATTTCCACTTCTTGGTCCTTAGTTCTATCCGTTAATTCAAAGACCACAGCTTCTAGATTTTTTTCAGATTCTGCTTTGTCGTGGGACGCCTTTTCATAACGTCTCCTCCATCTTGCAATCTCCACATCCGCTTGTGCCAACCTTTCATTATGTGATTCTAGATTAAAATTAGCACTTAGAACTCCCTCGGTTGCACGCTTTCTTTTACTTCTTTGCCTATCATTTTCTTCTTTCATCGCTTGGAGTTCTTGATTTTTCTCTTTAAGGTCAAAGCGTAGTTGGCTCCTTTCATTAGTAAGTTGATGCAAATCAAGTTCTAATTTCTCTTTCTCCTTTCGGGACGCCTCTAGGGCAGCCCTGATTCCTTCTATCTCTTCGATGGATAAAGGAACAGGATCAGGAGAATCAGGCTTGTAGGCGGGATCCACAACAAAAGGAAGCAATACGTTCTTAACTCTTTCTTGAACCCATGCGGTATAAGATGCTTTTGCAATTACATTCTTTGGTCCAAAGTCTCTCCTTTGCACATTACTCCAAGCTTGAATTACTTTTTTCCATGTTCTTGGTTCACCTTTACCATTATCATGCAAAATTAATTCTTTTATGCGTTTTTCAGAAGGTTCCTTATCCATGGAATGACCCAATTGACGTAGTGCTAAAGTAGGATTATAATTGATACAACCAAGAGTTCCTATCAATGGCACATTGTTGAATTCTCCGCATTTGTAAATGATCTTATCTGAATTTAATTTTCTTGCATACCATAGAATAGAATCCGCTTTAAGAGCCCTTAATTTTTGAGACCAATCATTCCTAGTTAATTCTCTGATGAAGCAACTAGCTTTGTAGAGATGGGAAGTCAACCAAGAATAGAGCAAATGAACACAACACACTAGCACTCCTCTCTTTCTTTCATACCTCATATGAATAGCATAGTAAATGTTAGCGAGGATAGTCGGAGTTGGATCTTTGTCAAAAAGCCTAAAAGAAGTGAAAGCATGAATAGCGGTAGGATCAACATAGTCAATGTTCTTTGGCAATAAAACAACACCAAAAACCAAAAGAGCTAATACATGTCCACAAATGTCCCATTGTTTCCTTTGAGCAAACATTAATGCTTGATTTTCTAAATAAGATCTTTTGAACCCATGCACTTCTCCCTCAGTTTTATAATGAACTTTTAATTCTGCAGCGGACATTCCTAAAGCCTTTTCTAGATCTGAAAAGTCAACTTCCTTACCCACACCAGTATAGAATTCCTTTTTTATCCTCGAAAAACCCAACATAGCATCCATTTCTTCTATGGTAGGTACTAACTGAAAATCCTGGAAAGTAAAACATCTCAAAGGCGGATCATAGAATTGTACCAAAGCGGTGATAGCTTCTTCTTGCACCTTTACCCTTAGCAAATCCAAGATATTACCATAGCGGATCTTAAACCTATCCAAAGCACCTGATGGCAATTTTTCTTTGATGATCTTCAATTTCTTAATGTCTGGAGTAGAAACAGTAAAGTGCACGATTGTCTTCTTCGTACTCATCCTTCCTACACATTCACCAACAAAATACACTTTACCAAATATATATACATATATGTGTATTATTATTTTTATTGGTGGATAAGACATGATGAAAAATGCAGATGATTAGATGATGCATGCAAACACATAACAAAAAAAAAAAATAATACAAACATAAAAAAAACAATTAAGTAAAAAAACATGGTATTTCAGAGAACCCAGGTTCATAGGTTCGACGTAGGGGGCTCTTGGGAGCCAACCTTTATATGGGGGTTCTAAAAGGTCTCATGGGGTCGTTCGTAGCCTCCGAGACTTTTTCGTCTCTTCGGATTTTGGAACAACTCACTTTATCCATGAGGTTCGAATTTTTGGGTAGGTTCCCGGAGAGATCAGCTAAGTATCCAGTCCAGCCCTCCACAAAGTCAAGCTTCGTTTCGGACCTTTCCAAATACCTAACCCACTCCGAGTGGAGTTATCAGTGAGATTCGTAAGGCGATTCATGTCCCCTTTTGGTCTCAAAGTTAACTCCCACATTTAAGGTTTAACCGACATAAAAATAGAGCAAATAGATATAAAAATAAAAGCAGATATTTTCAGGCAAATAAAAAACACAAAACAAATAAACAAATAAATAATTTAATGTTTATTAAAAGATAAACCTCCCCCAAACCCTAAATGTGGCAATTTGCCAACCCTAAAATGCGCCACAAACCCTAAACCACAACCCACGAGCCATAAACCTAAACCCACTCAAGCCTTAGGAGCATAATAATTCACTAAAAGTGTATCCCCAGCAGAGTCGCCAGCTGTGGCAACCTGCCTAAAAATTTAATTTAGAGAGTCGCCACCTATTCTGAAGGGCGAATAGGAAACCCTACGCAGATAAGAGATTGAGGGTAAGTTATTACAATCAGGCTGAGGGAAGGTGTTAGGCACCCTCAGCCCTTTCCTAAAGGCTAATGTTCAAAGATTAGGGTTGCATGGCAGGATTTGTAAAGAAATGTGGCAAACAGAATTATAAGGACATGATTGAGATTTTGAAGAGGGGGACTCGCCTTGTTGCCAAGTGCCTACGTACCTCCTTAGGGAGGATCAGAGTCTACGTAGTTCGGGAAGGGTTGTACGCCATTTAGAGTTTGAATTTGATTTGGTATGGTTTTTTTTGGAGGCTTTTTGGTTAGCCTATCGCAGTTTGTTTTGTCTTTGTAATTTGAATGAATTTTAGAATTATTAGGGTTTGGGCGTACAACCCTGATTTGGCACAATTAACCGCAATGATCAATAGGTTTGATCATCATAGCTAAAAGATTAAGGATTTGCATTATTACCAATTCAAATCGATTAATTCGATTATCACTAATAACAACTTATTGTATTTCATTATTTATTAATCGGCGTTTTATATTGTTACCTCTCATAATCGATTAACACGACTACAAATAATAACAAATTAAATCGAACAATGAGGCAAGATTAATCACCACAACCAATAAGATAGTTGCAGCCATTTAATCGAATTTAATTGGATTTTTTAATTTAATTAAAAAAAGTACTTTAATTATTTTTATCGTTAACCACAGCGATTAATCGATTTAATCGGCGCAAATAACAAATTAAAAATATTTAATACAAATGTCATATTTTTATTCTATAAATAAAATAATTTTAATATAATTATTAATTATTAACTAATATTTAAAATTATAAGAAAACAAATTAATTAGAATTTTATTAAGTTTTTATTAAGGATTTGATTAAGTGTGGTACTTTAGGAGGCTCATGTTATAGGGACTCAACCAGGGGCGTTAGATCTGAAGTTGATGGAGATCCAGTGGTGAGGATCTGAGGGTGCATGCTGGTAGTTAGGCCTTAGGCGCACAGGATCCAGAAGTAATTCTCAGAAAAAATAATATGTTGGAGGGAGGGTTCGAACCTGTGACCCTCCACTCCCAAACGTCACCTTTAACCAACTGCGCTACGCTAACAACGCGTTTGTAACACGCGATCAATGGACAAAATAGAATAACACTGCAGTGGATCAAAACGCGCGCGCGAATTTAAAATAACCAACCAGACCAAGACACGTTATCATCTCCCACCCCGGACTCACAAACCTCTGCAAATTTCGCTACAACTTAGCTACGAATTTTCCGTAGCAAATACAAGAACACAAAAATAGCGAATAGAGCATGTGCTTGAATAAATCAGGCGCGACCCCCTAGATCTACTTGTTTTCACCATACGAATCTAACCACACCATTAACGTACCCTAATTTTGCCTCTACAAAGAAACCCCAATTTAAACCCTAAAACCTTCACTCGGCTATCAATGGCAGAACGCGATTAACACGCTCAAATTTCATAAAACCAATCCAGAAACAACCAGTACATTCACACAAACACGAATATGCAAATAGATTTCAGTGAGGATGCATATATTGTTCAAATCGAAAGGATTTTCAGAACGACTTACCTGGGCAAATACGAGGTATTTCTGGGGGTGTTGAAGTAGTGCACCTATCCAAACACGTTTAGAATCAGCCAAGGAAGCTTTTAGGACCTTTGAATCTCCTTGATTCCTCTTAATTTGCAAAAATCGACTTTGAGTTTCTTGGAGATTTTTTGCTCTTATCCCTTGCTTCTGATCCGCCTTTTTCCAACCCTTATTCCCTTGGTATATGTTAGGTACTTATAGGCAACGATTTAGGTTAACAAAAACTTCAGAAATCATTCTTGAATCAAATCTTGCAATATTGAGAAAATTGATTTGATTTCTTGATTTTTAAGTTACTAAACTTGGCTTCTTTTGTATCAATTCTTTCCATTTAATTTATGCACGAAAATATGATTATATTTGGTCATAAACTCTGATTGAGAATCACCCAAAATATACTTTCTATCAAATATTTGATTTTTCATTTAATTAAATCATTAAAAATTAATTTTAAATGAAATAAAATTATGTAAAATCAAATAAAATGATATAATTTATGGCATATGTTTTGGATAGCTTGTGGACCAAGTTTGGGTCATAGAATGTAGGCCCATTTGTAAGAATCTCAATTTTGAACCCTCCTTTTTTCACATTTGGTCCCTCAAAATCACCCGACTTTGATCAAGCATATCTCCTTCAATTTTTAAGCTATGAGAGAGATCTAATACTTTTTAGAAACCTCAAGAGGTCCTCTACAAGCCACTTTGGAATATATTTTTCATTTGAAGCTTTTATCTTGACCATATTCTCTTTGGGAAAAAACTGTTTCTGAAGGATGCCTGAAAATGACCTGTAATCTTTTGCTTTGTATCTCTTAAATGAAGCATTTCTAGCCCTGGTTTGTGAGACACAAAGTTGTAGAGAATCCAATTTCCTTCAAAATAGGCTTTGAGTGGGGAATTTTTGATGTTCCATGTGAAAGTTATGCCCAGTCAAAGTTGGGTTGACTTTCTCCTAAGAAACCCTAATTTGAACCTTTTCATGTTTGTTCATCTCTGAGTTTCTATTAATGGAATCATGATCAATTCTTGATCAAATGATGGTTATGCACCCCATACTTGATGTTTGCCTAATGATTATGGTTTGAATCATGCCTTGATTGTGATTGACCTTTCAGTTTGAATTTGCTGACTGTGAATCATCTGGATTATTTGAATGAGCCATGCCTTGAGATTTGAACCTTGCTTTTGTTATGAGATAAGTGTGGAAGGTAAATTTTGGGGTATGACAGTTAGATCTATTTTACTTCACTAACAATATCAAATCTATTTTACTTGACTATTTTTTCTGCATAAGGACAAGTAAACCACCCCATAAAAAATATGATTAGCAAAACAAAATACTCTTGAACAACTATATGGAAGTTGATAGTCTTGCTATAATAAACTACCAAGATAATTCAAAGTCATGCAAATGTTCATGCCCATGTACAATTGTATAAATGGAGATAGTTCCAACCATGAACAAACGAAATGTTGTCCCTTATTATAGAATCTTTCATAGACTACTTTTGCTCTAGTCGGAGAAAAGGGGAAACTTAGAGTTTCTTTCTAAAAACATTGAGAATTCGTGACACTTGAGTTGATTTTGGATCGTAATAATCAATCCGAAAAAAACTGTGGGTGGAGGAACATAGGTCATTTCCGTCCGTTTCAGTTTACAGTATAGTCGATTTAAGGTTTGATCGAATTTTGGTTTGACTAAGTGGTTTCAAATGGTTTAGAGCCGATCTAAACTAAAATATATTAGGGTCCGTTTGTTTCAGTTTTTTTTAAATGGTTTATATATATATATATATATATATATATATATATATATATATATATTTCATAAATGCTACAAATAAAAATTTGGTTTGAATAGTTATTCTTAAAATTTTACTTTAGGTAATCATCATTTTAATGAAAAAAATTTTGGATATTAAAATTTCAAAAAATCATTTAATTTTGAAACTATTTCAAATAGCTTTTTTATGAAAGTTATTTTTGAGATATAAATTTTTGAAAAAATAACGATTTCGACTATTTTTTGAACTTTTATAGTGTATGTTTATGTTATAGAATGTCAAAATTACTCTTTCAATTTATGAAAAACGAATTTAAAAAAAATATATTTTGAAAAACATTTTTATAAAAATTGTTCTGTGCCGGCCAAAGACCCAGGACTCATTGCTCAGCGCTAACTAAAGGCCAAATAGCACGACCCCTATTATCCAACCTACTCCGTCAGGCCCAAGGTATAAATACCTTCGTAAAGGGTTTTCAAGTACACAATCTCTAATCTCCATTTTCACTACCTACTATTTTAAATCTTAAACTGACTTGGGCGTTGGAGTGCTAACCATGTAGGTACCCCCCCCCCCTAAGTTCATCGTATCGAATATAGCAAACACTATTAACGATTTCGCATCAAGATCGATACTGCTCGTTCAAGAAGCAGTGTTATCGCAACCTTTGATCCATAGTTTCGTCACGTCGTAGTGCCTTGGAAGCTTTGCTCTGTTGTAGTTTTCGCAACCATCATCATTTGTGGTTCCGCAACGCAATAGTGGCACCGTCTAAGGGAATCAACTTTTAATTCTTACGATTTCTATGATTCCACATTAGATCCTTAAATATTAACTTCGAAAACCTTTCAGGGGAAGAAATCAAAGTCTCAAGAAGCCGAAATCTCAGATTTGCGTTGTTTGGATCCACCAAACTCCGACCTAATGTCGATCAAGCAGTTGCGTCGACTTTGAGCCGCCAGGAAATGATTCTAGTAGATGCCTCAGGGTTGAGATCCAATCTAGAGGTCTTTCGTTCAACTAGAGGCATCGACCTCAGACGCTTGGGAAGCTGGTCGGTGGACTCCCTCATATCAAAATTTAGATTCGCAAAGTTGCACAAAGGTTCACTTCGTTCGGATGAGCCCCCGGATGGACCTCGTAAATTTGAACCCAAGTTCCTCACAGACCCAACAAGATTGGAAGGAATCATCTTCAAGAGATGTGTCAGAAACACTTAGTACACCCAACTTCATCAACCACTTCCCCAGAATGCCTCGTGCTTCTTCCGTATACAGGGGTGTTGTCAGAAATAGTTGGTACACTTGACTACAACAATCAATTCCCCATAGTGTTTCGTGCATCTTTAGAATCTAGGGATCCTGTCAGAAATGCTTAGTACGCCCGACTACAACAATCAATTCCCCACAACGCCTCATACGTCTTCAAAATCCAAGAAAGCTGTCAAAAACACTTAGTATGTCTGACTACAACAACCAATTCCCATAAGGGTGCTATTTAAGATGCTTTGCACATCCAAATATAGCATTCAAAAATCCGATGTCAAATAAATACATGCTTTCACGCTTAGCTGGCACACCTCATTTGAATCTAGCCAGTCCAAGGGCGAGTGTGGCGAAGCTTGAAAACATCCACCTTAAACCGAGCTTTTTCCTCGGGGCAGGGGCGGAGATCCTATATCTTTGGCTGGGTATGATCCTCTATGATGCACAGCAAAGTTCAAAACATGGTCGCATATAGCCAGTTTCATGTCCCTTGTCTGCAAGTATGATTCAAAACATGACAACGATTAACCGTACTCATGCCTTATCCATATAAACGTGATTAAGGCAAAGTTGCGTCTAACTAGTTTGACATGAAATGCTTACATGTACAATTGAAATCATAAATTCCCGAAGTTGAGCTCATATTTTACTAGTTTTGATACAACATACGGACACGTCAAATTGTACCAACGTTTCCTCTACGCAAGCACATTCTAAGTACAACCATGCGTTATTACCTCGAAGTTCCATCAAGACAACGCGTACGTCTTGGCGTAACACGCTCTTAAGTAAAATAACCATACACGACTTTGCAAAAGACATTTAAGTTCATTTACACTTTAAGCAAATATCATTTACTGCTCTTTGTAGCAAACAAATTATGCAATTTGTAGGGTTCCAAAGCAAGCCTTAGCCTTCCTGGGATCCTGGTTCTCCTTGGATCCAAGTTGAACAATAACGACAGTTGAATAAGGAGAAATAGTATACCAAAAAGAACAAGTACACTAAAGGTAATAACTGAAATACATATAAAAAAAATATTGATTACAACCCAATGTATAAAGGTTTGGTCAAATCTTCTAGGAGCAAGTAAAGCAAAGAAAAAAGAACCAAAAAGCTCTCAAACATTGGCAACTGGATCCTCAGCTCCACGGCCACTTCCGCTATCCTTCTTAGAAGCATCTACTAAAGGATCTAGCTGGTCAGTGGTGATGGCAAGGCTGGGGCAAAACACCCGGGCCTGCTCCAACATTTCATCTCGGACCCTGCACACGACCTCTACTGTATATTGAGATGATTCCCGAGATTTCTGCCAAGCAATAACCACCTCTTACTAAAGACCTTTCAAGGAACTGGCCCGATCATCCTTCCTTTACCGAAGAACTTTCTCATCCGCTTAAAATGCTCGACACGCTTCAGTGGCATCTACAAAAACCTTTTTACAACAATTCTCTACATCAGCATTGGAAGCCTTCAAGTTCTTTATCTAAGCAACCGGAGTGGACAGTCGACCATACCGGTCTACCTCTTTCTAAAAAGAGTTAACAACATTAGCATTCACCTGGAGCTCATCTAATTCCTTCTCAACATTGGAGTTTTTCCGCTCAAAGACTTCACATCTCTCTCTTAGCTCATCCCGTTCCCTTAAAAGCTCGCCAGAGCCCATAACATCGTCATGGCCAACAACAACAATATAAACAAGGGATTTAATCATGAACAAAGTATAAGAAGTAACTACAAAAGTCTCCTCTTGTCAGTTGCACACAAAACCCCAAATGAATTCCAAATCTTTAGAGGCCATAACAATAGTGAATTTCTTAGGGGTACTCGGTACCCGGGTTTAAACAATAGCTGGAAGCCGAAAGAAAGGAGTAAGACAAGCGAGCCCGTTTAGGAGAACCTATTTCAACGAAAGTAGGCATGCTATCACCTAACCCTTCTTGATAAGGGAATGAGAAGGTGAAAGTCCCATAGCAAAATAATTAACTATCGCAGCAGCCAGCTGATCCACCTTAATAGCCGGTACCGGGATAATAGTTTCAAATACCACTAGGGCAACCACCATAGCAAGAATCTGAGCCTCTAGAGCAGAAATGGAAGCAACAATAGGTGTCACTTACACTTATACAGACAAGCTAGTTGTAAGTCCATAATCATTTGCAAGCGTCAAAGCTTTCTGCAATTGACCCAACTGATTTATATTATCTGCAAGGCATGAGTTGTATTATTAATTAAATGGGCACCCGAATCCCATCCTCACCAAAGAGTTTTTGTCTCTCAGAATGACCAGACGCACTAATTATCGCGTGAGTATCTATTCTCCTTTTCTTTTACTGAAAGAAAATTACTTTGCTGGGACCAAATTCTTCTTCATATTTGAGTCCGTGGTACCATGCATATAAATCCACTTTCATCTTCACTTCCTCGGAAGACAAAGGAGTTAGCCTAGAGTGGTAAAAATGTATAGGTTGTTGGAAATAGGCTATGGACAAGTACTTCCGAAAATTCCCTCTGCAAAAGAAAACATTTTCCTTCGGTGCTAAGGGCGAACACAAGGTCAGATGTGCATCAGAAGCGAAGGGTTTTACCTGTATGAAATGCTCTAGGAATTCACCCCAATTAGAGGAAAAATAGTTAAGCCAAGTTACTTGAGGAAGAACGGAGATCAATCCTTGATCCTGAGCGTCATCCACCAAAGTACGACCTATGTAAAAAGGCTGAAGAAGAGCCCAGATGAAGGTCTCCAAGACTTGTACTCGGAGTAAATTTGGAACACCTTCATGAAAGCCCAAGCTCTAAGATGAAGCTGCGATGGATCAACTTTTAAATGGTCCATCACGACCACCTTAGAATCAAAGAAAGGAAAACGTATCTCTAACACGGTGAAAAGACACTCATACAGAGGAACCAAACATTCCGAAAAGAGTTGCATACCCTATCAATCGAACCTACTACTAGAAGGATCGCCCAATTTGGGGGATCTCCAACTAAGATGTTGACATGGGTTATAACATTGACATTGTTCAAGACAAAAGGATTCCCTACTGTTTCGGAGGCCACCCAATGATACCTATTAGCATTAGTCAACTCTATTAATCGAAAACCCTTACGGGCCAATACGTTAGCTTACGGGCCAATACGACACCATGCCGCCCATGGTGCTCCATATGACGAGCAATGTAAGAATCACTAGGGTTATAAACAGTTGACTCCTGATATGTTTTGACAAATTGCATGTTCCCTCCATTGATGGGAAGCCTCTATTTATGCCTCGATCAAGACAGGAGGAGGCATATATCTCTCGAAAAGGTTTCATCCTGTCAGACTTCATAGGAAATAGAGTTTCTTAGGAACTCATAGAGAAAACTTTGTATGGAAGAGATTCTCCAGACAACCCTCCCATTTTTGAATCATCACTCAATATTGTGAATACAAGATTACACTCAAAGATGTTTTTGATTCATGGCAAACTCAAATAAGCATTCAAACAACAAGACGGAAGCAGAAAACTCAAAGAAAAGCAAGCATTGATCACTCATGATAGAATAGGTTGAATCAACACAAGCAAAACAAGAAGAATGCAGAAAAGCAGCAGTTAGGTCGACCTACCATCAACCCAGGTCGACCTAAAATGGAGAAAAATTCATATACTCCTGCTAGGTCGACTCACACATCATTTAGGTCGACCTAAATTGATGAATTTTACATACCAGCCTGTTAGGTCGACCTACACAACAACTAGGTCGACCTAATCTGAGAAAATGTCCCCAGAATGCATTTGAAGAGGATTCTGGTCGACCTACTCCTTAAACAGGTCGACCTAACTGGGAGCAAAATTCTGCAAGCTCTGCTAGGTCGACCTAAGCACTACAAGAGGTCGACCTAATTGATCAAGAATGCCAAAAATTCTGTTTCTCTCATCTCCAACTGTTAAGCTATCATATATATTGTCCAAGGGTAATTATTCAAGCAACACCAACGACTGAAAGATACACAAACGCTTCTCATCTTCGTTCTTCATCATTTCCAACACAATTACACATAATCATTCTTGCGTTGCGGGTTAGTGATGAGTTCGATAACGTCCATGGAACGGAATTGAAGATTCCTAGTGGGTGAAGGTTTGTGGGGTTTGTTGGTGAATAAAATCTGCGGGTTTTGTCCTCCACGACGGGTGGTTCTTGGGGGTTTTTATCAAGAGGCGTTCATTGAGGATTCGGCTGAGTGTAACGATTGAGGAACGGGGAGTTCAAGGAATCAAGACACTGCAGAAGGGAATCAAAGTGAAGCTCTTGGATAACCTTGATCTGCTCAAGATTAAGGGGGAAGAAGATTCAAAGGATCGACATAATTGGTTTATCGTTTATCGCTTTGTTATCTTCTTTGTATATACTACTTTCAACATTAATGAAAGATTACCCAATTTCAATTTGGAATTGGGGGCAGACGTAGTCGTAGCGAGGACGATCGACGAACTGCCTAAACAAATATCGTGTTCTTGTCGCTTTTACTTTTTCATTTACTTTCTGTTCATATTTGGTTATAATAGCAAATTGATCAACGATTCGAGTGTTAAGATTGTGAATTAAGAACTTACATAAACATCACAATCCACCACACATTGAATTACCTTCAATTTGATCATTATCACCAAGTGTTTGTATATTTGTTTCTATCACTCTTACTGCATTGCAAACATTGTCCATCATACAAAAAGTTAATCTGATTTTCAATAAGAGAAACGCTTTGATTCTGCAACATATACTCTTATCATTCAACTCAAGTCTTTGACTGGTTTTTAAACACATATATAGTCGTTTCGATAGTGGTTCGGAATAGACGCGAGTCGATTTAGAATCACTTCCGCTGAAAAGTCGTTTAAATTCGTAAAACTGTGAACGATCTATTCACCCCCCCTCTAGATCCTAAGGCCAGCGTCTAATAAGTGGCATCAAGAGCTCTGGTTTATTCCGTGCTACGTGAAACACTTATTGGAAAGATGGCTTCCGGACCTAAAGGGGCTCATAATAGAGCTCCAGTTTTCAACGGCGAAAACTACGACTATTGGAAGGATTGTATGTGTGTCCATATCAATGCAATTGATAGGAACATCTGGACAGCTATTGTCAATGGTCCATTTCAGATCACTATGACAAATGCAGCTGGTGCAGTTGTTCCAACACCAGAAGATACTTGGAATGCTGAAGATGAAAAGAGATATGCATACGATTGGAAAGCGAGAAACATTCTAATCTCAGCTCTAGGAGTTGATGAATACTATCGCGTTTCTCATTGTAGATCAGCTAAAGCTATGTGGGACACATTGCAAGTTTCCCACGAGGGAATGGATGATGTCAAACTAGCTAGGATCAATACGTTAACTCAAGAGTTCGAACTCTTCCACATGGAGGATGGTGAATCCATCGAAAACATGCAGAAGAGATTCGTTCATCTGAAAAATCGGTTAAATTCTCTTGATAGACCTGTTTCCAATGCAGTTGCTACTAACAAAATCTTAAGATGTTTGAACAGGGAATGGTGTTATACCCCAAAATTTGCCCACTTCTTTTTTTCAGGAAAGTTTCAATATGAAAATTAAGAGTCTCATATAAACATGGATTTTTTCAAAATATCCTGACATATGAAGAACTTGGTTTTCAGAATTTTTCTTACACAGTAACTTGGCTTACAGTGGAATTTATTCTTACGCAAACGCCAAATACTGTTCTTTACTTCACAAATACTATTTATTTATTTTACAGATAAATAGTACTAACACAGTTCATGCAGGGTTAAATCTTTTTGCAGGCGCAAAAGCAGGAAACTCACACTGTACTGTACACGAACAGTCGGTTGACAGACAAGCTGCAGACAGTACAATTCACAGTGATTTGTACAATCAATCAAATCAATCATTCACAATTCAAATTTCCAAGATTTTTGTGTTAGAAGTCTTCTGAATATCACGCGATTAGCAGAAACTCAGCACTGCACAAAAATCAGGTACGCTTAACTGCCTCCTATACAGACAGTCCCTAATCAGGGTTTTTCTTGTTTTGACAGGAGCAACAAGTTTTGAGAGCTCAAATGGATTTCATATACATCCATACATCTCAAAGTACCATCATACAAATTTTCAAACTTCAATTCACTCAGACGCACCGTCAGCAGCTCAAACAGTCAACAAACGACCCGTTTGACCAAAAAAGTCAACTGACAGTCAAAAATGAAATTTTTTGTCAAAATCCATATTTTGTCAAAGGATTCAACATTTGATCATTGGATGATCACAATTCATCAAGGAAAGATCAAAAATCAACAAAACCCTAAGATTCAAAATTAGGGTTTTTGCCTGAAAAGTCAACTCAACTTTGACTGATCATAACTCTCTCATCCTTCATCCAAAAAATGTCAACCAAAGCTCATTTTGAAGGAAATTCAATTATCTTTCAAATGCAATTGATCCCATGGTCATAGCATTCACCATTTGAAAAATATGGCCAAAGACATTACAGGTCATTTTCAAAGTCAACAAAAAGACACTTTTTTCAAATGGACACACAAGGAGAACCAAAAATCATTTTGATATGAGACCAAAGACATTGGTTAGAGGACTCTTTGAGGTTTCCAAAAAGTGCAAGATCTCCTTCATATGACAAAAATTGAAGGATTTACACCTTGTTGAAGTTGGCTAAATTTTGGGAAAATGCATGAAATCAACATTGCTCAAAAATGTTTTTTTTCCAAAAGATGCCAAGTTTTTGTGGTCCAAACATCTTTGCCATGTTACTATGGGCCTCCCACGACCAAGACAAAGCCCACATCTATATTATCCATTTTTGACATAATTTTATCTTATTTTAAGATTAAAATTAAAGGAAATTGCATGGATAATTGATGGCTTGATCTCCAAGTATGACACACCTCCAAAGTCTTCATTTTTCTGCAGAAAATTGATGCCCAAGGCAAGAGCATTGAATGGAGTCAAGGATTGGTCAAAAATTCAAGGTTTTTAATATTTTAAAAACCAAACTTTCAACAAAGGCAACAAGGCTTCTTGCTTCACTTCCAAGCAGCCTTTGGGCTATAAAAGAAGCATCATACATCCACAATAGAAAGGACCACGAATTGAGGGCAAGAGCATAGCTATCATTATCATAAAATTCTCCAAAAAATACATACACTTTGTAATTTTCAAGTTCTATATTCCAAGCAATATTAATATAAACAAAGCTTTCCAATCATCTTCTCAAATCATATAGAGTAAGATTGAACTCCTAACATAGTCCCATGAGAGTCGTATAGTGAGCATAGTGTTCTTCATGTACATATGCACTTGACTTTCGTTTTCTTATATGCAATCAATTTCCATGTAAACTAACCATCCTAATATGTTCATAAGGTCCTATAGGAGTGATCTGGGCTTTAACATGAGAGTTACCACGTGAGAATCACCTCATGCCATTAACAAGTGCATATGAGTGTTCATACTTTAAACTCTTCGAATCCATAGCTACAAAGCTCAAATTGCAAAACTAATACCACCATCGTGTTCAGGAGGTGATTTTAAGGGGATCTGGGTCACTTTCATTCACTCTTAACGTTTGTTTTTTGCAGGTTGGGAAGCTATCAAAAGTTGCGTTATTATCATCAAAATAGGGGAGGTTAAAAACCCCCGCTATTTGAATCAAAAAATCAGACTTCTGGAGGTTGAAGACGACCACGCGTCCCAGCGTGGTTCGTCAGCCCCAGCTTTGACTTTTCAGCATGCATGCGTGGCTCATCCCACGCTTCCCATTCGCCAGTCAACTATACATGGGTCCCACGCTGGACTCTCAAAGTCAGCATGATCCCATGTTATTCCTCTAGCCACGTGCATCATGCTCCATGAAATCTGAACCACATGATCCACTTGCCAGTTCATCCCACGCTCATAAACACACAGCTACACCATACTCCTCCATTTAATTGCCACACATAATCAGTATCCTTTCATATTTTCTATTTTATTTTATTTTTATTTGCAAAAATAATTAAAAATAGTTAAAAAATCCCAAAAAATTCACAAAAAATATTTTAAACTTCTAAAATAATATATTATTTCCTGAAATAAAAATATTTTATTTTTCTTCAAAATTTCAATATTTTACATAATTAATTAGTATATGTTTATATATTTACTTTTTAATTATTCTAACCAATCAAAAAATCATAAAAAAAAATTGTTCTTTGTGTTAAATATTGTTTATATATCATAAACTAATTTTGTACATATTTAGGATAATTTTATCATTAAGTTTTAATTATTTGTGTAATTATTTGCATAATTATGTTTTGATTAACTTAAAATATCCAAAAATAAATTTCAAAAATTCAAAAAAAAAAATTAGTTTTGTTCTAAAATCAATTAACAAACATTTTGTACATATTTTTAAACTTATTTGCTAGGTTTAATCATATTTCCATCTTTTCTTTATTTTAAATTAATTAATAATGCATTAATTATATTTAAAATAAATCACAAAAATACAAAAATATGCCTTTTATTTCTTGCAATTTAAAATTCCTAGATAAATGTATAGGATGTCAAATTCATGTAAATAGGCTAGTTTACATTTCCCGCACAATCGATGTAATAGCGTAGATTTACTTTCTGCACTTTACATTTCCGCATTTTAATTTCCAGCACCCATATATACTGCGTGTATGTCAAAGATAAAACTGAACCGTCAGATCACTAACTTCAAAGATAAATATCTGAATTCAATCACAATCACATTCGCACCTCCTAGGGTAACCCCTTTTCACTCTTTTCAAAATCAAAGTTACATTTCTACTGTTTCGAGTACAAAATCGAACCTTTTGTTTATATCCGACGAATGGATAGATTTTTAAAGGGAACAAGGATAAAGACCTCCTAACTCAGGGTAGACCTCCTAGTTTGCTTGCTCAAAATCAAAACAAACAAAATTCTCATACACTGTTGTTTTTTAAAGCGAATTTTCCAAAAGACAATATTTTGTATACATCCAAACACGGATCATTACAAAATTAACGATCTTTTCAAAACATCTTTCGAAAGATAAACAAGCATTTGTATATATCCGCACAAGGATCATTACAAATTCTATTTGCAAAGGTATTTCAAAAACACAGGTAAAGCATTCCGAATCAATTGAAAAGTAAAGCAAATGAGCTAAGCAAACTAAAGAGCCCATGGATAACCATGGATACAAAGGGTGCTAACACCTTCCCTTTGTATAACCTACCCCCTTACCCAGAATCTCTCAAAGGTCTTTTTTCTGTTTCTTTTATAAACCTTTCCTTCATTGGATAAAATAAAAGGTCGGTGGCGACTCTGTAAACTTTTCCAAAAGTGACGCGAAAGCGTCCGATCGACAAAAAAGAGTCAGTTCACGTATCCCACCCACGGAGGGGTATGGCCCGAAAGGACGGTCCACAAATGGCAACCCAAAGTTACAGCAATAAAGGAAGCAAATGATCTAAACACTTTAGACATCACAACTCTATTTGGTAAACTAGAGGAACATGAACAGCACCTTAAATGCCTTGATATGCATGAGAAAAGGACAAAGAAAGAAAAGAACATGGAGAAAGAGGTAGAGAAGAAGTCAATAGCTCTAAAAGCTTCGAGCTCCAAGACCTCAAAACGAGAGCCAAAGGATAGTGACACAAGTGATGACGAAGACTCCGATGATGAGGAAATGGGACTGTTTGTGCGAAGATACAACAAATATCTAAAGAAAAATGGAGCAAAACATTCTGACAAAGGCTTGATCAACTATAGAAAGCAATCAAACATGTTCAAACAAGATGACGACAACAAAGGAAAAATCAAAGGTCTTTGCTTCAATTGTGGGAAAGCCGGTCACTACAAACCGGATTGTCCATACCTTAAGAAAGAAAAGGAGAAGAACCAAAGCAAAGGTCATAACAAATCTAAAAGAGCCTACATAGCATGGGAAAGTGATTCATCTAGTGAAAGCTCATCAAGCGATGAAGAAGAATCAGCAAATCTTTGTTTCATGGCTCATCAAAACAAGACAAAGAAAGTTGTAAGTCATCTTAAACCTGAACTCGTAGATAAGGTATCTCATTCTCAACTAAAACTTGCTTTTGAAGAATTACATAGAGATGCAATTAAAGCTTTCAAACTTTTGGCCTCAAATAAGAAAATATTTTCATATCTTGAATCAAAAGTTGAGAAAACCGAAAAGGATATGGAAGCTTTAAAACAATCTATGCTAGACATTCAAAAGGACAAAGTTGAAATAGATCCTACATCATGGTTTGGTTGTGAGACATGTCACATTTGGCAAAAAGAAGTAAGAGATCTAAAAGCCAAGTTAGACAAGGCTCTACAACCAAAAGTGACTTTTGCGGTTGATCCAAACAAGTTCAAAAGATCGTATACTCCTTTATATAGTAAATACACTTTTGTACCAAAAGTATCAACTAGCAAAACTTCATATTCTCATCATATTACCTGTTATTATTGTTGCAAAAAGGGACATACCATTGAAAAATGCAAATTTAGGAGAATTTTAGTTCCTAAAGGAGTATTTCAATGGTTGCCTAAGTGCAACAAATTGTGTACTAACTACCAAGGACCCAATGAAAATTGGGGACCTCCCTCCTTAAATTAATCTTGCAGGAAAAGTGTCTTGACATTGCCGAAAGGTTGTGGTTCCTTGATAGTGGATGTTCAAGACACATGACTGGAGACCTATCTCTTTTCGTTGAGTTTCAAGCAAAGAAAAAGGGGTATGTCACCTATGGAGATAACAATCGGGGAGCCATACTTGGTAAAGGAAGTGTAGTACACGTTTCTTTTGATGAATCTTATGCAAAATATGTCGAGAAAGGTCTTTCATTTAATGGTGCAGGTCTATCCACTGAAGACATTGTCAAGGATAAGGAAGATGAGAATGAAAGTATTGTAAAGAAAGATGCTGAGAGAGAGAAAGATGAGTCTCACAGTGAAAATGAAAAAGAAAGCATCTCAAACAATGAAGAACTTCCCAAGGCCTGGACAAATGTGAAAGACCATCCAATTGACAATATAATAGGAGACATCTCAAGGGGCGTTACAACACGCTCAAAGATAAGTAACTTCTGTCATCATTTTGCTTTTGTTTCACAAGTTGAGCCGAAAAACGCTAAGGATGCATTACTTGATGAGCATTGGCTTATGGCCATGCAAGAAGAATTAAACAAATTTAAACGGAATGATGTTTGGGACTTAGTCCCTCATCCGGGAGATCATCAAGTAATAGGCACTAGATGGGTTTTTCGTAACAAACTTGATGAAAACGGTGTTATTACTAGAAACAAAGCTAGATTAGTTGCCCAAGGTTATAATCAAGAGGAAGGTATTGATTATGAAGAGACATACGCTCCTGTAGCACGTCTCGAAGCTATTCGCCTCTTACTTGCTTATGCTTGTTCTAAAGACTTCAAACTATTCCAAATGGATGATAAGAGTGCCGGCTATATAAATGAAGAAGTCTATGTTGCTCAGCCACCCGGCTTTGAGAATTACATGTATCCAACTCATGTCTATAAGCTGAAACGTGCTCTATACGGTCTTAATTAAGCCCCTCGGGCTTGGTACGAACGTTTGAGCAAATTTCTCCTTAGTCAAGGGTACTCTAGAGGTAAAGTTGACACTACTCTCTTTATTAAAAGAAAAGATAAGGATATTCTCTTAGTCCAAATTTATGTAGATGATATTATATTTGGGTCGACTAATGCAAAACTTGTCAAAGACTTTTCTAAGCTTATGCAGAGTGAATTTGAGATGAGTCTCATGGGTGAGCTAAATTTCTTCCTTGGCCTACAAATCAAGCAACTTAGTCATGGAACGTTTGTGAATCAAACTAAATATTGTACGGAGCTGCTCAAAAGATTTGGAATGAGTGAAGCAAAGGAAATTGACACACCTATGGCAACAAATACTAATCTAGACAAAGATGAGAAAGGTAAAGAGGTTGACGTGAAATTATACCGAGGTATGATAGGTTCACTATTGTATCTTACTGCCTCAAGACCAGACATTATGTTTAGTGTGTGTATGTGTGCAAGATATCAATCCTGTCCAAAAGAATCTCACTTGAAAGCTGTCAAAAGAATTCTGCGATACTTACGTGGAACTACTACATATGGCCTATGGTATCCAAAAGGAAATGAGTGTCATTTGGTAGGATTCTCCGATTCAGATTTTGCTGGCTGCAAATCCGATAGAAAAAGCACTAGTGGAACGTGTCATCTATTCTCAAACTCATTGATAAGTTGGCATAGTAAGAAACAAGTATCGGTTGCATTATCCACTGCTGAGGCAGAATATGTAGCTGCTGGAAGCTGCTGTGCACAAATATTATGGCTCAAGCAACAAATTCTTGACTTTGGTATTAAGCTTGATCGCATACCTATCATGTGCGACAACACAAGCGCCATAAACCTGAGTAAAAATCCTGTCTTACACTCACGCACCAAACATATTGAAATAAGACATCACTTTCTACGAGATCATGTAGAGAAAGGAGACGTTACTTTTGAACATGTAGAAAGCAAGAAGCAACTAGCTGACATCTTCACCAAACCTCTAGCAACGGAGCAATACTTCAACATTCGTAGGGAATTAGGGATACTCGATATCTCTAATTTGGGCTAATTACGTTTGTTTTCTCTTAATATTATTTCTTTACTTTATGTATATATATATTTTTCTTGCTAACATTTTTCTTAGCGTAAAGGTAGTTCATCATCAAGCCAGGCGTCATATTGAAAAAGCGGTAACGTAATTGTTGTTCACTTCCAAAAATATTATTGATACTATAATATGCTATCAATTAACATGCTTATAGTGACTTCATGCATAAAAATTGCTCTTGCTCACATATGTGTCTCATGCTATCACTAACTACCTTTTATCTACTATACTGTACATGCTAGCATTGTTATCTATGGTTCTCTTGTTACTCTCCTATTCTCTTGTTTTCTCTTTTTGATGTTGACAAAGGGGGAGATAGATGCTGAGTGCTGAGTGTACGGGGGAGCTTTGTTGAGAGATTGCCTTGTTGAGAGATAGATGCTGGATGTACGGGGGAGCTTTGTTGAGTCTTTATCACTTACTACCAAAGCTTAGACGAATGGTTTGCCATCATCAAAAAGGGGGAGTATGTGAATACAAGATTACACTCAAAGATGTTTTTGATTCATGGCAAACTCAAATAAGCATTCAAACAACAAGACGGAAGCAGAAAACTCAAAGAAAAGCAAGCATTGATCACTCATGATAGAATAGGTTGAATCAACACAAGCAAAACAAGAAGAATGCAGAAAAGCAGCAGTTAGGTCGACCTACCATCAACCCAGGTCGACCTAAAATGGAGAAAAATTCATATACTCCTGCTAGGTCGACTCACACATCATTTAGGTCGACCTAAATTGATGAATTTTACATACCAGCCTGTTAGGTCGACCTACACAACGACTAGGTCGACCTAATCTGAGAAAATGTCCCCAGAATGCATTTGAAGAGGATTCTGGTCGACCTACTCCTTAAACAGGTCGACCTAACTGGGAGCAAAATTCTGCAAGCTCTGCTAGGTCGACCTAAGCACTACAAGAGGTCGACCTAACTGATCAAGAATGCCAAAAATTCTGTTTCTCTCATCTCCAACTATTAAGCTATCATATATATTGTCCAAGGGTAATTATTCAAGCAACACCAACGACTGAAAGATACACAAACGCTTCTCATCTTCGTTCTTCATCATCTCCAACACAATTGCACATAATCATTCTTGCGTTGCGGGTTAGTGATGAGTTCGATAACGTCCATGGAACGGAATTGAAGATTCCTAGTGGGTGAAGGTTTGTGGGGTTTGTTGGTGAATAAAATCTGCGGGTTTTGTGCTCCACGACGGGTGGTTCTTGGGGGTTTTTATCAAGAGGCGTTCATTGAGGATTCGGCTGAGTGTAACGATTGAGGAACGGGGAGTTCAAGGAATCAAGACACTGCAGAAGGGAATCAAAGTGAAGCTCTTGGATAACCTTGATCTGCTCAAGATTAAGGGGGAAGAAGATTCAAAGGATCGACATAATTGGTTT
Organism: Vicia villosa; assembly: GCF_029867415.1. Taxonomy (NCBI): domain Eukaryota; kingdom Viridiplantae; phylum Streptophyta; class Magnoliopsida; order Fabales; family Fabaceae; genus Vicia; species Vicia villosa. Next base: position 345,833 of record NC_081185.1, read on the forward strand.
ATCGTTTATCGCTTTGTTATCTTCTTTGTATATACTACTTTCAACATTAATGAAAGATTACCCAATTTCAATTTGGAATTGGGGGCAGACGTAGTCGTAGCGAGGACGATCGACGAACTGCCTAAACAAATATCGTGTTCTTGTCGCTTTTACTTTTTCATTTACTTTCTGTTCATATTTGGTTATAATAGCAAATTGATCAACGATTCGAGTGTTAAGATTGTGAATTAAGAACTTACATAAACATCACAATCCACCACACATTGAATTACCTTCAATTTGATCATTATCACCAAGTGTTTGTATATTTGTTTCTATCACTCTTACTGCATTGCAAACATTGTCCATCATACAAAAAGTTAATCTGATTTTCAATAAGAGAAACGCTTTGATTCTGCAACATATACTCTTATCATTCAACTCAAGTCTTTGACTGGTTTTTAAACACATATATAATCGTTTCGATAGTGGTTCGGAATAGACGCGAGTCGATTCAGAATCACTTCCGCTGAAAAGTCGTTTAAATCCGTAAAACTGTGAACGATCTATTCACCCCCCTCTAGATCCTAAGGCCAGCGTCTAGTAAATATGATGACTCTTGATTCAAAATCACCAGTGACAAAGGGGAAGGAATGAGATTTAAACTCCATTCCCATTTTCTAAGACAAAGAAGGACTACTCTCCGAGTCACTTTCTACGATAATAGAGTTACCACTCATTATGATAAAAATGTGATAAATACTTGAAGCAAGGAAGAAAGCCGAAAAGTCGAATTTTAAAGGCTTTGAAATAATGAACATGAAACGACAGTTACTCTTGAAGACAAGTGCTCTCAGATAAGAGGAAAAGATTAAAAAAGACAAGGGAAACTCAATTTACAAGATGTCTAAATTTTTTTGCTAGGATCTCTCTCCATTCTTATATAGGCAAAGGTAATCAAACGAAGTGAATAAAAAGCAGTAAATAAGGGCAAATCAACAACAGTCAGATTTCATTTGGGAAGACAACCATACTCAAGTGTACTCAGGTACCCGAAAAGCTACGTCACATCATGCCATACATGTTTAGATCATATGTCGCAGAAAAATGGAGAAACATTTCAATAATGGGATTGCATTTAATGCTTACATCCATATCACGCTTTGGTAAAACCAAAGCGGGACATACCAACCGACACTTGGACAGACATCCTTAAAGGCCGGCCACGACTACTGAAAGACTCCCCCGATATCAAACATGCTCGACGTTTCTTAGGGGAAACTGTTCCATGCCAGCAAAGACTTGGGACCCAATGCTCCGCGCTGGCCAAAGGTCCAATAGTATGAGGCCCATTATCCAACCTGCTCCGTCAGGCTCATGTTTTAAATACCTCCGTAAAAGGTTTTCAGGTACACAATGTATAATCTCCATTTTCACTACCACTATCTTAAACCCTAAATTGACTTCGGCGTTGGAGTGGTAACTATACAGGTACCCTCATAAATCCACCGTATCAGAGATAGCCAACCACAATTAACGATATTAATTACCTATTAATATTTTTTTTATGAAAAAGTCTTATTTACCTAATATAGAAATTTAATATTGATACATAAATTATTTGAATAATATTTTAATGTCTTTGATAAATTTTTTTTTTAATATCGAGTCAAAATAAAAGAAAAGAAAAGACTTAAGAATGAATGGTTTTAATGATAGCATAAAAAACCATTTATACCCAACTTTTTATAATAGATAAATAAGACTTTTTAAAAAATTCAATATCAATTTATAAATTATTTTAATGATATTTTAATGTCTTTGATAAAAAATATTTTAATGTCTAGTCAAAATAAAAGAAATGTAGAGCCTTAAGAAATGAAGTGTCATAAATAGTTTTAATGATAGCATAAAATATCAAAAAATAAAAAATTCTCTATACAATTCTATTCATTCCATAACACATTATGATAAGACTGACATACATTTTACGACCATTAATATAAATAAATTTGATTTTTTTTATATATTTGACGATTAATGTATCTAGTATCTATATGAACTAAATACGTTAATTATTAAATATACAAAAAAAAGTCAAATTTGCTTATAATAATATTAATGACCAGAGAATGCATATTTTTATAAATCATTGGTCGAATTTTGGTTACAACAATTTAATTTTAACTTTATGAAACCGGTCAAAATCATCCAACAATATCCATTTTCGTTAACTCGAGTAACCCGCGTCCCAAATTATAAAATATTTTGGATATTTCATACGAATTAAGAAACATAATTAATTGTTTTACGAAAAAGAGAAATTATATACGAGTTTACAATATTGTCCTTCATTTATTATAAATATAAAAAACTGAAAGAAGAAATAGTAATAAATGATAGATGATATATCTATCATTTCTCATATAGATATATCATCTATCATATATCTATATAACCAAGCAATTGGGCTCGAGTGCAAGCGAACTCTTGCTAAGGACGAAGGTTCGGGGAATATCGAGTTCGATTTCTGGTGGGAACAATACTTGGCCAGAGCCATGACCTCTCGGCACGAACTCTGGATTATTAGGGCCCCATTCCCCTTGGAACCAGAGCGCATAAAGCAAAAAAAATGATTAAAATATTTAAAATATTAAGGGTCTCATTCTCCTAGGAACCAAAGCGCATAAAACAAAAAGGGTTAATAGTAATTCAACCCCCTGTAATGTTAGCGAATTTTGCTTTTCCCCCCTCTCTACCTTTTGGCAACGGTTTTTTCAAAAAAAACCGTTGCCAAAACCTGCCTTTGGCAACGGTGGGGGATAAATCGAAACACGCTCATATTACAGGGGGTAAACTACTATTAACCCAAACCAAAAAAATGACGACCAAAAAGTTTAATATTTTTGAAAGATTAATGGCAAATAACTAAACGCATGCCTATCTCTGAACTATTCCTTATATCTATTTTCGTTTTCACGTTCCAAATAATATTAAAACGTAAAAAATTTCATTCAAACGCACACTCAATCAAAGACTTAGATTTATTCATTGTGTTTTTAAAGGCTAAAATTATATTAAAAAACGTAACACAACATAAGACATGCTGTGAAAAAACTGATACAAGTGTACAAACAGATACATTTAAAAGTACCACCAAAAACCAATTAACCAAATTCTAAAACCACCAGTGCAACCAAATTAGACACCCCTAAACTATAACACAATGCAGGAAACACACCAAAATACTCCAAGATTACTTCTTAACAGGGCCGGTCCCGACTTTTTTGAGGCCCTGGGCAAATAAAAGAAAATGGACTCCTAATAAAAAAAATTGATTTTTCACTCACCTCCAAAATGAAGAAGAATCTTTGAGACAAGATAAAAAAAATGAAGTTTTGGTGGTTTTTAACAACAAAAATAATTTCAATGTGGATAAGAAGTCATCTGCAAATTATTAAGAATTTAAAATGGCAATATGATTAACTATATTAAGAATAAAAATCTTTTAAAGACTTTAATTGTTCCAATTTTTAGACAACATTCACCATCTCAAAGAATTAAAAGTGGTGTTTTCGCTTACGCGGAAAACTAAATCATATAACTAGGAATATAGGAGTAAATTAATTTGATTTCAATATAAAAATTTGATAATAAATGAGTTAAATGTATAATAAACTTTTAAATATTTAATTATAATATATAAATAATCTCTAAAATTTATACTAAAATAAAATTTTAAAAATAACCATTAAAAGGAAAATTTATTGCATTTAGATCGGGAGAGTTGTGAAACATTAAGGAAGTGATGCTGGAAAGATAGTTGTGAAACATTAAGGAACTGATCCTGTAAAAAACAGATAATTAAAAAAAAGTAGCCATTGGGTATTGAACCGCTAACCGTAAAACCCCACAGAATGGACCACGCCACTGGGCTACAAAGAACAACATGTAGATTAATTTCACTAAAGGGTATATATTTTAATATTTTAGTATAATTTCTGACCCACACCCCTCAAATTGAGGCCCCCATTTTCTTGAGGCCCTGGGCTATGGGCCTGCTTGCCCGGGCCCAGGGCCGGCCCTGCTTCTTAACTTCTCTGTATCACAACACCATTGCCCACCAACTTTTCAACTTCTTTGCAACAACATGAACAACTACGTGACAGACTACCAATAGTCGAAAAATGATACCAATCGTATTGACAAACAACAAGGCAGCCAAACACCCTACAAGCACCCTTCTCTACTGCAAACTCATATATCGCCGCTACTGTATTCAAAGATAAGAGCCACCACAACCGAAGATATCACTATCAAACTCACTTTTAGCATGACATATCGACCGCAAAGATACCACTGCTACTTCTGAAAATTGGAATCAACAGAAAATTCCAACAACAATAATCTAATCAACAAAAACCAGACTGATACACGAGATACAGCAGAACTCTGAAAATGGCTGATGAGAAGCTGCGACAACGCCTTTGACAATCATACTATCCCTTTCCCCAAGCAGGCCTTAGGATTCAAGCACCACAGAGAAAACTCATCATTAGTCAGCTTTGATTTTATCTTGAGCCATTTCCAAGAGTAAACATTAGTTTCCTCGATCACACGAGCAATCTAAATTTCATCATTTCGGAATATTTTATTGTTCGTAGCCTTCCAAATGCTCCAAATACAGGCACACCACAACACGCGAAGCTTCAAAGATGACAATTTTCCTTCTCCTAGCAAATTTTCAAATTGTAACATATGTTGCCACGCCTCGATATGTAGAGCTGAATCTACGTCTATCCATCTGCAAATATAACTCCAAACACATGCGAAACAATGACACTAAAAAAAAGGTGAGAAACATTCTCCTCTCTTCCACATTCACCTACACATCTCTCCTGCCCGTGCAACGAGAAGCTCCTCCTAACTAGATTATCTTTTGTTGCGATTTTGTTCTGAACTAGTCTCCAAACCAAACAAGATACTTTTGTGGGGACCGCTTTATTCCATAACTTCAACCACGCATTCCTTACATCCGAAATCAGTTCAGGCATAAGACTGATGTAAACCTCCTCCACAGAATATTCAATTGACTCCTCCATTCTATCTAAATTCAAGGCACATACATCTTTCCACCAGCTTGAGCTGCCACTGTTCCTCGACCTCATAGCCTATACATTTGACCCATATCTATTCTCTAGAGCCAAAAACCATATTCCTATTTTTCTGCTCTTATTTTCCATTTCCATTTTCCCAGTAAAGTCGTATTAAACAACCTTAGCCGTATTAAACAACCTTAGTCTTCTAATTTCCCAACCCCCTTCTTCGATTGGCCTACAAACCTTCTCCCACTTGACCCAATTTATCTTTCCCTCAATCTCGCTCTCCCCATAAATTTTTTTTATATATAGATTCTAATTTAAAAATTATACCTGACAGGATCTTGAAAAAGAAGAGGAAATAAACCGGAATCGTGAATAAGACTAATTTAAGAATTACAATTCGACCTCCAATAAAAAGAGGCTTATTCTTCCAACTAGACAGTCTTGCTTATTCATTGTTAATTTGACATTAAACAAAACTAATAAATAATAAATATTTGCTTTTTAGTAATTTTCTTTCAATAAATTAACGTGTCTCAAAAGTTACAATAAAAAACATTGTCAATTTCTACATCTAAGAGTCAACTTTAGTCATAATTGTAAATCTAAACCATTTTAAATTACAAGTTGAATTTGCCTAAGGAAATGATATATAATTCGATGTTTAAATACTTAAGAAGGAAAACATTGATACATCAAAATGGTGAAAGATGTTAAATATAGAAAACCTCAAGAACAAGAAAAGAAAAAAGTTGCTATGTCGAAAGCATTTAGTGACTTGTTTGGCCCGAAAAAGGAAAAAAAAAAGTGAATGATTGAGTAGTGGGAAGTTTTAATTGTTATATAAGCAATTATATGTTTGAGGAAATGTCAATATTAGTGATTGAAGAAAATGAAATAGCAAAAATTAAGAATTAGAAGCCAAAGAAAAAAGATATGGATAAGATACGCATCCTTCTCAACACGGCGTCCTAAATTTGGACCCAACTCAATAAATTTCAAATTTTATAATTTATTTAATAATAATATATAAATTTTATAGATATTTATTTTTTCAAAAATTAAAGTTGTAAAGCAAGCATGACCCAGATTTTGACGATGGAGAAAAAAAAATCCTAAGTACAAATGGAAGTCTGGGATGGGTTCACTAATCAATTTTTTGAAGGTCCCTCCCTCAAAAACTTATCCTATTTTTGAGGTGAAAATTATCTCTTTTTAGATAAAAACATAATCCTATTTTTGAGGTAAAAAATGTGGATTAGAACAGATTTATAACAAATGCGGGAAAAGAATAAATTAAGATTATTTTAAATAATAAAATATTTAAATTCAACTCAATTGATAGATATTATTTTAAATAATAAAATATCTAAATTCAACTCAATTGATAGATGCATATGCGCATCTGCAATGCATTAACACGCAGTTGATTCAATTCAGTTGATAGATACTTATGCAACACGCATAATAAATTCATCTAATTAGAGAGATGGTTTATTAAAAAAAACATGAGATCTAAATTAAATGTAAAAAATATTTTTTTATTATTATGTTGGTGTAGTTGTATTTTTTATTTTAGCATTAGTTGATGACAGATATATAAAATAAAAAATGGCAAGAATCAATGTTTGAGGAATTGGGTTCTTCTGTGTCTTGACCATTTAGAGATTCTTTGTTAATAAATGAACAAGAGCAACTAACAAGTAGTGCTATTCTGATCTCACAAAGATTATGTTCTTATTCTATATTCTCATCCAATTTTGTATTTATTATATGGTTTTCAACATTATCGATAATTAATATAATAATTATGAACAACCAAGAAAACACCTACCTTGTTGAAATTGAAAGAAAAAAAAACAACTTTTAGGTAAAAAGAAACAAAGGAAAATAAAGAATTTCCATTTCCACTTTAATATTAATATTACATTAGTACTCTTTCGAGCTGTGAAACTTAATGCCGCATAATATAATTACTACTTACATAGATAATAATAATACTAATAATACTAATACTAATAATAATAATAATAATATAAGACAATTAAAACCAAACATTAAATTCAATGTTGGTTAAGAGCTGCTGCTTTCTTCATTTTCATGCTCATTCAGTTCATCTGTGATTCCACTTGTAGCTGGTGAAATTGAAAATGTAACAGTGTTCTTGTTGTTGTTCTGTGCCAAAAAGTCATAGAAAACAACAACCTTTGAACCAGAACTTGAGTTTGAAGATGAGTTTGGAGCCGAGTTTGGAGCTGAGTCCTTCACAACCTTGCTAAGGTTGTTGTTGTTGGCCACGTTGGGCCTCACAGTGAAGGTTTCTTTCCCGGTTTTAGTACCGGCTCTTTTCTTTAGAAATATGCGGCAGAGAACCCAGTTTTCATTCTGCCAAAAAAACACAAACGTAACGCTCTAATCAATTGAGCTAATTCAAATATAACGCTCTAATCAACTGAGCTAATTTCACATATAAAGAAAATATACATGATGAAATATATAGAACGAATGAAGGACTAACCAGAGGGTTAGAGTGAGAAGGAGCAAGACGATACTCATGCATAATCCAATCAGTCCTGGAGCCAAGAGGCGGTTTTCCGCTGTAAAAAACCAGAGTCTTCTTCATTCCGACAACCTCAGATTTCGACCAGGTAGTGATTTGTTTGTCCAAACCAGTAGCTTTCCAGTAACCAGAATTTGTAGCTCTGTTAGATCGGTTCCCATTCGGATATTTCGCTTCTTTGGTACTGAAAAAGTACCTCTCTTGTTCCAAATCACCTACAAAAATAAAAACAGATCAATGTTATCGACCAATGAATAATGAATTAACACAGAAAAAAGAAAAAGAAAAGCTAAATACCTGGTAAATCCCATGGGTCAGACTTGCAAAGATCAGCTTCAGGGATGATTGCAGCAGGCAAAGGGAGAGAGAACACCTTCCGCTTCAAATACGAAAGAACAAGTTCTTCATCAGTTGGATGAAAACGAAAACCAGGTGGCATTTTCAATTCGCCATTTTTGACAAAGTTGATTTTCTCCATCTTTTTGAAAGGCAGCACAGCACTCACTCACACTCGTGTGGGGAAGGAAGACGAGTGATTTTTTGTCCTCCCTTAAAAGAGCATTAAAAAGTAGGAACAAGGAAAGAGAGAAGAAAGAAAAGAAAAGAAAGGAGAAGAATAATGAAAGAAAAGTGAAGGAAGGGAAAAAGGGAGTAATTATTATTAATAATATTAAGGATTAAAGATTAAAGAATGAATAGATAAAGAGAGAAATGAAATGTGGGTGCTTTTATAGTGAAGAAGAAGAAGAACAAGACATATTTGTTTGTTTATTTGGCGTAAACCATACTCAATCCTTTCCTTTTAACTTTGACGTTTTCTCCTAACTTTCTCACACACGAAACTAGAAATTCAAATAAAATAATTACAAGGTAAACCTAGTTCTCTATGTCTAGGGAGGATTGGACTAATCGCTTTATCTAGAACTAATAAAGCTGTGTTTTTGTCACACAAATAATGTTTAAATATGCCACATCATGTCTATTAATCAAATAGTAATGTATTTGGTACATATATTAATCAAATACATTAATTATGTATTATTTACAAAAAGTAATTTTATATAGTAAGTATTTTTTTTATAAAAAGCAAATTTGATTTTTATTTATAAAAAATAAATTTCTTTGAAAATATAACTTTTTTCTATTCAAGTAATATTTTTATAGTATTTTTAAATAGTATTCTTAAGATATAAGTAAGCATGACCCATATTTTAAAAATTATATATATATATATATATATATATATATATATATATATATATATATATATATATATATATATATATATATATATATATATATATATATATATATTTATGGATAATTATATATGTATTTTTTTAGATATATTAAAGAATTGATGGATATATGGTTCAAATACATTAACTATTTGTTGTTTTATGAAAAGTAATTTTTCAATAAAAGTATTTTTTGTAAAAAGTAAATTTACTTTATTCATTAAAAATAAATTCTTTGAAAATATAAAATTATTTATTCAAACTTTTTTTAAAAATATTTTTAACTTATTTTCTTAATGTATAAGTAAGCGAGGTCCATATTTTAAAATTATTTTTATGAATAATTGTGACATGTTATTACTATTATTAATGTTTAATAAATAATATTTTTTAATTATTAATTAGATTATATTTTTTCTATAAAATAATATAGAAAATCCATTGTGAAAATTTGGATTGAAGGTACCTCTAAGTTAAAAATATATTGTGAAACTTTTTTGCTTTATATAATAGGATATTGTCGTACGTGCGGTAACAACAAATAAAAATTTAACAAAATATGTTATGATGAAATTTATGCTTCTCTTTTATAAAACATTAATTGACATTCTGAAAACAACGATGAGTCTTTAAAGGAAACATAATGGACGCACATCTTATGGACTCTACAATATGTAGTTTCTGCGATGACTTGGATCACACTAGTTTTCATACTACTAGTTAGGTTTTGTTTTCTCACGATAAAACAAAAATAAGTGTGTTTGTATTTTAAAAACGATGCACGGCCTGCATTTGTTGGTTGAGTGTAGATCTAGTTAAAAGCTACATTTTATCATTTCTTATTTTATATGGTAGAATTTTGTCGAATCTACTGTGAGGACAAATAGAAACCGAACTAAATGCGATATAACAGAACTTACGCTTCGCTTTTAAAAGTATTAACTAACAATTTGAAAATGGTAACGAGTCCTTGAGGGAAACACGTTAGACGCGCATCTTATTTACTCTCAATATGTAGATTTTGCATTGACAAAGATCTTAGAGCAAATGTACATTTCAAACACACTAACTATTTTTTTCTACTATTAATTAGGTTTTGTTTTCTTGCGAAAAAATAATAATAAGCATGAGTGTGTTTAGAAAATGGCGCGACATGTATTTGTAGGCTGGGCGTGCATCTAGTTTAAAGTTAAGCTTTGTCATTTTTAATTTTATATGATAGAATATTGTCAGACATGCAGAGACGACAAATACAAATTAAATTGAATATAACCTAATTGAACATACGATTCACTTTAAGGGTATTAATAAACATTTAATAAACGAAAATGAGTCTTTGAATGTGCATCTTATACACTCAACAATACGTGCATCTTCTACGTTGATGCAAACTTTGGTACTAAAAGTTCATTTTCAAACCCTACAAAAAAATTTCATAATAAAAAGTAGTGGAAGTAATTATTTTAAAATTTATGTTTATGAATGATTGTGATATGTTATTTAATAAATTTTCTAATTATTAACTAGGCTTCAATTTTTTTCTATAAAACGACATAAATTGCGTGTTTGCAAAATCATATGAGACTTGTAATTTTGGATTGAAGGTGCGTATAGGTTAAAGTTACATTTTGTATTTTTTTTGTTTAGTATGGTAGGATTGTCGGACATATGATGACAACAAATAGAAGTAGAAGAAAATATGTTATAACGAATTATCTATTTCTCTTTTTAGAATGTTAGTTAACATTAAAAAACAATAATGAATCCTTAAATGAAACATGCTAGATATTCGTCTTATAAACTCTACAATATGTAGCTTCTGCATTTATTTTGATCTTTGCAAGAGAAATGTATGTTTCAAATTCAAACACACTATCTATTTTTCGTACTACTAACTAGATTTTATTTTTCTGCAATAAAACAGTAATAAGCATGCACGGGTTTAGAAAACGATACAAAACTTGCATCTGTTGACTGAGTGTGCATGTGTTTAGAAAACGACATTAAACCTGTATTTGTTGGCTAAGCGTGCATGTATTGAGAAAACGATGCAAGACCTACATTTATTAGCCCAACGTGCATCTAATTTAAAGCTACATTTTGTCGTTTCTTATTTTATGTATGATAGATATTGTCAGACGAGCAATAACAACAAATAAAAGTTTAACGAAATATGACATAACAAAATCTATGATTCACTTTAGGAGTATTAATTAACCTTCGAAATAAGAAAACGAGTTGTTGGACGCGCATTATATATACTCAACAATATGTTGCTCAATCTTGATGAGATTTTCGGTGTCAAAAGTTTGTTTTATAAACCCTAATTGAATTTATTTTAAAAAACAATGTATTTAATTTTTTAAAAATCTAAAAAATATTGATTGTAATGTACTACGTGCATGTTTGGATTGGCTTCTACAAGCCCCAAAAGCACTTCTAGTTCACTTCAACTTGATAATTGGTTTTATTTTCTTGTTTGGATACTTTTTCAAAATCAATTCTCCTCCTCCAAAAGCAATTCTAGTAGAAGCTACAATTCCTAGCTTTTGAGTTTAGTAGAATCAATTCTACATTTATTATATATTATTTATTACAACTCTTTTAAAATTTCCTATTTTACCCTCTTTAATTTTCATCAATTACTTCTTTTCTTTTTGATTTGTACTAGAATTTATTACCATTTTGGTAATTATACAATTCAAAATCAATTTTGTTAAAACTATCCAAACAACATTAATTGATAACAATCACTTCTATATTATTGTATCCAAGCATAAATCAATGGGATAATAGCTATTTTGCCCCCTGCCATATGGGCGAGGTTTGAAAAACGCCCCTGTAAAAAAAAAAATTTGGATTCGCCCCCTAACATATGAAGATTCCCCTGTTTTACCCCTTCAAGAAATTTAATATTCAAAATTATTGACGTGGCAACCATTTTTTTATTTTTTTTAAATTATTTATAATGACGTGGCATGCTTAGTTGGAATTTTTTATTATTTTTAAATTATTTATAATGACGTGGCAGGCTTAGTTGGAATTTTTATTATTTTTAATAATTTTTAATGACGTGGCAGGTTTAGTTGGAGTTTTTATTTATTTTTTATTTATTTTAATTCCATGTGGCATGTTTTATTATTATTTAATTATTTGTTTGTTAAAATGTCAAATATTAAAGCCAAAATTTTGTCTCCCATGGGTATTGAACCCATGACCTAGTAATTACAAGGGGGCACCACCAACCACTAGGCTACTTTACTTTTGTTGTTCTATTCTTACTTTAAGTACTTATATTATAGTAATTTCTGAAAAGATGTTTATTAAATATTTATTTAGGTTCTTATATTTTGATATATGTTTTAATATTATTGTTAATCAATGATAATGTTTTATTAACCAGTATATTAGTGTTAATATATTTATTTAGGTTATGATTTTTTATTATATGTTTTATTATTATTATTATTAACTAATAATGTTTTATTAACTAATATATTAACATTAATATATTACATGAATTGCATATTTACCGTTAATATTTAAAATATTGTAACATAAATATTTAAAAATTATTAAATATCATTGATATTTAAAAATTTTAATATTTAAATAACTTTAATTATTTAAATAACTTTAATTATTTAAATTATTAATTGAAAATAACGTTAATAAATTAGTTTAAACTAGTTTATTACATTAGTTTAAAAGGTACATTATTTTTTTAAAACATAGCCTATGAAACATGATTAACAGTATATTTTAAAACATAGCTTATAAAATATGACTAAATTAATTTGGTTCAGTATTTTTTAAATTAGTTTATAAAACATAGCCTATAAAACATGACTAAATTAAATTAGTTTATGTAATTAAAACTAAATTAAACAAATTTAAATTAAAACTAAATTAATTTACATTTTAGAATTTAATTAATTTTAACAGTAAAATAAATATTAATTATAATAGTATTAATTAATAACAATGTTAACTAATAACTATAATATAACTATTATATTTTAACTGATATATTTTATAATTTAATTAAAATAAATATTTAATTAGATAAATATATTAACGTTAATATTTGACAAAAGTAAAATAGAACAACAAAAGTAACTGATAATATTTGATAAAAGTAGATAAATATAACTAGTTTATTATAATATAAGTACTTAAAGTAAGAATAGAACAACAAAAGTAAAGTAGCCTAGTGGTTGGTGGTGCCCCCTTGTAATTAATAGGTCATGGGTTCAATACCCATGGGAGACAAAATTTTGGCTTTAATATTTGACATTTTAACAAACAAATGATTAAATAATAATAAAACATGCCACATGGAATTAAAATATATAAAAAATAAATAAAAATTCCAACTAAGCCTGCCACGTCATTAAAAATTATTAAAAATAATAAAAATTCCAACTAAGCCTGCCACGTCATTATAAATAATTTAAAAATAATAAAAAATTCCAACTAAGCATGCCACGTCATTATAAATAATTTAAAAAAATAAAAAAATGGTTGCCACGTCAATAATTTTGAATATTAAATTTCTTGAAGGGGTAAAACAGGGGAATCTTCATATGTTAGGGGGCGAATCCAAATTTTTTTTTTTACAGGGGCGTTTTTCAAACCTCGCCCATATGGCAGGGGGCAAAATAGCTATTATCCCTAAATCAATTATTGTAAACTCAATTCTATTAAAATCAATTCTACCAAACTCAATTCTCTCAGAATCAATTCTATCTACCGCCAATCCAAACACACTGTACATTTTTATCTATTACTTCCTTAATTAGTAGAATCATTAAGGCATTTGTGAACATATGTAATTTCTTTTGACCCTAATAAGTAAGGAAGTTAGAGTGAAAGAGTTTTTTCACTTGGTGTTAAAAAAGGGTATGTTAGAAATAAAGTGTAGATTGAGTACAGCTATAGGTAACCTCAAACCCAGCAGCATTAAATGTTGAATGGCAGTTTATGTTTTTATGAAAATACCAAACTACCCTTCACATGAGTTGGTTTGATTTACACAACACGGCACCATACAACACAACACAACACAACGCCCCCTTAAATGAGGCAACTCTTGTTTTTGTAATGTACTATTAATTGGACAACCCAAGTACACTTAACTTCATATTCACTCTTCTCCTCTTTTCTCTCTCATTCATTGCCTTTACTTTTACTACCTACTTACCCCCCTTTTCATGCCTTTCTCTCTCTTTTTTCCTCTTTTTCATTTGTCAATTTTTACAACTATAACTTACTTTACACTCTTTTACAACCTTCATGTGCATGCGTCACCTTCATCAATTTATTCACTCCTTTTTCTTTTATTCTATTGGATATTTGTTTCTTATATATAAATATATAATAAAAATTATATATAAATAATACGCAGACAAACAATAAGTCGCGCGCTACATTTTAGATAATAAAATTACTTTTAACAAAAATTATATTCATTATTTTAAGAAAAAATTAAAAAAACAGATTGAATTAGTCAGTTGAATTTGGAATCAGAGGAATTAGAGCTGTCAATATGGGCTACCCGTAGAGCTGTCAAAATGGGCTCGGCCCATTGGGCCGGCCCATAAGCCCTACAATTTAGCGCGGGCCGGGCCGCAAAATACCTTTAAAAAAGACGACCCTGTCTTTTTGGGCCAGCCCACCGGGCCTATGTTTTTTATGGGCTGGGCCGGGCCAAGCGGGCTTCGAGCTGGCCCATTAAAAAAAGATTTTGGTAAATTTTGGAGAAAAAAGATTGAGATAAGATATGATTTTATAAATGTGTTTTCAAGTCATAAAGATCTGAAAAATGTGAAGGATTGATGTTTTTTCTGTATTTCTTTTTCAGGTTGTTCAAGTGGTTTAACAAGTTATTCAAGTTGATTGTGAACAACAACATCAAAGGGTGAGCACTTTAACTTTATATCTCTTGCATATCATTTTCAATGTCGTTTACAACCTTTTTTAGATAAAAATTTAACCTTTTACACTTTTCATGTTCGTGTGTCAAAGAAGATGTTCTGAATGTTGGTTATGGACTTATGGTAAATTTTGACATAAAAATTCAACCTTTTACAAATTTCCTTTTGTGTGTGTTAAAGAAATTGCCTATGTTTCAGTTTTTGGTCCTTCAACCTAATAAAAATGGAAACTTTAACCTATTTCTTACATCAACGATTCTTTACTCAAGGATAAAGAAAATGCAATAAAAAATATTTGTTTTGTTCATGTGGTTTCTTTTTTATTTTTTATTTTGATATTTTTTGTCATCAGAGTTAAAGTTAAATTAATCAGTAATATTTTAGGATTATATTTATTTATTTTTCTTTTTTAATATTGATTTTGATCACATTTATTTGTTAAGGATGATGCTGATTTTATGTGTTGTGGTTAGAGCTATCAAAATGGGCTCGATCCATTGGGCCGGTCCATAAGCCCTACAATTTAGCGCAGTCCGGGCCGCAAAATACCTTTAAAAAAGACGACCTTGTCTTTTTGGGCCAGCCCATCGGGCCTATATTTTTTATGGGCTGGGTCGGGCCGGGCCAAGCGGGCTTCGGGCTGGCCCATTAAAAAAAGATTTTGGTAAATTTTGGAGAAAAAAGATTGAGATAAGATATGATTTTATAAATGTGTTTTCAAGTCATAAAGAAAAGTTAAAGAGGATCAAGATATATTTTCAAAATGATGTGATCAAGGAAATGGTTGTGAGATGTAGAAAAAATTTGATGGTGATAATATTAAGTTACTTTATACTTTTACATGGATGATTTTGTGGTATTCATATATATATTTGTGGATACATATTTTAAACATCACTTATATACGTTTATGATGACTTTTTACTTATGTTGTATTGCATTTATCCATTACATCCTTTTTATAAAATTAAAATTATAATATTGAAATATGGGCCGGGCTGGCCCATCGGGCCGCACGGGCCTTTGAAAAGTGGGTCGGGCTCATTTTATGTGGCCCATTTAGCAATTGGACTGGGCCGGGCCAACCCATTAAAACACGTTGGCCCACTGGGCCGGGCCGGCCCATTTGACAGCTCTAGGCCTACCCGGCCTTAAACGGGCCGACCATAGTAGGCCCTGGACTTTTTAGCGCTGGCCAAAAAGGTCCTGTATAATATGGGCTCGAGATTTACTACCCGAGCCCGGTCCTAGATGGACTTCGGACTACCCGGCCCTAAATGAGCTTTTTTGTTTAAAAAAATTAAAATAAAAACTCTATAATATTTATTATAAATAAAATTAAAAATTATGTTTTTTAAACATAATACATTTTTAAGTACTATATTATCTCTTATAAATACTATAATGTGTTTCTAAATACAATATATGTCTAAATTGTATAAAATAATACTTCAATATTTATTATAAGAGAAAAACTAATATAATACGATGAAAAAATGTTGATTATATTAATGTATAATATTTAAAAGAGAAAGATTGAATAAAATAGAGATAAAATTTAGTGAAGTGAGAAAAATCAATATACTATTTTAGAGTAAGATAATATAAATATTAATACTTTTTTTTAAAATTTATAATTATGCGGGCCTGATGGGCTACCCATGGCTCATATGGGCTAACCCTCATGGGTAGCGGGCTTTTCAGGGCTGGCTAAAAAGGCCCTGAAAAATATGGGCTCTAATTTTAAGGCCCGAGCCCTATGGTTTTTCGGGCCTAGCGGGCCGCCCATATGAGCTAGCCCATTTTGACAGCTCTAAGAGGGATCAACAGTTTGGTCTGATAGTTGGGTCGGATAAGTTATTGAATGAGTGCAAATCTGTTAGAATCAATTAAAATTGATAAAAGTTAAAAAATCGACGAATTACTTTTTTTCCTTGAAAAAATAATATCGTTTTAATTATTATTTTTTTTAAATAAATTAAAATATAAATAGATTTTTTTCAAAAGTTATTTGTAACAAATTTTCTTTCTTAAAATTAAATTTATTAGACAGTTTAATTATTTTACTATGTTACAGTTAAATTTTGTTCAAAATTTATTTGTATTTTGTACGATTTGATTGAGTGTGATAGCTATGTTTTTGAAATTTGAATTTAAAAAATAAATTTGTGAAATTATTATATTTTAAAATTTT
This sequence comes from Vicia villosa, assembly GCF_029867415.1. NCBI lineage: Eukaryota > Viridiplantae > Streptophyta > Magnoliopsida > Fabales > Fabaceae > Vicia > Vicia villosa. The sequence continues at coordinate 362,842 of NC_081185.1, forward strand.
ATAGATATCGTGATTTTTTAAAGGTCAATTTATTCAAATAAATTATTCAATTTAATATAGTTTAATCAATTGATTAGATTAATAATCTCGCAATTGGTTCAATGAATTAATGACGCGGTTCGGTCTGATTTTTAAAAGATTAATTTTAAAAAACACAACATTACAATGCATTTTGATATTATATCATATCAAATATATTTTCATTTTTAATCATTTAATGGTGTAGTATTCTTTCACAACAGTGCACACAATTTTTAAATATTTAAACTTAATATTCTTTCTATGACATGTCAATGTCGTTGATTAATTTGTGTTTCTCTAAAGTTATACTATTTGATTATATAGTAATATATAGATTTTTATACTATATCGATCGCTATAAGGAGCCGTGAACGTGAACGTTAACAAACATATATTTCTTATTTCATTTTCAAATCAAATAAAATATTCGGTTAGCTTTTCAATAACTTAAAGGTCTAAATCAATATGAAATTGACTAACACTTTTATTTTGGCTTCTTTTCTTATTTTTCTTATTATTGCTACATGCATAAGTAACTAGGACCATACATAAACCTATCACCAAATCTATTAGACCTTATATATGATCGCATGAAATAGAGTTTTCTTTGTCCTATTATATTTATACGTGGGCCTAAAAAAATTATTGCCCTATCTTACCCTTTTTTTTTTTTTTTAAATACGAAAGATCTAAAACAAATAATTTTAGATTAGGCCTAATATCGGGTCACTCATTAGTAGTTATGCGTATTATGAGATGGACACATCCTAAACACACAATAGATTAAGTTTAACGAGTTTGGTTGAATCGTAAGATCGTAAAATTTAAAAGATTTGTTGACATCCGTCTTCATAGACACATGTTTTAAAGAAAGTTTTAGAGGCTCAAATTCATAAACTCTTACTATAAAATTTAGTGGTTTAGACTCAAATTCACATGATTTTAAACCCTAAAACTTAACACTCACAATCTCTATTGACTTAATCGTCAAAATATTTGCAGACATATCTTCCACCTCAAAGAGTTCTAGATCAGAGGCTATCGTCAAACATTTCAAAAGTGTTCAAATCCTCAAGTATGATAATATCACAAACCGAAAAGACTGGATGAATTAGTGAACAATGCTATGTTACAATCATAGTCACAAAATTCGTTGGTATATATGAAGAACCGCTAATTGGTTTACAAGTACCGGTTCGCGGTGCTTTTGTGAATTGGTATGTTGAAATTCACATAGAATTCATGTGGATTGAAGAATCAGACGTACCAGAAAATTTTTGAACTTACATAGACAAAATTTCACTTTAACAATAATAAAGTGATCAATGTAAGGCCCCACCAACTCAAAGCTTTTCTGCAAGCTGTATTGGAATGGAGGACCCTACTAACTCATTGATAAATGGAAGTTGCAACACATGAATTATCAGCATAAGAGTCATCACACTCCCTACTTCCTTTATCAACCCAAGTTCCACAAATCTTTAACGACATTGATATATGGACCAGGGTGACCAGGAAATGGATTATTCTTTACATTTAGACCCTGTTCTTTGAAAATCAGTAATTTGCCATCAATAAGCTCTTGAACATTGTATTTAATGACCTTACAGTTGTTAGTAGTATGCCCGGGCGACCCAACATGATACTCACATTTAGCATTCACATAAAAAGTAGGTGTGTAAGATGGTATCATAGATCTGAGAACCTTAGGTGTAACCCACCCTTTTTAAATCAGATATGGTAAGATTTCACTGTACGCCCTGGGCACATGATCAAAATGAACCACCTTCTTTTCATAATTATTTTTGGGCCTAGGTTGATCCCTCTGTGAATTCCCATTATGTTGTTGTTGCTGATTTTGTTTAGGCCATGCCAGAGGTTGCTGGAGTAGAGATACATGATACACCTGTTGTGGGTACTGTCTGGGATTTACCGCAACTATATAAGGATACTGGTAATAAGGCACCTGAGTTGAGGATGCCTATTGGGATCCCATAATAGCACGAGTCTCTCTTTCTTTCTTTTTTGGGTTATAGTTTGAGAATTTCTCCGTACCAGTCTGACCACTAGATGCCCTTGGTATCATGCAACTCTTCAAGTCGTCTTCAATTTGTTCTCCAATTATCACCGAATCAGAGAAGCCTAATGAGACATTTCCTATCATTTTCTCATAATACTGACCTTGTAGAATACTCATAATATTATGTAGCTACTATGAATGGGGCCATATCCAAATTGTACTTCTACTGCTTTAGGAAAGCCTTAGCTAGGTCTTCCCATGTTCGGATGTGGGCTCGCTCTAGTTGCATACACCATCTAAAGATGCCCCTCCTAAGTTATCTTGGAAACAATGGATCATCATCTTTTTGTCATAGGCGTAAACATCCATCTTCCTGTAGAACATCCACAAGTGGTTCCTAGTACAGTGGATACATTTGTATTTCTCAAAGTTAGGTACTTTGAATTTCGGAGGACTAACATCTAGAGCCAATCGCATCTCCAGAGCATCCATAAAATGCATTAAAACCTTCCACAAACCTTAACCTTTCTTCGAGTACTTTGTATTTGTCAGCTACTCTAGGTTCTTCACTAGTGATCCCAGGGTTTTCCCCTTGTTTTAGCACATGAGTTATACACCCTAGATCCTCGTCTTCTTATTGTGAGCCTAGGTCTACATAGTTGTCATTAGCCGGAGGATTAACAACTGATATTTGTAGAAGGCGGGGTTCCCCATTCTTAGAAGGAGGTGGAACGAGCCCTTTGGAAGGTAGCAAGTCTATTTTAGGCTAAGTGACAACAACTTTGGTAGGATCATGTCCTAGGATAAACTCTAGCAGATGGCCAGTAAAAATGCCAATAATTTTGACATGAACAACTTATTTGAGACTGACTTTGGAGATCTCATCTTGTCTTGCGACTATGTTAGGCACACATCACCTGCTCAACAGACCCCTTGATTTCATCTACGCTTCCTTTCATCAAATCCATGCCTTCATGGAGGACTACTTGATTTTGCTCAATTTACTATATCGTCTTTTTTTAGATATTAGCTAAATACATAAAACATGTTTTCCATTAAAAAAAATACTTTTAAACTTTGGAAACACGGTCAACCGCTACTACCTTATGTTAAGGCCATATACACTGTTTTCTACTATCTAACATATATTAAGAGATTGACCAAACTCCCTAAATTGCCCTTTACTTAAAAATAATTTACACTACAAAATGGACATTTTGGTAACTAACAAAATAACCCTTCACCTTTTTATCTTTTGCACCAAGTGTTCCACTCTCATTGGTCCACCAACTTTCTACAACATAATACACTACCTCATTTTCTCTTTCCTTATAAAGTACAATTTCAATTACAAATATAATATAGTTGCATATTTATGATTATTATGCATTTATAATTGAATAATTCATTTTTATATTTACATATTTTAAATATATTTTATACAATATTAAATAAATTTACATGATATTAGGCTGTAGTTTACGGGTCACTATCAACATAATACATATTTTATTTATTTTTTCAAATGTTAAAATTCTTTTTATTCTTTTTCCGTCTCATGGATCAATTTTTTTTTCTGCTTAATTATTTAATAATTAAGTAATTTATTTTAAATTTATTTGTATAATGTATTTTTTTTAATTTTAAAAATATAATACACTACCTCATTCTCTTTCTCTTTATAAAGTACAATTTCAATTGAAAATATAATATGGTTGCATATTTATGATTATTATTCATTTGTAATTGAATCATTCATTTTAAATTTACATGTTTTTAAATATATTTGATACAATATTAAATAAATTTACATGATATTATGTTGTATTTATCTCACGGGTCACTATCAATATAATACATATTTTATTTAATCAATCATTAAATAAATTCAAGAGAGAAAATCTTTATTTTTAAGTATTAATTTTTTCTCCATCTCATAATTATATGTTTTCTTCTTTGTGTATGGTTATCTAATATAATTAAATCTATATGATTACTGTTACTTTTAAAATAAGTAAATCATTTCAAATTTTGCATTTATATCTAAAATTTTACATTTGTATTTGATATTATCTAAGTGATATTACATTAAGACTCATTCATGTGTTATCACATTAACAAATATTTTATTTTTTTTTATTTCATGATTATTATTTAAAGATTCTAAATTACTAGATATTTTTTTAGTTATTTACACAATATCATAATTAAATTACCCATCCTCAAAATGATACTATCTAAATGATATTACATTATTCATGTGTTATCACATTAAAAAATATTTTGTTATTATTTTTTTTTATTTCATGATTATTATTTGAAGATTCTAAATTATTAGATATTTTTTTAGTTATTTACACAATATCATAATTAAATTACCCATCCTCAAAATATATGTTGTTGGAATTGCAAAACATTGTGAAATTGACTATGAAAATCTAATTCATAAAACATTTTTTTAATGGTTAATTTCCATTTTATATATACAATTTGGTCAAACTTTTTTACTTCACATTTTTTCGTATCATTCAAAAAATAGTACACCATAAATAATGCACCCGTGCGACAGCACGGGTCTCTGACTAATTATTTTTAAAAAAACAAATGTTAGCTTCTACCTATCTCTTGGGGTGTAAGCGTGACTTTGGAATAATACCATATAGGCTTAGTGGTTTTGGATGATAATTCATGTTTGAAAAAGACCTCCTTCCTAGTTGCTACTAAAAGAGGTTATTGCGTCTAAATTTTATTTGCACAAGCTAAATCAACAAAAATTTCTTGGTCAATTAAAGACGAGCTTAATGAAATGATTATGACAAATGTGGAAAGTTGGGTGAGAGAATAAATAAAGACAGAGGACCCAGTTGGCACCAAAGAGATGAGCACCCACGTCGGACTAAGAGAAACTGACAAATATGGTACCTCAACTCAAAGATCTTCTCAATATTCTTGTCTCACGGTTTGTATTTTTTTCTTTTTCGTAACACATGTATATATTACACAAAATATTGATCATCCAAAATAAAATAAATATATAGTTTTGTAGAAACTTACAAGAATATTGTGTATTATTCTACAAATTTGAGTGCCTCACTCAACCTTATATATAAGAAAGGATAAACACTTATTTAGAAGAGAGACTACTCTTAACTAGAAGCGATCATGCACTCTTGCTTACTTTTCATGACATAGCATGTATATCAAAACAAGAAGTGTTTGGAAAGTTTCATTTCAAGCTTTTTTAATGTTGATCTTGCAACATTAAATGATTTATAAATATTGTAAAATAAAATTTTGATATATTAAAAAAATCTTATAATAAAAAAATAATAGATTTTGTTTAATGAACTTTAGATTAATATTATAAATTATTATTTATATTTAATATTTTAAAGACAAATTCCTAATAATTTTTTATCCACAACAATTTACAAATTCTTTGTGTCATATATCTAAATTGTGCTTCAACGTTTGTTCGAACAACTACATTTTATTTCTTACTCTTTCAAGTAATTAGATTCCCTCGAACAACTACATTTTATTTCTTACTCTTTCAAGTTATAAGATTCCCACATAAGAAGATACAATAGATTGAAATAGATCTTCTATCATTCAATAAACTTGCATAATAAACATTTGTGTAAACTTACATATGCTAGACTTTCACACCTTTTAAAGAAGAACTCTCTCGAAATAACTTTGAGATATTGTATGACCATACTTACTACATATGCTAAATCATGTATAGCACGTGTCAGTGTCAAATAAATCAACTTTTTTTTTACTAATCTCTAATACTAACCCTTGTCAACTTTTGGAATTTCCTCCACAAGACTTATTATATGTTTTTTCTCAATGAAAATACTTGTTGGTTTGCATGAATGTTTCCTTGTTCTTGCAAAAGATCAAACTCATATTTCCTTATAGAGATAAGATGTCTTATTTTGAGTAGGCTACCTCAATTTCGAAGAAATACTTGGGTTGCCTAAGGTCTTTCATCTCAAACTCTATTGTAACTTTTTTTTGGAGTTGTTATCACTCATTCAAATCATCACTTGTAAAAGCTATATAATTGTCAGTACCATGGTTTAAGGATTGACAGTGATTTTGCTAAAACATGGTTTACAAAAAGATGTTGGGAGAGATGTCCTAACATGCTGACCAGGTTCAATTAAGACAAATGTTCTGACATATGTTGTGGCATGTTGTACCAGAACATCAGTACAAGCTGTTTTAATTCTTGACACATTTGTTTTGTTATTTTGAGATTCCTTTAGGATATATCTCACTTATTTTCGCAGGTCAAGAAGATTTAATCTGAAACAAGTGATTTGATCTTCAAGTGTACATAAGTTTTTAAAATTGGATGTTGAGACAACTCAGGAAACTTAATATTTTGTTCCAAGATTTAAGGAGATTTTTCTGCATAATTGGTGCAGCCCCTCAGCTTGTGGATCAAGTAATATCTGGATGAATATTGCGAAGCCAATGGACTGTTGAGGAGTATTAAAAGAGAAACATAAACATAATGTAATCAAGCTTTCATAAATTTGAAAAACTATGGGAAGTTTAGAGTATTAGGGTTTGAGAGTCTCTTGTGTTTTTGTAAGTCACCCTTGTATCTATTGATACATTGAGGTAGACTGATTGTTCTCACTCATGAGCTTTAGCCAAGAGTTGAGTATTGTTCTTAGTTGAGACTTTTAAGCAAAACTAAGTATTGTTTATGAGAAGTGTAATCTTCTATTTCTTGTCACGGGTTTGTGACTTGGTTTATCATTGAGGTGATTGGTAGGAAGTGGGAGGGAGATCTCATATCTAGAGGGTTCTAGGTAGAAGTTGCACAAGATAGTGATTAGGCGATAAATTGTAAATTGGGATTGTTTAGGCTTTGAGCTAATACTATCATAGTGAATTTCCTTCTTTGCTTGGTAGCCCCCAGAGTATGTGGCGTTGAACTGAACTGGATTCACAATTGACTGTGATTTATTATTCTACAATTTATTTCTACATATTTTATAGTGTGGTATATATGTTCTGTCAATCAGCAGATGTCGTAATATCTGTCCTGACATTGTGTTCTGATGTTGTGACAACAATATTAACATGTTTTAAAAGTGTCAGAATTTCAATCATTAACATAAACAAGAAATAGATTTATCATCACTTGAAGAATAAAATGTGGTTTCGTTGAGCTTTGTTAAAGTCTAAGCACACCAAAGCCTTTGTGAGTCTTCCAATCCTTGTCGAAGGCGATTTCTTTAATACATTTAAGGTTTTCTTTATTTAAAAATTATTGTTGATTCCACAACTAAGACCCTAAGTCATATGGAATCTCCTTTTATATCACTTCCTTTAAGTCCACAGGTGATAAAATACTTTCTTACATCAATTTCACATGGTTCCCGAATAGAGTGAACATTAAGAGATAATAATATTTGAACATTATTAATATTTTTTATCAAAAAAAAATCTCGTCCTATTCAATGTAACGTGTTTGAGAATATCCTTTTGCCATTAGTCTGCCCAAGGGTTCCAACGCCCTGTTTCAATGTATAGATCCACCTACAACCAATTGTCTTCTTACCTCTTTTTCTTTCAACAATTTATGTATTTCCATTTTTTTCAACTTCTTTCATTTCTTCATGGATAGATTGAACTCAATTTTTATTTTTCAATACTTCTTGAATACACGGTGAAATTCTCACAATGTCAAAAGCTGCAATAAAACTCTTAATTATATGAAGAAAGTTGCATAGAAGAAACGGATTTAAAAATAGGATATCATATTATATGGATATATTTTATCTCTTTTCAAAGAGAAAGGTAAGTCATATGGGTCATTATTACAAGTACCAGTGATATGAAAATCAACGATTGAAGAATCTATTTTTGTACTTACCTTCATTTCAGACAATTGAATTTATTTATGGAACGGGTCGAGTATAATTATTCTCCTATACGCAACATTTGATGCTTAAGAAACTAATTCATGTCATACAAAATACAGTGGAGGACCATGAACAATTATAGACTAAAATTCAGGTTCACCATTATAGAACGGTGAACAATTATAGACTCAGATGTAGTAGTGAAAACATGGATAATTTCTCTATGGTGGTAGGACCAAGGGTAGGAATCTTTGACTTAGAATCAAGGCCATTTATGTTCTTTGGTGACACGATTTTTGATTAGGAGGATGGTAATACTTGTACCCTCTTTTGTAAGATGCGTAGCCAAAAAAAATATAGATAGCATGACGATCCAACTTGTTATGATATTGTAGGAACATGAACAAACACCACACAACCAATAACACGAGACTCAAGGTTTTGCAATATGTGAATATAGGGAAAAAGTTAAAGCATAAATTGAACAAGACTAATATTATTTAAGACTCGAGACGACACCAGATTAATCAGATAGGTAGCAATAAGAAATATCTCTCTGCATGTATCCCAAATCAATTTTTTGTATGATGAAGGATATTATATCATTTCCAACACGTTTTCAAGGAAAATGTGTGATTTTCTTTGCTTCTGGTGTACATTGACCTCCATATTTGCCCAGCTTTCCTGTATCTTTCGATGTTCATGTTTTCTTTCTCCTCGTAAGCACTATTGTTTCATGTCATGCTTCTTTGAAAATAGTCATTTCAATTGGTGAAATTATAATCACATAACACGAAAAATTAATGAATTGTTGAATTCCATGTACCTTTGTCTACTTCTCACACTCTTAGAACCTTCGTAAATATTAGTGGACTTTACAAATATTTTTCTCTTCATATTTAATTATCTTAATTCGACTAACCTTCATTCGATTATTAGAGGTTTAACTAAATCTAGGAGTGGCAAAACGGACGGTGGTCCGCCGGGCTGGTCCGTGCACCTGCCAAAAAATGGCGGGTTGGATTGGAATTTTGGGTCCGTCGCCCACAAAAGCCTTCCCCGCCAAAATCCGCCGTCCGTCTAAGCTCGTCCTGCCAAAGTTCGTAGCTTGCTAAATCCTGCCTCACCTATTTGTTAAGCTCGTCTCGCCTTAAGTCGGTCTATTTTTAGTTAATTCTAGTAATATAAATTCTTGATGGTTTTATTTTATACAGTCATTTGTAAATATATGCAATATTTTTGTTAGGTAAAATTTGTTTTAAAGATGCTTTATAAAAAACTGTTCTAAAAAGAAAGTAAAAATTTAATTAAATGGTAAAAAAAATATTATTAATCTATTAAAAAAATAAAGAAAAATAAATAAATAAATAGGCGGACAAGCCCGTCGCCCGCCAACCCACCACCTTGACGGGGGCGGACATGATTTTTATGCCCATTTTATTTGACTAGCTTGTCCATCCCGCTCGTTTTTTGACAGACTTAAGGCGGGACGAGCGATCTATTTTGTCACTCTAAACATTATTCAAGTGGGAATGTCACGTTCTATAAAAAAAAAAAGAAAAAAGAATGTCACATTGATAAAAGTAGGAAAATGGAAGACGACGTAAAAAGATGGGGAGTGGTGGAAACATGGGACGGTTGTTAGTTAGACAGATGCCTCAAACATTGACAATTCAAGAAGGGAAACTTCTTCTCCTTGAAAAATAAAAAACTTAAGCATCTAATTAGGGATAATTAGAAATGCGGAAATTAAATTAAATATCCAAAAAAAAAATAGATGAAGAAAGAATTCAACGTTGTATATTGAGTGATGATATGATAATGACATTCCCACTTGCATATATATGATGATTATAAGTGAAGAAAAATGATTTGGTATGGCACATTGCGGCTCCGATTATTTTCAATTTATTGAGTCAAAGGTGTTTGCGTGTAGGCATTTGTCACTCATTAGCTCTTAAATAAACTATCTATACTTCAATTCAAATATATACTTATAGAGAAGAAACGTAAAGGTTGCAATTATTTGTAATCTCAATAAATAATGTTACATTCATGTGATAAAGGTTTTGGAATTGGGGTATATTGGAGGAGATGAGGTTTTCAATCTCGTAATAATTGTTTTTGACCTTAGGAGGTTTAAATGCACGTTCTTTTCAAGGTTGCCCTCTTTACAAGCATACTTCTTTTTGAAAAAAAAACTTTTTAAGGAGGTATACTGTGATGTAAAATTATTCAGATTTACTTCCCATCTTGACCGTTAATTCTTCTCAATGTAATGGTAAAAATTAATGAGTATTATTTTCTCTCTCCATATTTAATTATTTATTATTTTAAACCATTAGATTGAGCAGAGTTAATGGTCAAGATATGGAGTAAGTCTTGATAACTTATTCTTGGAGTAAGAATATTCCTCCTCATATGAGAATATATTGTTTCTTTTTGGAATCAGAAATACGAAGAGGCAGAGAAGCTACAATAAAAAAAGAGCCTTTGATGCGACGAAGTGGAGGTGTATCCGTAGGATTAGCATTCCGACGTAACGTCATTCTATATATATATATAAGGAAAATAAATAATTGTTTTTTAACTTAATGCTGATTATTTGTGCATTTTCCAATGTGAGTATTGTTCCTCGGTATCTTTTAATTAAATGGAAAATGCATGATATGATGTGTTATACGTTTCTTTAAATTCAATATATTTCACAATTTCAGAGACGAAAACACATATGCACATAGATTAGACAATGCAAATGTTTTGGTTACAATTGGCACTTGGTGGGATTCACTTCCTATTTGTGCTTTCAAATTTTTTTCAGGGCTATGTCGGACATGCTCTACTATCATTTTTGTTAGTTGTTTGATGAGTTAGGTTTTATGTCTCTCATACTTTTTTACATTTTTTTATTCAATAATTTATCTTTATTAAAAAAATTAAAAAATCTCATATATTTTATTAAATGTATCAGTGTATTTTCTAAATACCATAGATGAGTCCTATAAATAATTTATCGCCCATAAAAATATAGAGAATTTCTTCACCCACCTCCTAACCTTCTTGCTCACCCCTGATGAATTTACAACACTACACCTTGTTTCGGAAGTTCATTTCCGAAAAGGTACTTTTTTTGAAAAAAAGGTGTTTTCGGAAATGAACTTCCGAAAACGTGTTTTTTAATATAAAATATTGATTTCGGAGATGCATCTCCGAAATAAAGTTACATTTTCAGAAAATGTGGTGCTTCGGAAGTTCATCTCCGAACTCACCCCCCTTGGAGGAATTCAGAAATGCACTTCCGAAAAAAGGTCTGGACAGAAGAAAAATAACAAACAAGAACGATTCGCTTTATTTAATCGAATGAAGACGATGGAGGAGACGCTGCAACAGGTTAGAAAGTCCTGATCCTCTAAAAATCCATACCACATTGTAACTTACCAACATAATAAACAACAACAAAAAACTTATGAGCAAACTATACTTACATCATAGTGGTGTAGATCCTTATCAGCCACTCGCAACTGAAAATGATTAGCACGAACTTGAATTTTCCTTCCCAATTTTCCTTCCCAATTTTCCTTCCCAATTTTCCTTCTGAGACGACGGAGCCGACTCTAGAGTAGCCTTCTGTTTAACTTCGGCAGTCAGGCTCTCGATGGAGATCAGAGCCGAACTCAAGGAAGCAACCGGCGCTGCGACAGATGGAACAAACGGCGCTGAAACAGATGGACGAACAACCGGAGCTGCAACAACAGACGGAGGAGAGGTAACCGGGGCCGGAGCATATGACGGAGAAGGTGGATGTCCGGAGGAAGAAGGATTGGAGGTACGTCCACCGTGTAGCAACCTGCCTAAAAATTTAACTTTAGAGTCGCCACCTATTCTGAAGGGCGAATAGGAAACCCTACGCAGTATAGAGATCAGGGTAAGATACTATATTCAGGTCGAGGGAAGGTGTTAGGCACCCTCAACCCTTTCCTAAAGGCTAACATCTCAAAGATAAAGGTTTACGACAAGGTTTATAAAGAAAGGTAACAGACAGGGTAATTATGTAGACATGATTAGAAATTAGAGGAAGGGGACTCGCCTTGTTGCCAAGTGCCTACGTATCTCCTTAGGGAGAATCAGAGTCAACGTAGTTCGGGCAGGGTTGTACGCCATTAGAATTGAATTTGATTAGAAATGTTTTTTAGAGGCTTTTTGAATGGCCTTTCGTAGTTCGATGATTTTGTAGTTTTGAATGGATTTAAGAAATATTTTAAGGTCCGGGCGTACAACCCTGATTTGGCACAATTAACCGCAATGATCAATAGGTTTGATCACCATAGTTAAGAGATTAGGGGTTTTGCACCATTACCAATTCAAATCGATTGATTCGATTATCACTAATAATGAATTAATATGTTTTATTATTTTTGTGAATTTTATTTTTGTATTGTTACCCCTCATAACCGATTAATACGATTACAAATAATAACAAATTAAATTTAGAACAAGGGAGGATTAATCATCACAATCAATAAGATAATTGCAACCATTTAATCGAATATAATTTGATTTGTATTTTATTTAAACAGCATTTTAATTAAAATCATTGTTGACCATAGCGATTAATCGATTTAATCGGCACGAACAACAAATTAAAAATCCTTAATATAATCATTATATAAAAAAATAAGTATTATATAATTAATATATATTAAAAATAAATATTTCAATTAAAATAAAACAAATAATTAAAATTTATTTAAGTTTTATTAAGGTTTGTATCCAGTGTGACAACTTTGAGGGTTTATATTATAGGGACTGAATCCTAGGCGTCAGATCTGGCAGGATGCAAATTCAATGGTTGGATTAGGAGGGTGTATAGTGAGTCAGCTAGCTGGCGACGCATGGAATCAGTGGGTGAGAAATTCAGAAAAAATAAGTGTTGGAGAGGGATCTCGAACCCACGCCCTCTCCTGTAATCCCCCTTGGTTTAACCATCCCGACCAAACGCTTCTCGCGTTTAAGAAACGCATTCTTCAACAGAAATAAGAAAACATGGACATGAATAAGAAAAAACGCGCGCGATATTTCGAAAGGCCCAATACGATGATGCCACGCCATCGTCTTCCCCACTCACCCTGCAATTTTCAGAAAAAATAGCTACAGAATAGCTACGGTTTTGACTTTGTAGCAAACCACATTGAAAAATAGCGAATAGCTCAAACAAGAACATAAATTTTTCGCGAGCCTCTCATTCTCTTCGTCCCAACCCCGTGAGTTTCATCATGCTACTAATTTCACTTAATTTAACCTCTAGCAAAACCCCCTAATTCACAAACCTTAGACCTTGGATCGGCCTTCAATGGCAAAACGCATTACAGGCACATAAACTCCAAATAACCAATCCAGAAACGATTATAGTATTAAGACAAACCAGAATATGCAAATAGATTTTAATGAGAGTGCATATATGGTTCAGATCGACGAGATTTTCAGAGCGACTTAACTGGGCTTATAGGAGGTCGTTCTGGGGGTGCTGAAGCTGATAAACGATCCAAACACGTTCCAGATTACTTGAAGAAGCTTTTGAAACCTTTAGTTCTCGATGAAAGCTCCAAATTCTCCAAAACCGAATTCCAATTTTTTGTGATTTTTCAGTTCTTGCAAGTGCTTTTTTTCTCCAGAATCTCGTCCCTGGTCCGAATTTGCAACCCCTATTCCCTTGACTCATGTTATATACTTATAGTGGAACGGAATTAGGTCAACCAAGAGAGCCCAAAATCCTTGCATCCAATATTTCCATATTTGAGAAAATTGATTCAAATCTTGAATGCAATCTTTCTTTTTTTTGCCAAGTCTTGTATCCATTTTTTCCCAATAAGTATACCACGAAAATTATATGATATTGTGATATAAATGCTAATTGGAATTAGTATTTATGCAACCTTTTTCCAAATATTTGATTTCCTTTGATTTATACAATTTTAAATCATTATTTAAATGAATAAAAATCATATGAAAATCAAATAAAAATCTAAAATTCGTGGCATATGGTTTTGGGCATGCTAATGACTTGTGGACCAAGTTTTTATCATAATATCATAGGCCCATTTGCAAAGTTTCTCAATTTGAACCTTCTCTTTTCACATTTAGTCCTCCAAAATCACCCAACTTTGATCAATCATATCTCACTCAATTTTTAAGCTATGAGGGAGTTCTAAGACTTTTTGGAAACCTCAAAGTGTCCTCTACAAGCCACTTTGGAACATATTTTTCATTTGGAGCTTTTATCTTGATCATATCTTCTCTGACAAAAAACTGCTTTTGAAGGGTGCCTGAAAATGACCTGTAATCTTTTACACTGTATCTCTCAAATGAATCATTTCTAGCCCTGGCTTGTGAGAGACAAAGTTGTAGAGAATCCAATTTCCTTCAAACTAGGCTTTGAGTGGGGAATTTTTGATGTTCCATGTGAAAGTTATGCCCAGTCAAAGTTGGGTTGACTTTTTCCTAAGAAACCCTAATTTGAACCTTTTTGTATTCGTTCATCTCTGAGTTTCTATTAATGGAATCATGATCAATCTTTGATCAAATGATGGTTATGCTTCACATACTTTATGTTGACCAAAATTGGGAGGCTTTGACTATGCTCTGATTATGGTTGACTTTTAAGTCAAACCAGTTGACTGTGGATCATCTGGACTTTTGAATGAGTAATCTTTGGGACTGGATCTTGAATTTTGAATCATTGTAGGTGGAATATGGGAGGGCAAATTTTGGGGTATGACAGCTGCCCCTTTTCAATCTTCTTGAACCTGAAGAGGTAGAAGATGATTGGACACTGAAATGCCCTGAAATTTGCTTGCGTAGGGAAAGAGCTCTGTAGGAGGTGGGCTTATAGATGCCACCCATTGTCTGGCAGGATACTTGTCTAAAGCATATGCTTTTCTGATATTGATCATTTGATTGTATTTGAGGAGAGAAGAAGTAATGTCTTACATAAGACTACCCGAAGAGGTTTCTGGAATGGATATGAAAATTTGTCTTAAAGAAGACCACCTGGCAAGGTTTTTGGAAATGACGATGCTTGTCTCAGAAAAGACTACCTAGAAAGGTCCTCAGAAAAAGAATGTCTTGAAGAAGACTACCTGAAGAGGTTTTTTTTTGAAAAAAGAATGTCTTAAAGAAGACTACCTGAAGAGGTTTTTAGAGAGGATTTGAAAATGTTTTGAACAAGATTACCTGTACACGTCTTAAACAAGCTTGCCTAGAAAGATTATGATATGTCTTAAACAAGATTGCCTAGAAAGGTTCCTAAAAAGGGTATGAAACGTCTTAAACAAGACCATCCTAGAGAGGTTACTGGGAATGATATAACGTGCCTTAAACAAGACCAGAAAGTTAACTTAGATATATCTCAAAAAAGACCGACCTAGAAAGGCTCCTAGAGAGGATGAGGAGGGATTGGATACATGTTTTGAAAAGATTACCTAAAAAGGTATGATACATCTTAAACAAGACTAACCTTATAAAAGTATTCGGAAAGGGTGTGATATGTCTTAGACAAGACTGACCTGGAGAGGCTTTTAGACAGGATACGAGATACCTTAAACAAGACTTACCTGGGAAGGCCCCTAGAAAGGACATAGTATGTTTTAAACAAAACCATCTAAAAAGGTTTCTATAAAGGATTTGAAAGCGTTTTAAACAAAACTGCCTAGAAAGGTTCCTATAGAGGATGTGAGATTTTTTTAAACAAAGCTGCCTAGAAAGGTTCCTATAGAGGATATGGCATGTTTTAAACAAAACTACCTAGAAGGGTTCCTATAAAGGGTACGATACGTTTTAAACAAAACTATCTAGAAAGATTCCTATAGAGGGCGTGGAACGTTTTAAACAAAACTACCTAGAAAGGTTCCTATAAAGGACGTGGAATGTTTTAAACAAAACTATCTAGAAAGATCCCTATAAAGGACACGATACGTTTTAAACAAAACTACCTAGAAAGGTTCCTATAGAGGGCGTGGAACGTTTTAAACAAAACTACCTAGAAAGGTTCCTATAAAGGTCATGAGACGTTTTAAACAAAACTACCTAGAAAGGTTCCTATAAAGGACATGAAACGTTTTAAACAAAACTACCTAGAAAGGTTAGGATATGTCTTAAACAAGACTGCTTGGAAAGATTTGGATAATTGTCTTGGACAAGACTACCTGGAGAGGTAAGAAAATCTTTGGTTGCTTCTGGATTGTCTTTGAAGAAAGACTTGGAATGAGGTATTAGAATTGTATCTGTTAAGATTGAATCGTTGATACGATCGTATTTGCACCGTATTTGGATGATAACATCCTTTTGATTATGAAGTGACCTGAAAAGGTAGCGTTAGTTTTATGCAATGTCATGATGCATGCGTCATGTAATGAGATTCTCGAAATAAATGAGAATTATGCATGTATGCCTATCCCACACTGCGGTATGTAAATAGTACAGGCGTGGGAAGATCAATTATGCAACAATGCTCCTAGTGTGACTCCCCGAATATCAGAAAATTTGAGAGATGTGCCCCTTAATCTGAAGGAGGGACCTTTAGAGGGAACTCGAGTTTCACCATGTCTTGCCTGATATGTATTGCCCCAGTGTTTGAATTCTTGAAAGATATGCCCCTAGTCAATAGGGTCCTTGATTGTATGCCCCTGTTTTAGGAGAACCCTCTAGATGTGGTT
Source organism: Vicia villosa (assembly GCF_029867415.1). NCBI lineage: Eukaryota > Viridiplantae > Streptophyta > Magnoliopsida > Fabales > Fabaceae > Vicia > Vicia villosa. The sequence goes on from NC_081185.1 coordinate 379,485, forward strand.
TCCCCATTCAAGAGTCTTTATCAGGAATGATCGTCTTTGATTAGACCAGTTTTGAGGTCTCCTTGATGCTAAGTGTTGATTTGAATGCGAAGCAGATGCTTTTCAGAATGAGTCATGCGTTTCGGTCGCGCCTGACGGACAGTGATTTGCTGAGTACTCAGAATGAGATGATGTCTTCTATAAGACTACCTGAAGAGGTCCTTGGAAAGAATGGGAAATTGTCTTAAACAAGACTGCGCTTTAAACAAAACTCAAAGGGATATGTTTGTGCAGAGGGTCAAAAAGATTCCTATAGAGGATAAAGACTGTTTGTGGGGTTTTAAATAAAACTTAGGAAAAACATCTTGAAGAAGATCGCCCTAGAAAGGATGGTGAACTGTCTTAGAGAAGACTCGGTACTTTAAACAAAGTTTGACAAGGTTTTTGAAAGCATAAGAGAAGTTTGAATATGTCTTAAAAGACTAACTAAAAAAAGTTAGGAGATGTCTTACAGAAGACTACCTAGAAAAGGTTCTTGGAAAGGAATATGTCTTAGAGAAGACTGTTTAAAAGGGTTTGAAAATAGAAAGGATAGGAAGGTGGGTCTTTAAAAGACTGTCTGAAAAAGGTTCCTAGAAAGGGTAAGGAGTGTTTGAACATGTCTTAAAGAAGACTGCATGGATAGAATGAGAAATATCCTATAAAGGTTCCTGGAAAGGATGTGAGAGTGGTATTGACACCATCTGATACTGAGTGACCTTTGCAACATGCCCCCAGGTAATGGACTTGCCCCATGGACTATTCAACGTATTTGAGAGGTTCCAATGGATCTTGATTAGATTGCCCCATGTAAATGGGAAAATGACGGGTTATGCCCTGTGTATATCTTAGCTATCTCAGTCACGTGCAAGAGATGCTTCTTCTTTTGATAAGCTTCTTTTTTTAGAAGCTATTTCATCCGCCGGTAGGATTTTTTTTTGTCATTAGCCATGCCTCATGCAACTTCTCCCTGATGTTAACATTTAAATCTACATAGACAAGTGTACTTTGTAATGAAATTCATAAAATGCGAATGCATATGTCTGTCTTGAAAGTTTAAAAACATTTTCGAGTAAAACAACGTTTTTTTTTGTAAGAAAGTGATATCAACTCAAGAGTTATAGTAGACCTTAAGGAGTCGGAATACCTTTGGTAACAGCATGCTTTCGAACTAACCATGTTTCAGTTAGGACTTTTAAGGGTTGTAACATGGCCTGGTTCACGGTTTAAAGAAACAAAAGATAGAGGCTCAAAGTTTATTTGTACCCATCCCCATCTTCGTGATGTTCTCCAGTCCTATGCTCAGTTAACTATGCATTTAGTCTCCAAAAGAATTTGGGAATTATGACGTTGACATTTATGATGGTTCAAAAAACAGAAGTTTACTTTGCAAAGGCAGTCATCCTCCTTTCTTTTCTTTTGTGAGGGTATGTAGTGACCTCTTTTCAACTTTGCCTGAACTGTTCGTTTTAAAACTACAGTCAGCGGGATGCCCCAATTTTGCCTAAGTATCCTTAATAGGTTTTGACTTAGCAGGCCCTTGTATTGCTTTCTTTTTCTTTGCGGACATTGACTGCCGAACTTAATGATGACGGGGAACCATCGGTGATTATGTTCAAAGGAACAATTTGGCATGATTAAGTTAACTGAGCAGCTACCCTACCCCAGGTTATATATGAAGGGTTTTATTTTATATGAAGGAAAACTCCTACTTCTTTAGGATCAAAAGGGGTTGACGAGGGATTAACATCCTTATATCTCCATTATTTAGGAATTGAACAAATGCCTGTACATCGTCAACACGGTCTGTTCGAAAGCGTAGTGTGTGAAATTGTGGTATCGTTTTCGTCATTCTCCCTCAAAAGGTGTATGACTTTTATCGAGAGTTGAATATCACAAGGAAGAAAACCGAGTAAAAACACAGTTTTAAATATAGTGAGAACACTATGAATGAATCAAGACAAACGTAAGCAATGCATTAATGATTGTTGTAAAGTACATAGCATATGTCATAAGACTAATGTTTAAACCAACGGAAAGAAATTGCGAATGAAAACAAAACTAATGATCTAAGAAATCCTTCTTCTAGCCACCTATGGCACTGGACTTGCGAGGATCTTCGAACTCAATGAGCCCTTCTTCAATCAAATCTTGGATCTTGTGCTTCAACGGCCCGCAATCCTCTGTATCATGACCAGGACTATCTGAATGATAAGCGCACCTAGCATGATGCTTGTACCCGGGAGCGGGGTTAGCTGGAGCTGAGTATGGAGGTAGCAGGGTTACCAAGTTCTGACTGAGCAGACGTTGCAAAGCTTGAGACAGTGGCATGTACAACGGGGTGAATGATCGTTTTGGCTTGGACCTCAAGGTGCGTTGGCCACCCTGGTGCTTTTGCTGATCCCTTTGCTGTGATACTGGGGTCTGATTGCCCATGATTGCCCCCACAGTGTTGGATTCCTTTTTTCCGTCATATGACTTCTTTGTGTGAAAGGAACCTGAGGGTGCCCCTTGTATCTTCCCATTTTTGATTCCATCTTCAATCCTCTCACCAATGACTACCAAGTCCGAGAACCCTGAAGATATGCTTCCGACCACCTTGTCGTAGTATGGTCCTTGCAAGGTGCTCATAAATATGTCCACCAGTTCTTTTTCCATTAGGGGAGGTTGGACTCGAGAAGCCATTTCCCTCCACCTTTGGGCATACTCCTTGAATGATTCGTCCTTCTTCTGTGACATGTTTTGTAATTGCATCCGATTGGGGGCCATGTCCAGGTTGTACTTGTAATGCTTTAAGAAGGTGTTGGCCAGATCATTCCAGCTTCGGACAGAAGACTTCTCTAATTGCATGTACCAGTCAATAGACGCTCCGCTTAAGCTTTCTTGAAAGCAATGTATCATTAGCTTTTGATCGTGGGCGTAGGCAGCCATTTTCCGCACATACATGCGCAACTGATTCCTCGGACATGTGAGTCCTTTGTATTTCTCGAAATCGGGAATCTTGAATTTGCGAGGGATAGTCAAGTCTGAGACCAAACTCATTTCGAAGGCATCCACATCGAAGACATCGTATCCTTCTACCGCTTTTAGTCTCTCCTCCAGCGCCTTGATTTGTTCATTGTCCTTGGAGTCTTCCTCAGAGTTAGGAGTAGACTGTTGTGTCTGAGGTGCTTGGTCTGAGTTGTCCACCTCTTGCACTCCGTATTGTTGCTCCAGGTAATCATCATCCTTAGGGATATTGCTAGCAGGAATGCAAACTGTGCGGGTTGCCCCTTTGGTTTGTGGAGGAGGGAGAAATCCTTCTTGAGAGGTCTCTCCTTTCTCTTGGAATTGGATAGCTCTCCTAACAGATCGGACTTGAGGTCTGTCCTTAGCAGGGCCAAAGCCTGGAACAAATCCTAGCAGCGGGTTTTTGTCATTAGGGATCTCATCCTGAACCAGGGTATCCCCAGACTGAACCTCTTTTGCCTTGTCTTGTTTATCTAGGAGGGCCCTCATGAATTCTAGCATCTGAGCCATCCCTCCTTTAACCTCTTCCATGCTGACCTTCAGTTGATCCACTTCCTCACGAAGGGCAGTTTGATTCTGTTCTAGCTGCTCCATCGATTTCTTTTGCTGAAATCTAGTTTGATAAGACGGTCGGGATGTTAGGTTATCCTTCCCAATGGTTCCTTGCTCTGGAGATGGAAGAGAAATCTTCTCTTAATGCCATGAAAATGATGTGCATGCCATGCATGATATGCTTTGTTTGTATTGATGTCTTTACCCATATCTATGGATAAAATCTTTTTTTTTTTGGATAAGTGATGCAAGAATGCAGATGAGGAATGATGCATGAAAACACAAAGATGTAGCAACAGACAAACAAAACAAAAACAAATCATATAAGGCAAAAATGCAAATCATATCATAATATTTCAAGAAATCCAGGTTCATAGGTTCGACGTAGCGGCTTTTGGGAGCCAACCTTTTTATAGGGGGGTTCTAGAAGGTCTCATGGGGTCGTTCGTAGCCTCCGAGACTTTTTGTCTCTTCGGATTTTAGAACAACTCATTTTATCCATGAGGTTCGAATTTTTAGGGTAGGTTCTCGGAGAGATCAGCTAAGTATCCAGTCCAGCCCTCCACAAAGTCAAGCTTCGTTTTGGACCTTTCCGAATACCCAACCCACTCCGAGTGGAGTTATCAGTGAGACTCGTAGGCGATTCATGTCCCCTTTTGGTCTCAAAATTAACTCCCACACTTAAGGTTTAACCGACATAAAAACAAAGCATATATATAATAATAAAAGCAAATATTTTCAGGCAGATAAACAAACATAAAACAGATAAATAATTAAATGATTTAATGTTATTAAAAGATAAACCTCCCCCAAACCCTAAATGTGGCAAATTTGCCAACCCTAAAATGCGCCACAAACCCTAAACCACAAACCACAAACCACAAAACTAAACCCACTCAAGCCTTAGGAGCATAATAATTAACCTAATAGTGTTGTCCCCAGCAGAGTCGCCAACTGTAGCAACCTGCCCTAAAATTGAAAGGTTTAGAGTCGCCACCTATTCTGAAGGGCGAATAGGAAACCCTACGCAGTATAGAGATCAGGGTAAGATACTATATTCAGGTCGAGGGAAGGTGTTAGGCACCCTCAACCCTTTCCTAAAGGCTAACATCTCAAAGATAAAGGTTTACGGCAAGGTTTATAAAGAAAGGTAACAGACAGGGTAATTATGTAGACATGATTAGAAATTAGAGGAAGGGGACTCGCCTTGTTGCCAAGTGCCTACGTATCTCCTTAGGGAGAATCAGAGTCAACGTAGTTCGGGCAGGGTTATACGCCATTAGAATTGAATTTGATTAGAAATGTTTTTTAGAGGCTTTTTGAATGGCCTTTCGTAGTTCGATGATTTTGTAGTTTTGAATGGATTTAAGAAATATTTTAAGGTCCGGCCGTACAACCCTGATTTGGCACAATTAACCGCAATGATCAATAGGTTTGATCACCATAGTTAAGAGATTAGGGGTTTTGCACCATTACCAATTCAAATCGATTGATTCGATTATCACTAATAATGAATTAATATGTTTTATTATTTTTGTGAATTTTATTTTTGTATTGTTACCCCTCATAACCGATTAATACGATTACAAATAATAACAAATTAAATTTAGAATAAGGGAGGATTAATCATCACAATCAATAAGATAATTGCAACCATTTAATCGAATATAATTTGATTTGTATTTTATTTAAACAGCATTTTAATTAAAATCATTGTTGACCATAGCGATTAATCGATTTAATCGGCACGAACAACAAATTAAAAATCCTTAATATAATCATTATATAAAAAAATAAGTATTATATAATTAATATATATTAAAAATAAATATTTCAATTAAAATAAAACAAATAATTAAAATTTATTTAAGTTTTATTAAGGTTTGTATCCAGTGTGACAACTTTGAGGGTTTATATTATAGGGACTGAATCCTAGGCGTCAGATCTGGCAGGATGCAAATTCAATGGTTGGATTAGGAGGGTGTATAGTGAGTCAGCTAGCTGGCGACGCATGTAATCAGTGGGTGAGAAGTTTAGAAAAAATAAGTGTTGGAGAGGGGTCTCGAACCCACGCCCTCTCCTGTAATCCCCCTTGGTTTAACCATCCCGACCAAACGCTTCTCGCGTTTAAGAAACGCATTCTTCAACAGAAATAAGAAAACATGGACATGAATAAGAAAAAACGCGCGCGATATTTTGAAAGGCCCAATACGATGATGCCACGCCATCGTCTTCCCCACTCACCCTGCAATTTTCAGAAAAAATAGCTACAGAATAGCTACGGTTTTGACTTTGTAGCAAACCACATTGAAAAATAGCGAATAGCTCAAACAAGAACATAAATTTTTCGCGAGCCTCTCATTCTCTTCGTCCCAACCCCGTGAGTTTCATCATGCTACTAATTTCACTTAATTTAACCTCTAGCAAAAACCCCTAATTCACAAACCCTAGACCTTGGATCGGTCTTCAATGGCAAAACGCATTACAGGCACATAAACTCCAAATAACCAATCCAGAAACGATTATAGTATTAAGACAAACCAGAATATGCAAATAGATTTTAATGAGAGTGCATATATGGTTCAGATCGACGAGATTTTCAGAGCGACTTACCTGGGCTTATAGGAGGTCGTTCTGGGGGTGCTGAAGCTGATAAACGATCCAAACACGTTCCAGATTACTTGAAGAAGCTTTTGAAACCTTTAGTTCTCGATGAAAGCTCCAAATTCTCCAAAACCGACTTCCAATTTTTTGTGATTTTTCAGTTCTTGCAAGTGCTTTTTTTCTCCAGAATCTCGTCCCTGGTCCGAATTTGCAACCCCTATTCCCTTGACTCATGTTATATACTTATAGTGGAACGGAATTAGGTCAACCAAGAGAGCCCAAAATCCTTGCATCCAATATTGCCATATTTGAGAAAATTGATTCAAATCTTGAATGAAATCTTTCTTTTTTTTGCCAAGTCTTGTATCCATTTTTTCCCAATAAGTATACCACGAAAATTATATGATATTGTGATATAAATGCTAATTGGAATTAGTATTTATGCAACCTTTTTCCAAATATTTGATTTCCTTTGATTTATACAATTTTAAATCATTATTTAAATGAATAAAAATCATATGAAAATCAAATAAAAATCTAAAATTCGTGGCATATGGTTTTGGGCATTCTAATGACTTGTGGACCAAGTTTTTATCATAATATCATAGGCCCATTTGCAAAGTTTCTCAATTTGAACCTTCTCTTTTCACATTTAGTCCTCCAAAATCACCCAACTTTGATCAATCATATCTCACTCAATTTTTAAGCTATGAGGGAGTTCTAAGACTTTTTGGAAACCTCAAAGTGTCCTCTACAAGCCACTTTGGAACATATTTTTCATTTGGAGCTTTTATCTTGATCATATCTTCTCTGACAAAAAACTGCTTTTGATGGGTGCCTGAAAATGACCTGTAATCTTTTACACTGTATCTCTCAAATGAATCATTTCTAGCCCTGGCTTGTGAGAGACAAAGTTGTAGAGAATCCAATTTCCTTCAAACTAGGCTTTGAGTGGGGAATTTTTGATGTTCCATGTGAAAGTTATGCCCAGTCAAAGTTGGGTTGACTTTCTCCTAAGAAACCCTAATTTGAACCTTTTTGTATTCGTTCATCTCTGAGTTTCTATTAATGGAATCATGATCAATCTTTGATCAAATGATGGTTATGCTTCACATACTTTATGTTGACCAAAATTGGGAGGCTTTGACTATGCTCTGATTATGGTTGACTTTTAAGTCAAACCAGTTGACTGTGGATCATCTGGACTTTTGAATGAGTAATCTTTGGGACTGGATCTTGAATTTTGAATCATTGTAGGTGGAATATGGGAGGGCAAATTTTGGGGTATGACACACCGCGAGAGCCACGACCACCACCACCACGGCCTGATCCTGCAGCATTGATGGATGATTGTTGAGAATGTGCAGGAGATGGTTGACTCCGGCGATTTTCGGGATGATTTCCTCCACCGCGGCGAGACATTGTGATGAAAGCAGTAACAAGAGATAGAAAACGTTAAAGAAAAGAAGAAGACTTAGGATCGATAATGATTTGGGATATTTTGAAAGAAAAATGGGTGAGAAGCTTTTAAATAGGAAAGTGTTTTAGAAGTTAACCGTCTGAGAGTGGTGGGGAGAAGGAAAAGGGAACTTCGAAATTTCAAAAGGTTTTTTATTCTTTTAAATAGGGCGTGGCTGTGGAGCTTCCCAATTTTTGTTACGTAGGCTTTTAAGTAGGAAAGTGTTACCACATTTCTTAGAAGGTGTCATACCCCAAAATTTGCCCACACTTTTCAAAAATTCAAAACTATTTCAAAAATTGAATTTTTATAAAATATCGGGTTCATTTATATTTGACATTCTGAATTTTATAAATATTCGATTTAAAGTCTATTTTTAAAATATAATAGTTTACTCTTAAATTGTTATATTTTAATAAATAGCAAAAATGTTGACCGATGCTTTATAAACTTTCAATTGGCTTTTTATTTTGAAAAAAATAATATAGCACTATTGGTAAGGAAGTAAGAATTGTAACTACAAGGTCCTGGGTTCGAATCCCATTTCCGACATATTTTTTATTTTTTTGCTAACTTAGCTTTAATTTTATTTCTACTTATATTAAAAAAAAAATCACCAAAAATAACTTTTTTATTTTATTTAAATATCATTTTTTGTTTTTTATTTCACGCATTTATTTAATTTTAATTTTTTCTATTTTATTCAAAAATAACAAAAAAAGACTTCCCAATTATTTCCAAAACATTTACACGACAAACTCCTCAGACATACCAAAACAACCTCCAGACAAAAATCTTCAAATATTAAAAGAAATAAACATGGTAGACAAAGCTCATAATTTCAATTAATCTGTTGTTCAATACCATTTGTAACATTATTGTGAGGCTATAAAAACAGAGGAAATGAACCGGGGCTAACGATCCTAACCTGCACTATCACCCTCACACGTACAGACTAACCACAAATCCTAATTTTCATTGTGCAGTTATCAACCACCCCTCAAACCTGCATGTAATTATAGATTCAAACAATCACCAAATCATACACTTACAATACAAAAACTTTTCAAGCATAACAAGTTAAACAAAAGCTATATCATTCAACAACATAAGCCAAATCTCTTTTTTTTTTTTTTACTGTGTGTTATTGTTTTTGTCTGTTTTGTCTATTGCGCAGGAAAAAAAGAAGAAGCAGAAACTTGTTTCCGAATCAGATCCGATCCACCGCAAATCGCACGCCGGCTAAACACCAACAACACCGACCAGCCGCTGACAGCCAGTCCGACGACCTCCACGCGGAACCTCCGCAACACCGTCCGCGAATCACCCAACAACCAGCCACCGGCGCTTTCCGTGATCGGTAATTATTCATTCTTTTGTTGCTTTAATCGAGCTCTGTACTTAATTTGTGATTGGTTGATGTTTTGAATTGAATATCTTCATGTATTGGTAATAGTATGTGTTGAGTTGAAAAAAATGGATAAAGAAGACGAGTTGAACATGAGAGACTATAGTACTGTGGTTGTAGACTTTTATCCCTGTTAATTATTTTTTTTTTTAACTTAATAATAATCTATGACATGTGTCCCGCATCCATTGGCCTTCACCTTTTGCAAATTTTGACCAATTCAAAATGGTAGTAACTTTGAACCATTGAAATGGTGTAAAGAAGTGGAAAGGGTCACGTATGGTTCTTCTTTTATTTTATTATTTTTTTTTTAGTTAATAAAAATACTAAAATACTAAGGTTAATAAAATATTAAAAAATACATTAATTTAAAAATACTTTTTTGCTTAATTACTTTTATTTAATCAATTTAGTTTCATTTTAAATTTGGTTTTACTAAGTTTTTTTTTAAAATTAATTTAGGTCTCATTAAATCAAAAATACGTTTGTTTAATTACATCATTTAGTTTTATTTTATTTCATAATATCTAAGGATACAAAAATATGTTATATTTTAATTTACTTGTTATTTTATTAGTTAAACTCTTTCTTTTAAATATTAAAAATATCAAAAAAACATGTTTGTTTTTATTTTTTCTTAATTGTGATTAATTGTTAATATTTCTTTATCATTCTTCGTGCATCATTTTTTATATTCGAACTAACATTTTTTTTGATTGCGAGGTACCACTTGATATTGAGACTCCCCAAATTTCATGGATATTTATCATTTTTAATTTTATTTAATTTAGTACATATTATTTCTTTATTTTTACTTGGGTTTGTAATAGTTAATTAGGACTTTTACTTTCTCGCACATTTACTTTTTCGCACCTCTAATTATGTAACTGCCCCGAAGCCATGTAATAGCGTAGGAACTTTATTTTCTGCTTTTTACATTCTGCTCTTTAATTTTCTGTACAAATATTAACTGTTAGATGTATGTTAATAGGATTGTATGGCAAGACTAATCAACTAAACGCTAGCTAACTTAAATCAAGATAAACTATAAATCGAATCCAACACACTTGCACTCACTCACCCTTAGGGTACGCCCCTCTTTGGTTGCCTTCGATTATAAGGTCGTGTCCCTCGAAATGTAGAGGCACCCATTAACAAAGGTCCCTTGATACAAAATCGTCACTAAGTCTCTCGATGACCCTCGATTGTTGCCTACGAAAAAGTGACGACCGTCCCTTCGAATTTGCTAAAGGTACCTCTACATGTTGCCTTCAATGACCTCCGATGACCCTTCGATTGTCCCGAACACGTCCAATATAAACAAGTATTTCCTGCTTCTATATAGTATGGATAATCCTAGGAACCGTAAAATGTATAGAAAAAGACCAATTAGTTAGGGTAGTGCTCTTAAACTTCCTAGCTCAATAAAAAATCTCTTTTCAAAATCATTTCAAAAAACTAAGGCTACGCATTTACGCTAAAGTCCTTACGTCCCTTTTCAACTCAAAACAAACAAACATGAGCTAAGCAAGTTAAGAGCCCGTAGAAAACTACGGATGAAAAGGGTGCTTACACCTTCCCTTTTCATAACTTACCCCCCGAGCCCGTTTCTTTCAAATAAGGTCTTTTTCTGTACTTTTTGCCTTTCCTAACATTGGACAAAATAAAAGTCGGTGGCGACTCCTGCTCACCGCAACATTTGTTGCTTATAAAAATAAAAGTCAGTTCACCGAGTTACAGAACTGGCGACTCTGCTGGGGAGTCTTTAAGAGGGGTTTACCTTAGGGCTTAGTTCATTATAAATGTTTTTAATTGTTTGTTTGTATGCTTTATTTTTAAAGGAATCGCTTGGGTTTTGTGTGAAAGATCCTATACCCGGATCTAGTGTTCCTTAGGTATGTGGCATGAGACCAGGGAAACTGTACGACATGTATCGTTATGGTTGAACCGGTGGTCACCGTTAGTGCGACGCTTTGGTTTATCCTGATGGCCCTTGAATCTGATCGAGGAGACATTTGGCTACCGCGTGGTGTCATTAAGCACTAATTCGCCCTTAGAACCTTAGTGAACTTGACTTTGGCCTATAGGAAGTAGTGAGATGGCTGGCTTTGGATTCCTGACTGAAGCCGGTTGATACTCGATGCTACACTCATTGAGATTGGACTCAAGGGATGTTTTTGGCTGGCCGATTGAGTGCCATGTTGAGATAATGCCCACGAGAAAGATCAAGGATATGAGCACCCTAGAACCCGATCTTTATCTAGGACAGGTTGAACCAACTAAACTTCAGTGGGGAGGGTACTTACCTTTGAACTTCATGCAAGCCTTTAAACCTAAGGCTACTTGTGTGACTTGTTTGTATTCATTACCTAACCGTTTGGTTTCCTTGCAGGATTTGTTTATACACTAACTGTTTGGTTTCCTCGCAGGATTTGTTTATACCCTAACCGCTTGGTTTCCTTGCAGATTTTTTTTGTGTACGCTAACAGCTTGAACTCTTTACCTAACTAACCTTTTTCAAGGATCTTAAGTATTTAGGGCGCGCAATTCCAGGTGCCATCCTCAAGAGCCAGATTCCTAACAAGGGGCAAGAGGATTTATTTTCCTCTAGCCATATGTCTTCAGTTTATAGGCACCATACTTATCAAGGGGCAAGAGGATTTATTTTCCTCTAGCCATGTACCTTCAAATTCAGAGGTATCCCGAATCAGAGGCTATGACCCACTGGATATGGTGAGCTTGATTCTTAAAGAAGGACGTCCAAAGATGGAAGTCGAAGATCTTCAACAAAGTTGCAACTACATTTCAATGTTGCAGAATAAATTCCATAAAGATTCTTGAAAACATTGCATAAGCATTTACATGCATATCATTGAAGCATTTACATGCATATCATTGCATAACAGGTCCCTAGAGAACAAAGTTTCTTATCCTCTTCCGCAAATCCCTAAAGCTGGAAACTTACAACTCATGGCACTTGACCATTTGATTGATGATCGTCAGCCACTCCGAGACAAGGTTTAAAGCCTGATCGACACAAAGGTTATCATCATTTATACCTGGAAGCCAAATTTGAAGTTCTCCTTCGACTCAATGGATCTTCTGAAGCAATAAGTCCATACGGAGAAAATCTCCTCAACTTTGACAATCTCTACATCATCATGCATGTTTATGCGTAGTCTTTCTTGTTCTTGTTCAATACTGTCTATATGCAATACTTGTTTGTTTTTGAACTATAATAACGATGCATTGGATATGTTTGTCTTGAAAAAATTCATTCGCTCTCGCTCTAATATGTTTTTATTTTCTTGTGATACCAAACTCTCAATGATAAAGCATGATGACTCTGGAGGGAGAATGACGAACACATAATACCAATAATCTCAAATGGTATGCTTTCGAGTAAAACCCTGTTGATGATGTACAGGCATTGTTTCAAATTCCCAAACACTGGAGATATAAGGAAGTTAATCCCTTGGCAACCCCTTTGATCCTTGAAGTAGGAGCTTCTTTTCTATACGAAAAAACCCTCACATTTAACCTAGGGGCAGGGTAGTGTTCAGTTAATCTGATTGAGCATTCAAAATTCATCAGGAGCATGCATCTAAAGATACAACAATGGTTATCTTTCAAAAGGTTGAGGAAATTCAATACCAAAATGGTTATCCCTCGTCAACCAAGAAATGAGGCAATCACAATATTTCTAACAAATCAAAGACGTCTCAGGATCATACGACTTGTTCAAAAGAAAAAAGGAGAAAAAATGAATCAAATAGAAAAAGAGAAAGAAAGCCCGCCAAGTCAAAAAAAAAAAACTTGAAAACCAGCGACTAAGGCAGAAATTAGGGCATCCCGCTGGACATCAAAATCAGAATTCAAAAGAATTTGTCCAGGCAAAAGTTAGGGAAACAAAAAAAAGATCCTCAACAAAAGGGAAGAGTCGTGTGACTATAAATTCAAAGAACAAGTCGTGTGATCAGACACAAAGTATGAAAGGTAAAGTGACTGCCATGTCCAAATACCTCATCGATTCCTCAATCGTCTCACACTCCTCTTGAAGGATGAATGTTCGCATCGAGTTGACTGAACTTAGGTTGGAGAACATCACGAAGGGGGTGGGCACCAATAAAATTTTGAGCCTAAAAATCCTTTTTTCTAAAACTGTGAACCTGGCCACGTTACAACCCTCAAAAGTCCTAATTGAAGCAGGGTTAATTCGAAAGCATACTGTAAACAAGAATACGGTAAACCGACTCCTAGGAGTTTTGCTAAACGCTTGAGTTGGTATCACACCACCTTTCAAAAAAAAAAAAAAAAAAAAAAATCGATGCTTCGACATCCTTTCAAAAAAAAACTTCCTTTTTTAAACTTCAAGACAAACATGAACTTTGCATTAAAATTATGTTTCTCATACTAAACATTCTTTGCATATGAACAAGTATTTGACACCAGGAAAGCTTCCATCATGAGCTGCTGATGAAAAGTTTAATCCTCTCAAGAGAAAAGTTGTCTTCAGAACTCCATTGAGTTCGAGCAAGAATATCTCAAATTCTGATCAGCCTCAGGGGCACAAAAGCAGTCGAAGTACTTCGTCAAGTAAGCGTTCAGACATCTGGGGCAATCAGGTCATGACTCGAAAACTCCCTCAGAAGTGTTGATCAATCAGGGGCATTGTTCCTAAGCTCATGATACTGGGGCAAGTTGCTTATAACAACACAAATCTCAGGAAGCCCTCGCGGCAGGCATGCTTCGGAAGTGCTCCAAAAAGCATAAAGATTTCCCACGACTGACTCAGTTGGCTAAAACGCCAATATGTACAAGGGGCATGACATGTTATTATCCAATTCATCTGGGGCAGTCAAGTCGAGATTCAAAAAAAAAAAAAATCTCTCAAAGGCGCTGAACAGTCAGGGATTTATTTTCCCCGCCAAACACTGCTACAATTTGTTGTCGTTATTAGCAACATTTTGCATTCATACATCATACACCTCATGTCATATGCATAACATTCTCATTCATTTTAAAAAACATGCATTACATGTATCATGACATTGCATAAAACTAACTTTGTCTTTCAGGTCGACCAACCGGCCAGGAAAATATCATCAACAAAATCAATCAATATCAAATATACAGTCTGGAAGCTTGAACCCCAGATTCTCGACAGAAACGTTCCGGAAGCATGAACCCCGGATGTTCTGAAATCTACGGCAGATATGTTCCGGAAGCTTGAACCCCGGATAATCTGAAATCTACGACAGAAACGTTCCGGAAGCATGAACCCCGGATGTTTTGAAAACTAAGACAGATATGTTTCGGAAGCTTGAACCCCGAATGATCTGAATTCTACAACAGATATGTTCCGGAAGCTTGAACCCCGGATAATCTGAAATCTACGACAGAAACGTTCCGGAAGCATGAACCCCGGATGTTCTGAAATCTACGGCAGATATGTTTCGGAAGCTTGAACCCCGAATGATCTGAATTCTACAACAGATATGTTCCGGAAGCTTGAACCCCGGATAATCTGAAATCTACGACAGAAACGTTCCGGAAGCATGAACCCCGGATGTTTTGAAAACTAAGACAGATATGTTTCGGAAGCTTGAACCCCGAATAATCTGAATTCAACAACAGATATATTCCGGAAGCTTGAACCCCGGATAATCTGAAATCTACGACAGATATGTTTCGGAAGCTTGAACCCCGAATGATCTGAATTTTACAACATATATGTTCCGGAAGCTTGAACCCCGGATAATCTGAATTCTACGACAGAAACATTTCGGAAGCCTGAACCCCGGATGTTCTGAAATCTACGGCAGATATGTTTCAGAAGCTTGAACCCCGAATAATCTGAATTCAACAACAGATATATTCCGGAAGCTTGAACCCCGGATAATCTGAAATCTACGACAGATAATCTGAAATCTACGACAGAAATGTTTCGAAAGCTCGAACCCCGAACATCTATAAATCTCTATCCCAGATATACGTTTGGAAGCTTGAACCCCAAACATTCTGAAGATCTATCATATACACACCCTGGGAAGCATGGCCCCCCACTCCGGACGGCATCTTTAAGCCCATCTCCTACAAAAATCCCTATCTCAGCAAGGGGCAAATTTATGGGCATTCTAGTGTTCAATCCTCTTCCACCTTCAGATTACGATAGGCGAACACGCCAATCTACATCTTCAGGTTTAAGAAGATTGAACAGGGGCAGCTGTCATACCCCAAAATTTGCCCACACTTTTCAAAAATTCAAAACTATTTCAAAAATTGAATTTTTATAAAATATCGGGTTCATTTATATTTGACATTCTGAATTTTATAAATATTCGATTTAAAGTCTATTTTTAAAATATAATAGTTTACTCTTAAATTGTTATATTTTAATAAATAGCAAAAATGTTGACCGATGCTTTATAAACTTTCAATTGGCTTTTTATTTTGAAAAAAATAATATAGCACTATTGGTAAGGAAGTAAGAATTGTAACTACAAGGTCCTGGGTTCGAATCCCATTTCCGACATATTTTTTATTTTTTTGCTAACTTAGCTTTAATTTTATTTCTACTTATATTAAAAAAAAAATCACCAAAAATAACTTTTTTATTTTATTTAAATATCATTTTTTGTTTTTTATTTCACGCATTTATTTAATTTTAATTTTTTCTATTTTATTCAAAAATAACAAAAAAAGACTTCCCAATTATTTCCAAAACATTTACACGACAAACTCCTCAGACATACCAAAACAACCTCCAGACAAAAATCTTCAAATATTAAAAGAAATAAACATGGTAGACAAAGCTCATAATTTCAATTAATCTGTTGTTCAATACCATTTGTAACATTATTGTGAGGCTATAAAAACAGAGGAAATGAACCGGGGCTAACGATCCTAACCTGCACTATCACCCTCACACGTACAGACTAACCACAAATCCTAATTTTCATTGTGCAGTTATCAACCACCCCTCAAACCTGCATGTAATTATAGATTCAAACAATCACCAAATCATACACTTACAATACAAAAACTTTTCAAGCATAACAAGTTAAACAAAAGCTATATCATTCAACAACATAAGCCAAATCTCTTTTTTTTTTTTTTACTGTGTGTTATTGTTTTTGTCTGTTTTGTCTATTGCGCAGGAAAAAAAGAAGAAGCAGAAACTTGTTTCCGAATCAGATCCGATCCACCGCAAATCGCACGCCGGCTAAACACCAACAACACCGACCAGCCGCTGACAGCCAGTCCGACGACCTCCACGCGGAACCTCCGCAACACCGTCCGCGAATCACCCAACAACCAGCCACCGGCGCTTTCCGTGATCGGTAATTATTCATTCTTTTGTTGCTTTAATCGAGCTCTGTACTTAATTTGTGATTGGTTGATGTTTTGAATTGAATATCTTCATGTATTGGTAATAGTATGTGTTGAGTTGAAAAAAATGGATAAAGAAGACGAGTTGAACATGAGAGACTATAGTACTGTGGTTGTAGACTTTTATCCCTGTTAATTATTTTTTTTTTTTAACTTAATAATAATCTATGACATGTGTCCCGCATCCATTGGCCTTCACCTTTTGCAAATTTTGACCAATTCAAAATGGTAGTAACTTTGAACCATTGAAATGGTGTAAAGAAGTGGAAAGGGTCACGTATGGTTCTTCTTTTATTTTATTATTTTTTTTTTTAGTTAATAAAAATACTAAAATACTAAGGTTAATAAAATATTAAAAAATACATTAATTTA
The DNA here is from genome assembly GCF_029867415.1 of Vicia villosa. NCBI lineage: Eukaryota > Viridiplantae > Streptophyta > Magnoliopsida > Fabales > Fabaceae > Vicia > Vicia villosa. Next base: position 396,299 of record NC_081185.1, read on the forward strand.
AAAATACTTTTTTGCTTAATTACTTTTATTTAATCAATTTAGTTTCATTTTAAATTTGGTTTTACTAAGTTTTTTTTTAAAATTAATTTAGGTCTCATTAAATCAAAAATACGTTTGTTTAATTACATCATTTAGTTTTATTTTATTTCATAATATCTAAGGATACAAAAATATGTTATATTTTAATTTACTTGTTATTTTATTAGTTAAACTCTTTCTTTTAAATATTAAAAATATCAAAAAAACATGTTTGTTTTTATTTTTTCTTAATTGTGATTAATTGTTAATATTTCTTTATCATTCTTCGTGCATCATTTTTTATATTCGAACTAACATTTTTTTTGATTGCGAGGTACCACTTGATATTGAGACTCCCCAAATTTCATGGATATTTATCATTTTTAATTTTATTTAATTTAGTACATATTATTTCTTTATTTTTACTTGGGTTTGTAATAGTTAATTAGGACTTTTACTTTCTCGCACATTTACTTTTTCGCACCTCTAATTATGTAACTGCCCCGAAGCCATGTAATAGCGTAGGAACTTTATTTTCTGCTTTTTACATTCTGCTCTTTAATTTTCTGTACAAATATTAACTGTTAGATGTATGTTAATAGGATTGTATGGCAAGACTAATCAACTAAACGCTAGCTAACTTAAATCAAGATAAACTATAAATCGAATCCAACACACTTGCACTCACTCACTCTTAGGGTACGCCCCTCTTTGGTTGCCTTCGATTATAAGGTCGTGTCCCTCGAAATGTAGAGGCACCCATTAACAAAGGTCCCTTGATACAAAATCGTCACTAAGTCTCTCGATGACCCTCGATTGTTGCCTACGAAAAAGTGACGACCGTCCCTTCGAATTTGCTAAAGGTACCTCTACATGTTGCCTTCAATGACCTCCGATGACCCTTCGATTGTCCCGAACACGTCCAATATAAACAAGTATTTCCTGCTTCTATATAGTATGGATAATCCTAGGAACCGTAAAATGTATAGAAAAAGACCAATTAGTTAGGGTAGTGCTCTTAAACTTCCTAGCTCAATAAAAAATCTCTTTTCAAAATCATTTCAAAAAACTAAGGCTACGCATTTACGCTAAAGTCCTTACGTCCCTTTTCAACTCAAAACAAACAAACATGAGCTAAGCAAGTTAAGAGCCCGTAGAAAACTACGGATGAAAAGGGTGCTTACACCTTCCCTTTTCATAACTTACCCCCCGAGCCCGTTTCTTTCAAATAAGGTCTTTTTCTGTACTTTTTGCCTTTCCTAACATTGGACAAAATAAAAGTCGGTGGCGACTTCTGCTCACCGCAACATTTGTTGCTTATAAAAATAAAAGTCAGTTCACCGAGTTACAGAAGGTAACCGTCTTAGAAGGCTTACGTAGGCACATGTGTCCACATTTCTTACCTGATCAGGGGACGTCATTACAAAAAAATCAAACAAAGGGGTGCGCTGGGAAAGTCAAAGTTCTATGTTTATAATCCAGAAGATGGATAGTGTTCGCGGCGATGAAATCCAAGAATCTACATATTGAAATCAGAACAATCCAAAAACTAAGATGATAAATCCAATACAAAAACACTGTGCGATACAATCCGAAATCAGAACAAAACAAAACAAAACACGTCAAACAAAACAAAAACACGTTATTCTGCCCGACGAGCGTTACAAAATACACATCAAACAAAATAAAAACACGTTATTCTTCCCGACGAGCGAACTCCTCCGAATGAAGATAATTATACCAATCCTCATCCCACTCAGTATCAGAACCATCAGCGTTGATCACGCCTGAAGACTGAGTCTGCACGTCCGAGCCATGGACCCCCAGGGGACGAGAAGCAGAACCAGTCAAAACCTTCTTCTTCTCCTTCACCTCCTTCACCTCCTTCACCTCCTTCTTTGAAGAACCCTTTCTTCCCTTAGCGCCACCCATTCCTGCGTAAAAATGAAGAAAGAAAGGTCCATGAGACCTCCTTTTATAAAAGAAGAAAGGGACACAAACTTCAAAGAAACAGACACAATAAACAAATGCGTTAAAAATAAAGTACTTGCAAATTAAAACGGACACTCCCTACCCTCTCTAGAAGACGCAGTCCTGCGTGCTGGTTGATTGTCTGACATGTTCCTGTAAACAATTGAAATCGATTAATATGCGAGACAAAATAAAAAACAAAAAAATTTGAACTTCTGATACATTTCGGAAGTTCATTTCCGAAAACTGGGATGGAGGTGTTTTCGGAAATGAACTTCCGAAACACCCCTGCGATGGAGTTTTCTGCAACTTCCATGGCAGACCCCTAAACCAAACTTCAAACCAAATCAAAATGCTTCTAAACAACCTAAATACTACTAACAACCTAACCATATATCATTTATGCAATTAAAACCCTAAATAACATGCATTTGAATAATAGATCTAAAAATTTCAAAACTTACAAAGTGTTAGGATTGAGGGCTTTTGAATGTTGTTTAGCAGTGTGATTGGAGCCTTGATGCAGCTTTGGAATTCTGTTTGCACAAATTTTCGCCTTTGCCACTTTTTGTTTTGATTTAGGGTAAATGATTGGGGGAGGGGGAGTGTTTTGATAAATCTGCAGAAATCGCAGTATTTCGGAAGTGAACTTCCGAAATAATGTTTTCGGAAATGAACTTCCGAAATAAGTCAATTTTTTCAAAAAAAGACGCTTTCGGAAATGAACTTCCGAAGCAGGGGTATTTTGGAATTTTCGCTGGGGTGACCCCCCATAGGGAGGTGGCTAAAGAAATTTTTCAAATATATTTTAATTATACATTTATTATTTTAGCAGGAAATACAATTTTCCCTTTAATAAATTATGTTTAAATTTGGCCACCATATATAATTGATTTTTTAACTCCGCCCTTGAATATACATTAATACTAAAACTAGGATCATATCAACATGACAATATTTTTTAAACCCTTTGATACTTACGTTGATGTGTAGAGTAAAACAAAATGACAATAATAATGCATGTATAATAACTATTATCTTGAAATAAATAAGAGTACAAGTAACCCATGTCCAATGAACACAACTTGTATTTCTAGAACAAAGGTATAGAAAATTCAGAAGTCTACATAGATTTCAAAGTTGACCCTTGTGTGTTGTTGGACGCATAGAGATGCCTTGAGAATAGTCCTTTGCTTTTATGATTGGTCACTTGATATTAAGAGGTTCCTTGTTTTATAAGCCAAAGTATTTGTCAACCACGAAACCTAAACTTTGCAAAAAGATAATATAGCAGCCATTTCACTGCCTTTAAAAAATTTATAAAAAGTGGAATATTACACGTATAGTATACATAAATAAATATATAACTAAAAGTGGAATATTACACGAATAGTATACATAAATAAATATATAGCATGATTGTTTGAGACATTCTTTATGGAGTACTAGTATATACATAGTGGGTATGATGTAGCTATAGATGTAGTGTAAAACTAAAAGAAAAAGAAATACGTCATTGTATTTGTCCAAAGTGGCCAACGGTTCACAAGAGCGACTCAATTTTATGTAGGTGGACTTTATTTACATGTTATCGCACATGAATGTATCTCCCCTTAACTTAGAGTTTTTTATTTTAATTTTATAAGCAATGGATTTCTAATATCAATAAAGAGCAAAAGGGGTACTCACCCATGAATATATATCAGGAGGAATTCAAGGATTTCAAAGGGCTATGACACCATAAAAAAAATTACAATTGACTGTGAAGTTTAATTTTATAACGTTAAAAAAAATTACAATTGACTGTGAAGTTTAATTTTATAACGTTTCAAAGTCAAGAAAGTAGCTTAATCTTATGCATCACATCTCCAATATTGAAAATATCGGACTTGAATAAAATCTCATTTCGCATACACCATAATGCTTAATAGGTAGCCAACCAAACAAGCGGCGTCTTTCTTGAAGGAAGTTTCTCATAGAGAGAAAGACAAAATCCCAACAAATGTTCCAAAATACCAACCGCAACAACCGGAGCCACCCCAAGCCATATCAACACCTTACGCCAAACAATTCTTGAGAATGGGCAATACAATTGAAGATGGATTAAAGATTCGATCTCCAAGAAGCAAAAAAACAAACTTTGTGTCTACTGTCAGTAAGGATCCCTCTCCTAACCAACTGTTCCCTAGTGGCCAACCTATCTCTAACACACCTCCAACGAAAAACTTGAATTATAGAGGGAGATAAAGTTTTCCAAATCAACCTAATAGCTGCAAGAATATCCACAATGAGTGAACTGTGATTTGCACAACCAGAAAATCTCATAACCCGAACTCACAGAGTACAAACCTCCCACATTCTTGAACCACTTGCATTTATCCGCCACCCCCCGTGTTAGAGCAGTACCGTTTAGGTACAACAACAAAATCACGTACTCTGCAACAACTATAAATCGTTCTGGCTGCAATTTCCAGTACCACACGTTATCCACAAAAGCACCCATATCTGCCACTGCGACATCCTTGTTTGAAGCACTGTTGAAGGCTGTAGGAAATAACACACAAATTGGTTAGACCTAGAACCACTTGTTTTTCCAGAATTTAATTGTGTCACCTTCACCCAAAATACAAAAAATTCCGCTTAAGAACCAATCTGTAGCCCGACCAACCATGAGGTTTGAAATAATGTTACGCCACCACATAGAGGATCTCAAAATGGTCGTGGATGAGGAATCACTGAGCACACATTCCACCAGCGGACTGTATCTAAATTCCAAGAGGGGACGCCACAATGCAACTTTGTCCACAAGAAACTTCCATTTCCATTTGCATAATAACGATTCATTGAATGCTTCTAAACATTTTATACCTAAACCACCTACCTCCTTGCTTCTGCACACATCGAACCAGTTAACCCAGGAGATACCTCGTCTATCCAATCCACCACACCACAAGAGTTCATGTTAGATATTTCCTAGTTCTTTTAACACAATCTTAGGAATCTTATAGAAGGAGAAGTAATAAATTGGAATTGATAAAAACACCCCTTCCAAGGCGAGATTTTGTTCTTCAATTTTTGAACTACCGGCTTCCAAGAGGAATGAGTTCTATGATTACAGCCGACTTGTATGCCTAGCAAAATACAAGGGAGCTAACTCAATTTGCAGCAAAGGAAAGTAGAAGCTTCCTATAAGAAATCTCCATTCACATTGACCCCCAATAAACTATTTTTGAAGAGATTAACATTAAGACTCGAAAGTAATTCGAAACCTTTAAGTATGGACTTCACACACCAAACATTAATCCAAGATGGTTCAGAGAGTATGATCATCTCGTCAGCTAATTGCAAAAGCTCGAACCCAAGTTCTCATTCAAATTAAACCCAACAAGGGCACCATTCAGCACAGCATGCCTAACCATTTTTGGTAAACTTTCAGCTACTAAAGTGAATATCACTTAGAGTTATATGATCACCATTCAATGGTCATTTGTGCTTTATGCAGACAAACTTGAAGATAATTACAATTTTTCTTTGATATATATGTGGTGTTGAATCAAATCCAGGTGCGATTCAATACATTCTTGCAAAAACTCACCTCTATCTCTTACTAGCTTCAAGGATATAATGCTAACATTTTTTTAAGGTAGCTTTCTAGATCTTTTATTCCAAAAAAAGGCTTCCAGGACCATATGCTTCAAGCCTAACTCGGTGCTCCAAGAACGAAAATATTTTTAGAACACCATTGTTCTACTTCAACAACAAACGGGAGACTTATCTACATAAAAGATAGACGATTCTTGCTAAATTAACAGTTTACATCGAGGTATTATTATTATTATTAATATTATTATTATTATGAGTTAAAAGGTAGTGCACTGACAGTGTAAAAAAATTTTACATTGTCATCCAATAAAAATATTTTATTCTGCCACATCATATCAGTAATTTAAGATTTAAAGTATGACTTGGTGCTTAATAAAGTCGTGATTGGTTGACAGCAGTGCATCACCCCTTTTCTCTATTATTATTATTATTATTATTATTATTATTATTATTATTATTATTATTATTATTATTATTATTATTATTATTATTATTATTATTATTATTATATTATTATTATTATTATTATTATTATTATTATTATTATTATTATTATTATTATTATTATTATTATATTCATCGATCACTACTATAGTAGTATGCCTCATCATTTTAAAATAAGATACGTGTATGCTTCTAGTTTGACTATCAATTGGCTGGATTGTATCAATCATTAATCCCACTTACTTAGTTTTAATTAAATTAAATCAATAATTCTTAAAAAGAAAAGAAGTTGAATTAATAATAGTTAAATCATCAATGCAGTTGTCTTGTCCATTTAGTGTTAGAACTCATCTCAAGCAAAACTTTATTTAGTAAAAAAAAAAAAATAGAGAAATGTTATTTTTACACCTAAATCTTACACCTACACCGTATTTTACTGTTAACTGATACAGTGAACAGTAAAATATTATAATAATAATTTATTTTTTAAAAACTATATAAAAATTAATTTATTTTTTGTAACATTTTTTATTTAAGATGCATGAATAAAAAAATGTGATTAATCAATTTCATAACTTTATTAACCAATATATTAAATATTATTAATCAACTTCATAACTATTAAAAATGTGGATGTTTATTAACCAATTTTTTAACTTCATTAACCAATATTTTATTTTTCATTAAGCAACTTTATTTTAATACTAAAAATTATTTTTAATGTCCGTACATTTATTAACCAATTTTTTATCTTTCATTAACCAACTTTTTACCTTTTATTAACCAACTTTTTTATTCTACTAAATTATTTTTAATATCTGCATATTCATTAATCAACTTCATCACGTAATTAACTAATTTTTTATACTTTATTAATCAATATTATTTCACCATTAAAAATTACTGATCATATACTATTCAAAGCAGTGCTCATCGATACTGATCATGTTACTGTTTACATTACTGTTCACAAATATATTTTTTTATTGGTGAATAGTATTTGATGTAAATATTTGGTGTATAATATGATGTAAGAATAGCAAATCTCAAAAAATATTACATTTGGTTTGTTGTTAATTACTTCCTCCATCAATTATCTTGAATTCTTTTAGACTTAGCTTGAGCAACTCACATATTGAAAAGGTTTTAAATATAAGAGACACAATAAATAGTATAAAATGAAAGTAGCTTTCAAAGATTCCGGAGTTACAATTTGTTTTTACTTTCGTTCGGACCAAAACATTTGTAGGTACAAAGAAAGAAGCTTCCTCAAAAGGTCAATCCATTCTCATGCTTTCTTCACTCTTTTATTAACTCAACAACACATTTTACAAAACTCACAATGTACATATTCCACACTTTTTCTCTAACAAACTTTTATTAGCTTCTCATTTTCACGACTTTTCTACTTTATCTTCTTCAAAAGTCAATCAGTAACGTAACAGTGAAGATAATGAACTAAACTCAATTCAAGTCAAGTGTGAAAGTGTCTATATAGTAGGTTGAAATGAGCAATGACCATTGTTCTATTCTTAGAAAAGTACCAATCGTTGTACTACTCAATATTATCTTTTATAAGAATTCACCTATATAATTATATTAGACTTTATAATTAATGTATACGTATAAATATTATAATTAAATTGTTATATTCTTCAGATTATATAATATATTTGAAGAATTATAGATATGAGAGGACAATGATAAGGAGTAGGAAAAGCTCTCTTATAGTTTTCCCTTATGATAGAGTGTAAGCATGCACTCTTTTAATGAGACTGACATTGGCATTAGTAGGGTCTTCCGGTAGCATCTCCAGTTCTATACATGTCATGATCGAAGCGATCCATGCAGTGGCGGATCTTACCTAAAATATTAGGAGGTGCTGTAAGTATTATAATTTATTAAATTAAATTATACAGTAGAAACTCTTTAAATTAATACTCGGTAAATTAATAAACTCTCTAAAATAATAAATTTGTCCCGTCCCGACTTGGGCCAGTGTAAAAAATTAAAAAACTCGATAAAATAATAAGATAATAATTTTTCGGGAGATCCCTTTATAATTTTCGGTCCCAAGAAAATCATAAATTAATAATTCATAAAAACTGAAAAAAAATATATTACACTCTATTGAAATATAATTCAATAGTTGTCTGTTTTACTTTAAAGTTCAAGTCAATTTGGAGCTCATCTCTAACTTTTCTTATTGCATCCAATAGCATATGAACACAATAGTTACTAATTTACGTTGAGTCCCAAGATTCGCTGCAACGTAATTCTAAAAGGCATAGACTAATTTGTCTTTTTGTTTGGTATGTATAGTATAATTACTTAAAAACTCTTTAAATTAATAATTATTAATTTATCGATAAATTAATAACTCGCTAAAATAATAAATTTCTCCAGTCCTAACATTATTAATTTAAAGAGTTTCAACTGTATATGTGAGTGAGAGAGATAAAAAGTGGAGCATAATGAAAAACAATATGTAAGTAGACAAAGAATAAAGGAGGTATGCAAAGGATTGTACAATTCTTTTTATTTGAAATTAATTGAACTTTGAAGTTCATAAATATTTTAATCCAAAATTAATTGAGCTTTGAACTATGCATTATATATTAAATCTGCAATACCATGACTTAATGTTCACTTTAAGAGCGATACATACAAATAATTAGCTGAAAGTTGCACACATTAATTATTGGAGATTAATACTATATGAGAAAAAATTACTTTTTTAGGGGTGCAGTAGCCCCTTTGGGCTCCCAAATAGATCCGCCACTGGATCCATGACTTCACTATTGTACATGTAGTCACAATTAGGGGTGGCAAACGGGCATGCCTGCCCCGCAAAAGCCCGTGAAAAAACGGGGCGGGGCGGACATATTAGAGAGTGCGGGTCTAAAATCTTGCCCCGTCCCGCAAAAATGTGAAGGCTGTGCGGGGAAAGCTCGCGGACATTGAACCTTTTAGGCCTAAAAATAGTAAAATTGTATGAAAAAAGTCATGCCCGCAAAAGCCCGCAAAAATACGGGGCGGGGCGGGACTGGCACACTAAAGGGAGCGGACCTAAAACCTCCCCTCGCCCCGCGAAAAAGTGCGGGTAAAACAGGCTTTCCCTGCGGGCCGGGCCCGTTTTGCCACCCCTAGTCACAACGGTTACAAAAAACTAATGTGAAGAAAATGGGGGCTCTAAAGTGTATATTGAATGAAATAATGACCGATACCGATCATTGTGTTTGCACTTTAGATATGATATATACCATTGTATTATGTTCTCTTAACACATGTGTGGCCTTATATGATAAGAATTAACTGAGTTTTTGCTTGACCATGCTCGCATATTTCTGCAAGAATAGAGAGACACAAGAATTTGTTTAGGCGGTTTCTCAATCGACCTCGCTATGAGTACGTCTGCCCCTAATTCCTATTGGAATTGAGATAATGAAAATTAAATATTGTAAATGTTGTTTACAAAAGAAAAAAATAGAAATTCAGCCCTTCAGATCTTATGTTTGATGTTGATCTTAGCTTCTTCTCTTCTCTTGATCTTGGGCTCGATCAAGTAACCCAATACTTCTAATTTGATCCTCTGGTTACTACTACTCCTTCGACATAACCCTTTTCTTTGAAGCTTTCACTCGCCTGAATCTAAATTGTGAACTATTATGACCCAACATTACAAAAATGATCAATTGATTACCGTTATTCCTATGATTGAAACGTTTTTCTTCAAAATTTTCACTAGGATGAATCCAGTTTGCAAAATCTTGTGAAAACCCCCTAAATCAATCAATTTTTGAGGAAAACCCCAATTAGATTTATCTTGAAACCCCCAAAGAATTTCCAGCCCAATTGATTACAACGAACCTAGTTGGACCTTATCAAACTATCTCTTGATCACACAACAAAAATGATTATGTGTAGTTGTTGTAAGTATACAATAAGAGAGGATGAACATGATGAACAATTCTTCGTATATTTTTGATTTCAATCACTTAGAAATGATGCACAAATGTGTATATATATGTGTGGCGTTAGAAAGCAATATCAGAAAAAAATCAGACTTGCAAAATTATAAAATTGGACAGTTTTAAGTCAAGGAAGTTGACCCATTCGAGTTGGGAGTCGACTCCAAGAAGCCAGAAAAGTTTTGATGAAAAAAATACTTTAATATGAATCGAAACATTCAAAGTGGGAGTCGACTTAGAGGCCTTAGTAGGTTTATAATAATTAGGATGGTTAGGGCTTGACTGCGGCGGCTAGAGGCCCTATAATGTGGTAGGAAATGCCAACTCACGTGAGGTGAGAGGCTCTTTGATATGCGTAATGATGGTTAAGTTATGGTTTGTCCTTTTTCCCGTTTGGGGAGAGGTATTTATAGAGGCCCTTAGGCCTATAGTTTCCTTGGGAATGATATCCGCTCACTAGTCAATGGTGGACTGTTGAATCCCTTCTTTGAGGAAGACGTTGATCAACTATTAACCCTGACTTTTCTCTTACCAAGAAATGTCTTTCCCATGTTTCCTGTAACTTGGCGAATGCAAGACGCTTAGGGGGAGGCGATTTCTTTTGGGGAGTGACATATGATCCTCGCTCCTTCTAAAGGCTACAACCCTCCCGTCTTTAACTTGACCTTTTACAAATATAACACTATACAAGTCTAAAATATTGAACTATCTCGCAAAATAATACGGGAAAAACTAACATATTTAGTTGATTACACTCATTTTGGCACCCTTAGTTTAGCCACCTCTTCAACTTAACGTCCATAAGAGTTTTCTAGTTATCCATTTTATTTTAGGAGCAAGTTTATTTTATCTTTAATAAATTGTCTTTAGAATTTGACAACCATATTAATAGGAAACCGAATAGGCTCACTAGAGAGAAAGAAGAGAAGAATGTCGACTCATATTAAGGAGAGCAATTAATCTACCTTAACAATTTTAATGCTCTCTAAAAAAGACCAATGGTCCATTTATTTATTTTTAGTAAAACATTATCTATTTATAATACAACTTAAAGTTGTGTTTTTTAATAAAAGTTCTAAAGTTTATTTATGCAATTTTCCTTTGCTAGTTCTACAATTTTAATCTTAGAAATAATACATCACATACATAATTGAAATTTTAACTCTACCATGAGCATAAATTAATACTAAAGCAAGACTCATACAAACATAACACTAGCAATATATATTTTAAACCCTTTGATACCTACGTTGATGTGTAGAGTAGAACAAAATACCAAAATAATATATGCATGTATAATAACTATTCTTTGAAATAAATAAAACTACAAGTAACCGATGTACCAATGAACACAATTTGCAGTTCTAGAGCAAAGATATAGAAAAATCAATAGTCTCCATAGGTTTCAAAGTTGACATTCTCAACTCTAGTGTGTTGTTGGACGCATAGAGATACCTTGAAAATGGTCCTTTGCTTTTATGATTGGTCACTTGAAATTAAAAGGTTGCTTGTTTTATAAGTTAACATATTTGTCGACCACGAACCCCAAACTTTGCAAAAAGATATGTAGCAGCCTTTTCACTGCATTTAAAAAAATTATACTCCCTCTGGTCCCATTTATAAGAAAAAATTCTCTTTTTAAATACATTGAATAAATAGTATCTGGACAACATGTTGTACAGATATATTATTTATTCAATGTATCTAAATAGATAATCTTTTCTTATAAATGGGACCGGAGGTAGTAGAAAGTAAAACATTACTCTCTCTCTTCGTCCACCAATGAATAATCCAGTTAACAATTTTATAGATATTAAAAAATGGGTCGCTGTATTAATTATATTACTTGTTTCGTGACAGAAGTTACTCTTACTAATTTATTAATTTATCACACGCAAGTTTAAGGTTCTAATTAGACATGATAAAAAATTCGAATTCGGTAGAATCTGGCCGCCCCCGCCCTAAATATAATAGGGAAAAGTCAATTTAATTAGAGGTGAGACATGTGCGAAGAACAAAAAAAAATATGTAGCAGCCTTTTCACCACTTTAAAAAAATTATAAAAAGTGTGAAACATTACTCTCTCTTCGTCCAATAATAAGTGATTCAGTAGATATTTTATAGATATTAAAAAATGTGTCGTTGTATTAATTAAATAACTTGTTCCGTGACATAAGTTTACTGATACTATTTTATTAATTTATCACACGTAAGTTTAAGGTTCCAATTAGACATGCCAAAAAATCGAATTCGGTAGAATCTGGCTGCCCCCGCCCTAAATATTATAGGGAAAAGTCGATTTAATTAGAAGTAAGACATGTGCGGAGAAAAGCTGTATTTTAATTATTGAGAAGAAGAAGGGATAGCGAGATGGAAAAACCTATTTCTGAGTGAAAGCGGGAGCGAGAGAGAAATTGTTATCCCCAACTAAATCTGAAAACGGAGCTAATATATAAAGCGGAGTTAGTAATATTTACTCCACTCTCTTGTCATGTCTAATTACAATGTATTAATTTTTATTATGCCACTTGGTTTTGTGTTTGCAATTTTATATAATTAATTAAATTTAAATGCCGTATTTCATCCCATTACTACTACTACATATGTCTCATCATTTTTAATTTAAGGTGGAAGGTTAATTTAGATACGTACCTGCATTTCAGTTTGACTATCATATTGACTAGGTTGGATAAATAATTAGTTCCACTTATCCAAATTATATTTAATGTTAAGAAGTTGATTTAGTTTATAAGAAATTGATTTATACTTGAGAAAGATGTTGATGTAAATCTATTTAATAAATAGCAAAGTGAGTAGTGGCAAGGGAGAAATGAAAGTAGGTTTCAGAGATTCAGGAATTACAATCAGTTTTTTCTTTTTATCCAACCAAACATTTGTGTAAGTACAAAGAAATTTCCTCAAAAAACCAATCTATGGGATGTGTAAATGTCACAACAATTAAAGAAAAGATATGTCCTTTTTGTGTGTAAGTGGGCTATGCTGCCAGCTAGTTTCAAACCTTTTATCTTACAATGCCTATGTTTAATGCTCATGCTTTCTTCACTCTTTAACAAACTCAACAACATAGTTATGAAACTTACGATGTACAGATTCTATGGTACACTTTTTCTCTAGCTAAATTATAACATTAACGTACCAATGAAGATAACGAATTAAATTTAATTCAAGTCAAGTGTCAAACCGACTATAGGGTGTTCGCGCAGCGGTTTTGACGAAAAAAATCATTCGAACTTTAAGAAAAAAAATCGTGCAGTTTGGTTTGGTTCAGTTGGTTTTTAGAAAAAAGTCGAACCAAACCAAACAAACCAATGCAGTTTAGTTCGGTTCGGTTGATTTGGTCTTTTACAAATATTTTATCGAGTCATACATACACATATAAATGACAACATAACTTTGTATTTAGACATTCTTACGCTATCAAATAACAACAAAACTCGTCATATTTTGACAACAACTTTATCTTTAATATGTAAAAATTAAATTAGACAAAAATAAAATAATAAACATAAAATAATAGCATAAAAAATAAAAATTATTATAATGAACCAAAAAAAATAAAAGAGACGAGAGATTAGTGAAAATGAAAAAGAAAAAACAAAAGAGCTGAGAGATTAGAGAAGAAGACGTGCAATAAAAATGAAACTGAAATAGGAAACATTTGCATAAAAATGAGAAGGTGAAAAAGAAAGAATATAAGAGAGTAGAGATTAGAGAAGAAGAGGGAAGATGTATGTGGCAAAGAATGCGTGAAAATACTATTAGAGATTTGAGAAGAACGAGACTGATGAAATCATGCGTAAGGATGAGAAAATTGTTCGTAATCATAAGACTAAAGTATAATAGGTTTAAGTTTAAGTTTGGGTATAATATGAGTTAAGTAAAAATTAGACGGTTACAACACTGTTTAATTCGGTTTGATTCAGTTTACAAAATACAAACCGCAAACTGGACCGAACCGTACAGTGTTGTTATTTGATTTAGTTTGTGGTTTTATATTATGTTAGTTTGTGCCTACTCAATATTTTGTATATATATGGTATAACTATTATATATAATTAAAATTTTAAATATTCTAATTATATAATACTTGAAGAAATATATCTCATGGTCTTAATATTAATAACAGTGACGTTGTAGAGCAAAACTCGTACCCAGATATCTGTCAAATTATTGCCAAAGGCACATAACAATTGTGTTAAATTCCAACTATAATATTGTGATTCAAGCCCAACATATATTTCAGCCCATGTACGGGCCCTTTTTCTGTTTGGAAAAAGAGTAATAGCAAGTCTTTTCTATCTATTTAGACAATTTCTTAATGCACCCAATACTTTTCTAGCATATCGTGCAAAAATTCATTTATGCCTTCAAGTGTCGGGGGTACATCTTCGGACACACTAAAATTCAATAAATTACTGAACAACACCATGAATCTGTGAATTTTTCTTACAGGAGATAAAACTACATAAACCTTACGCAGATGCTTCTCCTGACACACCCAACTTCAGTATATTTATTGGCCAGGACACCAAATTTCACGCAAGATTATTTCGGAGATGTATCTCTGATAAACTTACGTAGATGCATCTCCGAATGTTATTTGTTCAAATACGTGCCAAAGCCTCTTCCCCTTCCTCACTTACTCATTCTCATTCAAAATCCATTTCTACAAACACTCCCAATCCCCATTATTTGAAAGTCACTCATAATACATTCAATCTTCATCAAACAATATCAAATTTCATCAAACATAGTATTCAAACATCATGAGCAAGAAGAATCAACTTGAATAGACAAATTGCAAGTTTTTTTAAGCTTATTGAGTTTATGTAAAATTATGTAGAAGTTGAGTTTTAAGATATGGAATCGAAAGATTTTTAGTGTAGTTGAGTTTTAAGATATGGAATAGACAGATAGCTTAGAACTACTGAGGAATGATTTAGTTGGGTAGTTTTTATGATCAATGAATTATTTTTTATGTTTTATGGGTGTGCATTCTGAAATTGACGGTGCATGGAGTTGGAGGAGTTTTCAGAGATTCGGGCAAAGGCATATCATACTCATGGTGAAATAATCATATAGAACTTAATAATTTTTGGTGGAAACTATTAAAGATAAAAGATGTCTAACATTTAGGATATTTCTTTAAAATTTGTGATGACGTTTAACATACTCAAAGGATATTCCCATGGATGAATGAATTTAGAAAAGAATAAATAGTAGGAATTGCATGATTTACTGAAAATCCTTATGGAAGTTTAATAAACTTTACAGAAAAATTCATTAGGGTATATTCTATTACAGGAAAATAGTAAATGATATCATTCTTAAAAAAATCTATGAACCTAACACATTTTGTACAAAAAATCTATTTTTACAGACTATATAAGTATGGCTGTGACATGTTTCTACCAAAGGAATTTTCTTACGGCTTTAGATGATTAAAACAAATAAAAATGTTAGTTACGTAGAGTTACACCATTAATTTTGTACAATGAATTTATGGCTAATATCAAGAACTAATTATTTTGAATAAATGCTATAATAACTAATAAGGGAAATAAATTATTTTGTATAAGTACATGCCATGATAGAATTGCATGATTATTCATTACGTATGGTATTTAGAATTTTTTCACTACTCTACACTATTTTATTATGTCTACAGTCATGTATGTTAAAGAAAATGATAGGTTTTCCTTGTCATCTTGCTTTACGATTTTTTATTGACTTTTCATTAATCATATATATATGTAGGTAAAATTATCCATTTTCGGATACAATCACCCATTATTTAATAAGGTAGTTATTTATTGAAAATCAAACTCAATAATTAAAAAACTGTATGTTCTCCCTTGGGAGAATTCTCATATAAATACATGTTAAATTACAAGATAAATGACTAATTCAGCCTAATAAATTAGCAACTGTAACAATTTTATTCATGTAGTTTATTATCCTAATTAATACTACTAATTACTACCTCCGTTCCTTTATATAAGAGACATTTCACTTTTTAGGTTCATTGAATAATCAATGTATCTGGTATGTATATTGACTAGATACATTAATTATTCAATGAATCTAAAAAATGAATTGTCTCTTATATAAAGAAACAGAGGTAGTATATTCCAATAAATCTGTAACGCAATATAATATGTATTTATGCATAATTATTCTGATTAGTAATTATCATAACTTGAGTCATTAAACCTATTGACAATTTATGCTTCTCCGAATCTTTCCATTAAAATGTTATTTAATCTAACATTTTTGCAAAACTAAACAATGTCTTGCAACAATTTTGACACGAGTTTGTTTTTAGGAAGGTTGTAATCCGTCTAGTTTATATTTTTTAAATCTTGTTTCATTTTTAGACTTTAATATTTGTTTGATTAGATTTTTTTATTATTGTCACCCGGACGCTTATCTTGTTGTACGTTTGGAGTATCCTAATGTTTGTGTTTTAATTTTTTTCTCTTCGGTTCTATGTGTTTTTTTTTCTCCCTTTCTTCCTTTTTTATGTTATAACGAATATTTCTTTATTTTTTAGTATTCAAGGGCCATAAAGTTCCGCTTTCAGATTTCAAAAGCAATTTGGTTAGAAAGTTTTACGAAAGAGAGAGAGAGAAAATGCATTTTTTATAGGTTTTTTTTAGTATATGCCATATATAGCCGTGAAAATAACTCAATTATTTTTCTTATTTTTTAACATGTCTTAGATTCAGGAGGAGCTTACAAATTTCCCCTTCTAAGTCTTTTGATAAATTGTTCATGGAGTTATATATGTTTGTCATCATCTAAAAGTGGGGAGTTTGTTGAAACAAAAATGATTTGAAGAACCATATCTTCTAATTTTGGATTTCTGCTTATAAATTGAAACTCTAATGTCACTTTTACAAAAGAAGATTTTTACCTCGGTTGTAACAAGGATTTTTCTTTGATTTGGTGGGCAAGGTAACAAAGGGCGTTATGAAAAATGTGTCACTTTTTCCTTCAAATGATTTTTCTAACTAGGTGAAATCCTCAACTTTTCACCTCAATTGTTTTTTCTACCCAAGTGAAATAATCAACAACAAAAACCAATATCAGAATGGATTGCAAGAGCATAGAAATATTTTGATCAAGGTTGATTCCTTAATGTAATTTCTTCTTCTCTTCTTATTGCTAAGATTATTTTCTTCAGCTTGTTAAAAATGTTCAATGTTATTAAAAAATCATAACTGTAGTTGTTTTGCTCGAGTTTGGCATATGTAAAAAAGTCTGATTGATTTGTTAGCCTACTAAAAATACTTTTTTTCTTTCAGTTGGAAGTATTTAAATAGGTAATATTACTTTAAATTTTTACAAAATTGTAAGGAATAGCTAGCGCTAAACATAGAATGAAATTACAAAATTGCAAGCGCAAAACATGTCAGATAAGTTCTGGAATCCATCAGATAAAAAAAACTTTGAATTTTTTTATAATGAAAGGTAATGCTGACAGCCATTCCCAAGAGTGTTTAAATATATAAAAAAAAATCATAATGTGTTTAAAGAGATCCTAATGGACTTTTAATTCAAAACAAAAATAAACCTAAAAATTGCTTAAATATTAAAACAAAAATTACTTAAATATTAAAATGCATTCCAACGTGCGACTTTTTCTTCGATAGTGTGCCTACATCATGGAGTAAGGGGTAGGTGGTAAAAGTAAAAAGTCGAGTTGAATCACATAAATGACTTTGATAACATCTGATAATTTGGTCTATAGTTATTAAATCAAGTTGAATTAAATTATCTAATTTTTATAAAAATTCAGAAAAACTATTGATGCCTAAAATTGTCAAAAATATCATATATTAAATCAATTTTCAATGCCTATCCAATATATATTTTTTATTTTTCTATTGTGAACAAAGATAAATATATAAAGTATGAAATTTCTATCTAACACTAAATTATAAATTTAAATTTATAAAATTTATTTACTATTATAATATTTTTTTTAAAAATAGGTTATATAATAATATCATTTCACTAATTAATTAAATGACACAAATGTCTGAGACATGTAATATATATATATATATATATATATATATATATATATATATATATATATATATATATATATATATATATATATATAATTTTTCTTTATCCACCTCTCTATGGGGGTCACCCCCAGCGAAATCCCCCAATTACCCCTGCTTCGGAGATGCAGCTCCGAAGTTAATTTTTTTTTTTTTAAATTTTGATACTTTTCGGAAATGAATCTCCGAAAACACCAAAAAAGTGGTGTTTTCGGAGATGCATTTCCGAAGTAAAAAAAAATTCAAAACCGTGAATATTTCGGAAGTTCATTTCCGAAAATATTCCTGCATATACAATTTTCCCTCCTTCACTATTTCATCATTTTTTCTCCAAAACTTCACCAAACCCTCTCCAAAACTCAATCAATCTCCATCCATTTTTCGTCTCAAAATCAAGTTTCAAACCGTTGATCACGTTAAAGGGAGCATAGAAAGCTACAATTTGAGGTAAACATCTCCCATTTCATCCCCTATTTCATTACATTGATTGATGAATTTTCTGCTGAAACCTGCGATGGTTCGGAAGTTCATTTCTGAAATATATTACCTAACAAATTTCGGAAATGAACTTCCGAAATATGCCCTGGCAGTTAAAAAAAATAGTTTTGGCCAATTTTGCTAATTTTTGCATATGTTAGGTATGGTGCATCCGGACAATATTGTGCAAGACGATGACGCAGTAGTTCCGGAAGTTGTCAACGTTAAAAACGATTCAGTTATCGACGATCGAGCTATGATCAATGCCGATAAAAAAATCACCGATTGTCTACATTGATGAGATGCCACTTTTTATGCACAAATATATCGATAACATCGTTGATGTTGGAGGCGACGGCAATTGTGGATATCGGGCCGTTGCGGGTTTGCTCGGTAAAGGGGAAAATAATCACACTTTAGTCCGACGGGAACTCATTGCGGAGTTGACTTCGTATCGGGACATATACGGCCGACTATATGAAAATCAAGAAAAGTTTGCGAAAATTCATGATGCACTTGTTCCATCACTTACCGGTATCGCTCCGGTTTCGAAGTGGATGTCATTCCCCGAGATGGGTCATCTAATAGCAAGTGCATATGATATGGTGTGTGTCGATTTGACGAGGTTTGGACTAAGTGAGACTTTCTTTCCACTTCATAGTCGACCGCCGTTGGACGCGTCGAGCCGCATCATATGCATCGGGTATCTACGATCGCGGCACTTCGTCCAAGTGTTTTTGAAACCGGGGTGTCCTATACCGGCTACTTCTTGTCAATGGACGACACATCGTTTAAATGAGGCGGAGACTTGGCCGGATCCGTTCGTTTCGAGAATGGCGGAGTTTGAAGAAATGATGAGCCAAGAGCGCGAGCAAAATAGAGAGCGGTCGAAGAACGTACCTATTTTGGACTTAGGATCCACCGATTGGTTCGGTGAATTTTAGTTTGTTCCGGATCGTTTTTTGTTTGTAATGACCATTTTTGTATGTATTGTTGTTTATCATGTAAAATCGGACCGATTCAATACATATATAATATAAGTATGTTTTATGTCATCATTGTCTAATTTATGTCTATTTTGATTCCTTTTGCAATTTATACACAAAACACTAAGCAATCAATAAAATGCAAAATTTATGTCTGTTTCTGCATAATTCGGAAATGAACTTCCGAAATATACTAGTCTGCCTCCAATTTTCGGAAGTTCATTTCCGAAACATCCACTGAGTGCAAGATAAGGTTTGTTGGGCCATTATTACTCCAATAAGTCTATAAATACAACACACTCTTCTTCATCCTCTTCACACCTAGAAACACAAATGACACAAACCTACCCCCACCTAGCATTCGTCTACTTCACCACCGGCTACCCGATGCCGTTCCAATTTCGCTTCTCGCGCGACACGCCGTTTGCGGAGTTGATAACGTCGCTCCACACGCTATTGCAATATCCCGACAATCGAAAGGTTGTCAAGCTCGAGTACCGCTCGCCATCGCTTAACGACGAGGGAGGAATTGAATTCACACCTTTTGAGATCAAGAACGACGAAGATTTAGCGGTTTTGTGGACAACGTTCGACCGATTTTCTTCGAAGGGTCCGATCGAGTTGGACGCGAAACTTCAAAGATCGGGGGCCGACGTTATCAAAATGTTGACTCATCCTCACCTACCCGTGTTTAACAATATGTAACGTTAATCTTATGTAATGTGATCGATGTAATCTTCATCCGATTAAATAAAGCGAATCGTTCTTGTTTGTTATTTTTCTTCTTTCCAGACCTTATTTCGGAAGTTCATTTCCGAATTCCTCCAAGGGGGGTGAATTCGGAGATGAACTTCCGAATTCACCAATTTTCTGAAAATTAACCTTATTTCGGAGATGCATCTCCGAAGTCAATATTTTTCATTAAAATATTCAACTTTTCGGAGATTCATTTCCGAAAACACATTTTTTCCAATAAAAGTACGTTTTCGGAAATGATCTTTCGAAACAAGGGGTATTTTCGTAAATTCGCCCGAGATGACCAAGAAGGAAATGAACCGAAAGATATGAATACTGACCAAACATTATTCCTACCTAAAAATCAAATTCGGTAGTTCCCGAATTGCGTCCAGCAGGAACTCCTTTACTAAATCCCAAGTGCTTGGTTCATAATTATTTAATTCTATACACATAACATATAGCAATAGAATTTTTCATACCCTTAAAATATGGTGTGTGGTGTCTTAATTTCCATTAAATTATGGTCGTCCAAAAACGTAGGCATGTTATAGGTAGTTTTACAACAAATATTATTTCCATAAACTAGTAACAAACCCGTGCATACGCACGGGTTCTGTTCGGTTACGCGAATTTGGATACATTATTTATTTTAAATAAAAATATTAAGAAAGAAAAAAATTTAAATAAATAATTGATTATTTCGTATATAAAAATATTTAGATCAATAATAGTTTTTTACCCGTATACCATTTTTGGATTAAAAATATTTAATCATAAATACAATTTTTCGTATATAAAAATATTTAGATCAATAATAGATTTTTTTTTTCCATATACATACTTCATTTTTGTTTAGCTATCATTTACAAAAATATTTGGATCAATAGTAAATTTCGTATAAAAATATTTAGATCAATAATAAATTTTTTCCCGTATACCATTTTTGAATAAAAAATATTTGGGTCATAAATACCATTTTTCGTAAATAATATATTTTTTTCTGTAGACATATATTATTTTTGTTTATGTATCATTTACAAAAACATTTGGATCGATACTAAATTTTCGTATATTAAAATATTTAAATCAATGATATATTTTTCCCTTATACCATTTTTGGATAAAAAATATTTGATCATAAATACCATTTCTCGTATATAAAAATATTTAGGTCAATAATAGACTTTTTTTTCCATATACACACTTTATTTTTGTTTAGGTATCATTTACAAAAATATTTGGATCAATAGTAAATTTCGTATATAAAAATACTTATACCAGTAGTAGATTTTTTCCTATATACCATTTTTTAATAAAAAATATTTAGATCATAAATAACATTTTTCGTAAATAATTATACAAATATTATTTTTATTTAGGTATCATTTACAAAAATATTTGGATCAATATTAAATTTTCGTATAAAAATATTTAGATCAATAATAGATTTTTCCCCGTATACAGTTTTGGATCAAAAATATTCGATCATAAATACCATTTCTCATATATAAAAATATTTAGATCAATAATAAATTTTTTCCCGTATACTGACCTCATTTTTGTTTAGGTATCATTTACAAAAATATTTGGATCAATAGTAAATTTTGTATATAAAAATATTTAGATCAATAGTAGATTATTTTCCAGTATACCATTTTAGAATAAAAATATTTGGATCATAAATATCATTTTTCGTTTTCGGAAATGATCTTTCGAAACAAGGGGTATTTTCGTAAATTCGCCCGAGATGACCAAGAAGGAAATGAACCGAAAGATATGAATACTGACCAAACATTATTCCTACCTAAAAATCAAATTCGGTAGTTCCCGAATTGCGTCCAGCAGGAACTCCTTTACTAAATCCCAAGTGCTTGGTTCATAATTATTTAATTCTATACACATAACATATAGCAATAGAATTTTTCATACCCTTAAAATATGGTGTGTGGTGTCTTAATTTCCATTAAATTATGGTCGTCCAAAAACGTAGGCATGTTATAGGTAGTTTTACAACAAATATTATTTCCATAAATGATTGTTAATTTACAACAAAACAAAAGATGGTGAGTTATGGTTTATATTACTAGTTTGACCGTAATCATAAGATTTGATTCCATTCGAGTTATCATAAAGATTTATGGTTTGACCGATCTGTGTCCGTCCACGAGGCTACGTACGTACGTGTTACAGTATTGAACATAAAATCTCAAAATTAAAGTGATGTCTCTCATTTTTATAGTACACAACTAGGTTGCTTTTTTAGAGCCAAAAGTTGGGAAAGGAAAGTAAGATTAGTGAACATAACTCATTCTACTTTTGTAAGTGCATGTTGTAAAGAACCTCCACTGTCTTTGGATCCTGTTCAATGGTGCAAATTCAACCAGCGCCAAACGATTTTCTCATAAAAAATATATGTATCAACACTCTACAACTGTACATTTTGTCAAACGAAATATGTTTTGTAAGTATAATGTATATTGTATGAGGTTTGTCTTGATTGCCCCACAAGACGTGTTTGAAGAGATTTGGAGATTTATGTTAAGAAACTTTTAGGCTTTTAATATTACATGACTATGTTATTAAGAATATTTTATTTGATATATTTTGATGGACAGAAAAATATATATAAAAAAGATGTTTGTGAATTTTTTGACAGACTCATATGAGTGAAGATCAAATCTTAAATTAAAAGATGTTCTAATATACGGAAGAATAGAAGGGAAACATGCACGACAGACTTAAATGTGATTTTCCACCGGTGGAATTGAGGACTTGAAGTTTTTCACTATCGAACATGTTTTCTTCAAAGCCACTTCTCGTAGGGTGGACAAATAAAGAGAATGTGTTCTAACAATCAACATGTTTTTATAAAGTTTCATATCATTTGTCTTTGACACTTTTGTATTTTTTAACACCAGAGACCAGGGTTTTAACAAATGGACGCGGTCGCAATGCAGTTTCGTTGTGGTCGCGTCGGTACAGGTGTCGCGGCACTGATTGTGGTTGTCGCGATGTGAATTAACCACAATTTGTTCTTTAATATAAAAACGGCGATAACGATATCGGTATCGACATCATTTTGTCGCCGCCGTTTTCACAGTCGCAAACCGTTGTTTAAAACCATGCCAGAGACAATGAATTTTTTTAAAGGGAGTCCAAAGACTTAGACATTGTTATGTTTATCAACCAGAACAATAAATATAATTTTTAAGATAATTGATTTTATCATCTAAAAAATGGTAGCGGCGCAACTTTTTATCTGATGAATGAAGAAATTATGTTTTTGTTTTAATTCATCCTCACTAGTTTCTTTAAATTTGATGAAACAAGAATTTCCGCGGTCAGAAATTTGAGAAACATTGTTAATTTCTACTTTTGATAGGAGCCATAGGTTGCACATGAGATTTTTAAAATTAGTTCCACCATAAACCACATATCGAAGCCATTTAACAAAGTAGTCAAAAGTTATTTGTCTCCGGTTGAAAACAATATAATTACAAAAAGAGCTCCACGTAAACCTTTTATCTAATAAATATATCAAATTTAAGCATGTCCGTCCCGTATCTCAAAAATCTTTAAAAAATGAGCGGGATTGAGATAGTTAAAGGTATGGAGCTAAAACTTTAGTCTGCACAAAATTGAAAGTGGAGTAGGGCAAGGTGGACACAAGAGGGCTCGGGCCAAAAATCTTATCCTGTTTCAAAAAAATATATGAAAAAATGGTTGCCGGACCGATCTTGTTTAGACACCCTATTCCATCAAAATGGAACAAACCAAAGGTCATCTCAAATATTGCTGATAAGAAATTAGTATATACCTGACTATTACGAGAAACGGCTCAAGTGACATATATAACAACACATATGTATTACTTCAATAGTCACCACAACATCAAACAATAGTATGAAATACTTGTAACATAACCAACCACTTGTTTTCCGTGCATGAGCGTGGAGATGAATACGCGCAACTTAAATATCTCGTCAATATGCAGAATGTGGAGCCGAACACGCGCAACTTTTCGTTATCGTCCGTGCAAGACACTTGGCATGCCATGATGCATTATTCAAGAGGACCATAATTTTAATATTGAGCTTGGTTAGCCCTTAGAAAAATTTCCTATAAACTTTTAATAACATTGTCATGTTTGTTTGCTATGAATGTGAGAAATCATAATTGTTTGACCTAACAAATGAAATTAATTAAAGGAGACTTTGCAAATACCAAATAATATTATTTGTTATGATGACTTACTTCCTAGAATAAAAGTACACTAAGTTTGTTGTTCCTAGTTATACACTTTAAAAAAGTAACATTAAGAATCCTCAGAGTTTGCATTCCTGTATAAGTTGATTGATGGAGAATGAATGTAAATAGTAATGTAAAAATAAAAGAATTATTCTCACAACTCTCATTTGACTAAAATACCAAACCACATCTCCAATAACAGTAAGTAATAATTAAAAAAATAATAATATTAAACTTTGTGGTGCTAGTGCTACGTTTCACATGTATATGCCCAACAACTCAAAAGTTCAATCACTCATATCATATCACTTCACTCAAAAGTATACACACAAAAATCTCTATTTTTTTTAAAATTAGTATCAGATTTTATATTTAGTTTTAATATAGTACGTTCCTTTTTGCATGTATATTTTATTTCCACATGCACTTGGAACGTGTATATATATCTCTACAAGGAGTAAGCTTCTCTCATCAATTAACTTCAGTCCTTCCATTGCTTGAGATTTGGAACAAAACTCATCATTCCAAATTCTCATGGCAATCAGTCACTCCACTTTAGCTTTTGCCTTTGGCATGCTAGGTATCATTGTTCATTCATTCATTATAATTCATTCAACCTTATTTCAGCTTATTTAATATTTCAGTTAGTGCGATATCTTATATCAATGCTTATTAAAAAAAATATTTCAGCTTATTTACTAACATGATTTTTTTTCATTTTTAATGCATAGGTAATGTCATTTCCTTCATGGTATTCTTGGCTCCAATGTAAGTATATATTATATATACTTCTACTTAAAACTATAGATATTAAAAAAAAATATTAAGATTATACAGAAATAGCAGAAAAGCAGGAGTTTATATTAATTATAATTTGTGTTATTATTTTACAGGACGACGTTTTATCGCATATACAAGAAGAAATCAACCGAGGGTTTTCAATCACTACCTTATCTGGTGGCATTATTCAGTTCCATGCTTTGGTTATACTATGCATTACTCAAAAAACATGAATTTCTCCTAATTACCATTAACTCCTTCGGATGCGTCGTAGAACTCGTTTACATCGTCTTGTACATCATTTATGCAACCAAGGATGCAAGGGTAATTAATTTCCCTATAGTTACTTTAGTTAAATTTTCTAGATATAGTTTAATACTATAATTAATTAACATGTTTGTTAATTACTTTACTGCAGAAATTAACTATTAAGTTAGTTTTCGCGATGAACATTGGATCTTTCGGATTGATCCTTTTGGTGACACAATACGCTTTGCATGGTCCGATTCGTGTTGAAGTTCTTGGATGGATTTGTGTTTCGATATCCGTTAGTGTTTTTGCAGCACCATTAACCATTGTGGCACAAGTTGTTAGAACAAAGAGTGTTGAGTTTATGCCATTCAATTTATCATTCACTCTCACATTGAGTGCAATCATGTGGTTTGGTTATGGTCTTTTTCTCAAAGACATATGCATTGCTGTAAGTCTTATTATTTTGCAAAGTATATAGTTTAATTCATGAGTCATGTTTTAATCATTGAAACTAAATTGTTGTGTTTATATGTGTAGCTACCAAATGTGCTTGGATTTGCACTAGGGTTGGTTCAAATGATACTCTATGGTATTTATAGGAATGGTAATAAAAAGGCTTCACAACAAGATTCACTAAAAAGTGTTGTTGTAGAAAACTCATTAGGAGGAGTTGGTGAAGTGTTTCAAGTGGAAGAAGATGTGGAGAAAGGAATGAAGAGGGAAGAAGAAGAGAAAAAGAAGAACATGGAAGAAGTTTAACTATATAAATGTTCAATTGTGTTGTGAATCCTATGTATGAATGGCCACCACTATCTTCCATAAATCTGTAGCTACATATGCTAGCTAGTGAGTGATGATCATTGTTATGTGTCATGTATTCTTTTCTTGGGAGGAGGAGGAATAAATTCTACCATCATTGTTATATAATACATCATTTATCTTATAATAATTGTGATTTTCAGTTTTCTATTTAATATTAAATACTTTTTATAAGCAAATTATTGAATTGTACATGTTGTAACTAGCGTCGTCAAGAACAAATTAAAACTCTGAGAAAGATTGAGTTTCTTGAACAAACACAAAAATTTCTTCAATTTTACGAAAGAGAGAAGAAGAAATAATAAGAAATTAGGATTGGTTATAACTGTTTTACTATTCACTTTCTCAATCATGGTTAAAAGATTATAAGTGAATAACAACAACCAATGCTCTCTTAACAACCTGAGAGAACCAGTCATTTATAGACAACTGAGCTAACTTAAACAACAAGCTAACTTAAGTAATTGAGTTAACAAACTGGCTCAATTTAGCATGCTAACAAATATAACATATTTTGGCAACTGCATGCTTGAACGGACTTCGACTATATTATGCAGAACTTTGACTTCTGTTGAACCAACTATTGTTGAGACTAGATTTTGATCCAATTCGACATACCAAACTTGTCGAGAATCTTCCTTAGATATGTCTCTTGAGATAAGCATAATCTCGACTACTTTCTATCGAGAATATTCCGTAGATATGTCTCTTAAGATAAGCATAAACTCGACTACTTTCTATCTCTCTGGATGTAAATCCCAAGGATTATGGTGGCAGTACCAAGATCCTTCATCTTGAACTCTTGTCTAAGTTAAACCTTTACCCTTAATACTTCTTCAAAATTTTCGTTGGCTATGAGGATATCATCCACATAAAACAACAAAATCACAAGTGAACTTCCATGTCGAAATCTAAAGTAAACGCAATGGTCAAGCTGACTTCTAGTGAAACCTATGTGTGTTATTAACTTGTCGAATCTCCTATTTCATTGTCAAGGAAATTGTTTCAAGTCATACAAAGACCTACTTAGCTTGCATACATAATCCTCCTTGCCTTTTACTTCATATCCTTTAGGTTGCTTCATGAGGATAGTTGCACTAGATCACCATACAAGAATGCAATCTTCACATTCATCTGTTCCAATTCTAGGTTGAACTTTGCCACCATATCAACCAAGATTTGAATGGACATGTGCTTCACAATAGGAGAGAACACATCATTAAAGTCGACTCCTTCTTACAGAATGAACCCCTCAGCGATCAATCTTGCCTTGTATCTCTTCGACATCACTCATATGATTCTTTCTTTCACCTTGAAGATCCACTTACAATTGACTAATCTGGTCCATGTGGGTCTCTTAATCAACTCTCAAGTGTTTTTATCATTAAGTGATTTCATCTCATCATCCATGGCTCTAAGTCATTCAGTTTTGTCTTGACTCCTTATAACTTCTTTATAGTCTCTAGGTTATACATCTAGAGCTCCACTTGCATATATTAAGGCATAGGCTATGAGATCAGCATAACCAAGTCTTCGAAGTGGCTTAATAACTCTTCTCGACCTGTCTCTTGCCAGCAGATAGTCATCAATAATTTTTGGATATGAGTAACTTAGAATTTGATTTAATTTTCCAACTTATTTGTGATGATATATTGTAACAAAAAGATACTTGTGATTTTAAAAATAGTGGAAGACTAATTGATTTTCAATGGTTCGTCATTGGAGACTGGACTAGATACAAACGAGGACGACACATCAAACTAGTACAAATACTGGTGCATAATTCTCTTTATCCAATCTTCTAAATTTCTATATAGTTTGTATGTCCAAAGGTTGGTTATTTCTTTCTAGCGTTGTATGAATTTAGGAATTTAACACTTTCCAGAATTGTATGTTGTTAAGTTTATCGTTTTTAGTGTTTTAATGCTTAGCGTTGGTTTGTGTTGGATCTTGTCTATTAAAGATTCTTTCTACTACTTGTATCTGTATAAACTTGTAATATTAGATTCTTATTCGATTAAATTTCATTCAAATATCTCGTTGTGAATTGAATTTGATGAATTGGCACATTGTATGTTAGTAATTTCATCAAACTAATTTTCATTGTATTTTCTATTCATTGAGTAAATTGTGCTGTCAATCTAATAACACATTTTTTCTAGAAACTTCTTCTCCCGTGCATTTTAAAAACTTTGATTTTGGAAAAAAATTTAAAACTAATTATTAATAGGGAAAGTTTTATTCAACTGCGCCTTCTAGGCCATTTTACTCTCATATTCAACCCAACAATTGACATCAAGAGATGGTCTTTTTGATTACGTCACATGTAACGCCCGGAAATTCGATTATTCGCTTAATCTAGACGTTTGGAGTATTTAGTGAAGTTTTCGTATTTTGAGACGATTTAGTCGATATTAGTTCGGGATAGCGGATCGATATTTAATCAAGAGTTTTGATATTTTCAGTATTAGAAATATTATTGGAATAATATTTGAAGTTTAGGGAATTTTCCGAGTAATTAAGATTAGACCGGAATATATTGGTCGAATTTGGATTGTCGGTGTTATTTTAAGAAGCGTATTTGAATTTATTAAGTTAAAAGTCGGATTTTAGTTGGACGGTCGAAGAATAATATTAAGAATAATATTATTTACAAGTCGGAATTTATTATATCGTTGAAATATTAATAAAAGTGATATTTTGATTTAATTGGAGTTATTTATCTTATTGGGCCTAAATTGATTTTTGAGGATATTAAATAAAGAAGAGTTGTTAACCACTAAGCCCAAATTGGATTTTATATTAGGGTTTTAGAGAATTGGAAAGAGGAGAGTGGTCATAATGAAGAGAACAAGAATAGAAGAGAAAGAGGCAAGACTATGGAGAAGAAGAAGGAGCTTGAAGATTTTTCATCCATGGTGTCAATTGAAGATGCAATTGGAGACCCATTGAGTTGCTTCCATTGATAAGGTAAGGGTGGGGTTCTCTTCCTATAATGGGGCTTATGAAACCTTGTATGTAGGGAATTGGGTGTGTAGATTTATTGCATTGTGTTGTGTTGATAATTGCTGAAAATTGGGATTTATTATGAACACCATAAAATAGTGATGAATCCTTTTCCTTTTTCCTTTTTGGTCTGAGACGCTAGTGTCATGAATTGGAAGTGGTCACCCCACTTGTAGAAATGACCATAACCATATTTAATTAGTGAATGAAACATATTTAATTAAGTGCATGAAATAGGTTTAATTAAGTGAAATGAATGAATGACATATATGAATTGGAACAGTAGCGATATCGTGTATTACATGACCATTGGCATATACTGGTTGGTACTGTAGCGTAAAGAATTTGGCACTGCAATGATGTTTCAAGACAATATATATAAACACATAACTCATTAGCTTGTGATAGTAATATACTACTAGTAATAATAATATTAGTCATAATGATTTAATAATACTTAATGTTAGTATTATATTATAATAGTAATTTAGCAGAGATTGAATTAGTAGTGAAAATCACTTTATAACAGTAGCAATTGGTGATAGTAATTTTAGTAGTGACTTTTGATTGAAATAGAAACAGTAGCAATTATAGAGGATGTAACTCAAAACAGTCCCATTTGACCGAAATAGCTGAATTAAACGGTATAATTAGTTGTCCG
Source organism: Vicia villosa (assembly GCF_029867415.1). Classification (NCBI taxonomy): domain Eukaryota; kingdom Viridiplantae; phylum Streptophyta; class Magnoliopsida; order Fabales; family Fabaceae; genus Vicia; species Vicia villosa. The sequence goes on from NC_081185.1 coordinate 426,369, forward strand.
GAATTTGATGAAAATTTACGTGGTAGCTAAGTTTAATTAGTACATTAACGTGGTGGTGTTCTTTTGTCGAAATTGTGATATTAATTGGTCGATTAAATTAATGGTTGAATTAATCTCAATTAGTTTAATTAATTGACACTTAGACTTAGATTAATTATTCGGTTTGTCGATAAATAACGATATCTTGAGAATTTAACCGAACGAATCAAATAACCGGTAAAGAAATATTGTATCCGAACTAACCGGTTGAGCTATATTTTGTGACTTGGGAGGATAACCCGAAAATTCGTAAAGTCGTGAATATTGAGGATTTAATCAAAAATTAGATAACCGGTAGTGACGTAGGATATATTGATTAATTTGAGAATATTAAGTGAGTGATTTTGGTTAGTTGATAGTGGATTAGTGAGTTAATTAGAAGACTAATTTATAGAGGATTATGAGACTAATTTGAATTGACTTAATGAGTCGAATTGTTGTGATATACCGAAACATGATGATGTTGTGATGATTTTGTTAACATGTGAACTTATATGTTTGCCGTGATATGCCGAAACATGATGATGATGATGATGTCGTGATGAGTTTATTTCTATGTGAAGATGAATGATTAATTATGACGTTGAATTACCTCTAATAATTGGTAATTATAAGTGACGTGGGCGTATGCCTAGTGATGATGTGTGATTGTGATGAGTATGTTGTGTATGTCTTGTTTGTCGAGTCACATTTCATATGCATACTCTGTGACGGCCTGGATTGGCAAATTAGTGACGGCCTGGATTGGCAAAAACTAGTGACGAAGGCTTATGCCTTGTGCCTCTGAATTGGGCAATTGGTGACGGGGGCTGAAGCTCCGATTGGTACCACATGCATATGCACGAGTCGTATCTCATGATGTCTTTTGTGACGTATATGCTACGATGTTTTGGTGATTTGATTTGCGACGTTTACGATGCGATGTCTGTGGATACATGCATGACTTATATGCGATGTTTGTGAATATATGTATGACTTATATGCGATGTTTGTGAATACATGGGTGACTTATACGTGATGTTTTGTATTGTTGTGAAGTGTTGTGATTTGCCTTACGACGTAAATGAATTAGATATATGAATGACGTGAATGTGAAGTATTGTGACTTGTTGTGCGATGAAAAGTATGTGAGATCTATGAATTGTGAAAGTATGATGTGTATGGTAACTGTTGATACTTGCGATGTAATGATTTTATATGTCTGACTCCTAATATACAATTTATCATCCGCCCACTTATATGATTTGATATCTCACCCTTTTCTCTTGTTTCGCCGTTGCCTTTATATTGGTAACGTGCAGGTGTTCGAGTATGAAGATTTAGTTGTTGTTTATCGAGTCGGTTGTCGCTCTGATACGTAGCACTCGGGGGGGGATTGATTTATGATGTTTATCATATTGTTGTTTATTGTTTTATCTTAGCTGAATAATATGTTATTGACTCAAAGATTGAGAACTATGATTCCGCCATGTTTTAATAAATGAAGTTATTCCGTTTTGAAAAGTATTATATGCTGAGTATTGGTTTAGTTGGTTAAATAAAGTGCTATGTATCCGCTAAATGCGATGAAGTGATTTGTTTTGAAATGAATATGTGACGCCTCATTCGTTTGTTGAGAAATTTTGAAACTCTGATTCTTGCATATATTTGTCGGGTAGAAATGGGGTGTTACATTAGTGGTATCAGAGCAGGTCGGTCTGTCCGCCCAATGTTGTCTAATTGTTGTCTATCCCTTGGTACGCGACGAGTGTGTGAACACTGTCGGTACTTGTTTGTTTTAATATCAGGAATTGGTTTGACGATAAGTGGGGGAGAAGCCTTGCTTATCGAAGAGGTTTCTGTTGTAAGAGATAGTCTGGTATACTGTCAACAAGCGACGGTGCAAGTGGTGTTGAGAGTTTTGGATGTTATCTGGATTTGAAGGTGACGTGAAGTTAAGAATGATTTTGAGAAGCAAAATTTTGAGAGTTACGATGTTCAACACGTTTGAGGACTGTGAAGTTGTCGGTGCGAGTAACCTTTGTGTGAGATGCTGATGTTTGAAAAGCGATAGAGTAATGAAGTTGCAGTGGACCTTATGTTGAACTCACATAAGTGATTGTCGGATGTAGTCGATGCGTGAGGTGTGGTGAATCGTGAGTTCGAGTTGGAAACTCGAAGGTGCGTGTAGCCCGTGAAAAGAATGGTTGCCTCGGTGATATTAAGACTGGAATTTCGATGAAAGAATGCACCTCTTGAGTTATGAAGAGTTTAAAGATGAGATGAATTGTGAAGTACGAGTATAGAAGTAATTTTTGAGATGGAAAGACATTTGACGATTGTGAGATGCTAAGTGACTATGAAGCGGATTCAGTAATATGTTTGGGCGTTGGTGTCTCATCGACGAGATATAATGGGTAGGAAGTTGTGGGAGTTGTAAAAACCCACAGTGAATTATTGGATGGTGATGTGTTAATGGATTTGAGTGAAAATTCAGAAATGACGCTATTATGAAGTAACGACGATTGATACTCCACTATGATTGTCGAATACTAATTGACAAATTGGGGAACTGATCACCCTCAATCCATTGTTAATGGTAGATGACAATCGTACTGAATGTTATAGATCTGTCTTGCTATCTTAATAGTAGAGAAAGAGTATTGATGTTACGTCGTGAAGTTAGTCGCTCACCAGTTTGTGTAACTTGATAAGAGGAGTGGTTGAGTAAGGGTTTGACGAAATGAACAATTCGGAGTAGTGAGTATTGTACAAGCGAATGTCGCAAGGCAAAGATTTGGAAGTAACAATGAAACAACGATGTGAAAATGAGTATTAAGGAAAGTCTGCGTTGGATTGAAAAATTTGTGAACCATACAGTTGACGGAATTTTAACAAGGATAGGGACTTAAAGAAGGATTATCAGAGTTGCGCAGCGAAAGTATTATGAGACACTATTGTTATACGACTTGTAAGTGAAGGACTATATGTCAGAAGTCTGTGAAGTGGAATTATCTTGATGTTTGGATTGATAGACTGTTGGAATAAGTGCGATGAGCCAGGATGCTGCATTGGATCGTAGATTATTGCGAATCTTGTAAGAATAGTAATGTGTTTGTGTTCTTGTGGAATCGTTGTTGTGCCGAAGAAGTAGTGATTGAAGTGTTACCAAACGCGATTTGGATATTTGAGAATTGGATACGAGATTTGGTTATGATGGTGTTGTCAAGTAGATTTTCGAGGACGAAAATATTCTAAGTGGGGGAGAGTTGTAACGCCCGGAAATTCGATTATTCGCTTAATCTAGACGTTTGGAGTATTTAGTGAAGTTTTCGTATTTTGAGACGATTTAGTCGATATTAGTTCGGGATAGCGGATCGATATTTAATCAAGAGTTTTGATATTTTCAGTATTAGAAATATTATTGGAATAATATTTGAAGTTTAGGGAATTTTCCGAGTAATTAAGATTAGACCGGAATATATTGGTCGAATTTGGATTGTCGGTGTTATTTTAAGAAGCGTATTTGAATTTATTAAGTTAAAAGTCGGATTTTAGTTGGACGGTCGAAGAATAATATTAAGAATAATATTATTTACAAGTCGGAATTTATTATATCGTTGAAATATTAATAAAAGTGATATTTTGATTTAATTGGAGTTATTTATCTTATTGGGCCTAAATTGATTTTTGAGGATATTAAATAAAGAAGAGTTGTTAACCACTAAGCCCAAATTGGATTTTATATTAGGGTTTTAGAGAATTGGAAAGAGGAGAGTGGTCATAATGAAGAGAACAAGAATAGAAGAGAAAGAGGCAAGACTATGGAGAAGAAGAAGGAGCTTGAAGATTTTTCATCCATGGTGTCAATTGAAGATGCAATTGGAGACCCATTGAGTTGCTTCCATTGATAAGGTAAGGGTGGGGTTCTCTTCCTATAATGGGGCTTATGAAACCTTGTATGTAGGGAATTGGGTGTGTAGATTTATTGCATTGTGTTGTGTTGATAATTGCTGAAAATTGGGATTTATTATGAACACCATAAAATAGTGATGAATCCTTTTCCTTTTTCCTTTTTGGTCTGAGACGCTAGTGTCATGAATTGGAAGTGGTCACCCCACTTGTAGAAATGACCATAACCATATTTAATTAGTGAATGAAACATATTTAATTAAGTGCATGAAATAGGTTTAATTAAGTGAAATGAATGAATGACATATATGAATTGAAACAGTAGCGATATCGTGTATTACATGACCATTGGCATATACTGGTTGGTACTGTAGCGTAAAGAATTTGGCACTGCAATGATGTTTCAAGACAATATATATAAACACATAACTCATTAGCTTGTGATAGTAATATACTACTAGTAATAATAATATTAGTCATAATGATTTAATAATACTTAATGTTAGTATTATATTATAATAGTAATTTAGCAGAGATTGAATTAGTAGTGAAAATCACTTTATAACAGTAGCAATTGGTGATAGTAATTTTAGTAGTGACTTTTGATTGAAATAGAAACAGTAGCAATTATAGAGGATGTAACTCAAAACAGTCCCATTTGACCGAAATAGCTGAATTAAACGGTATAATTAGTTGTCCGGAATTTGATGAAAATTTACGTGGTAGCTAAGTTTAATTAGTACATTAACGTGGTGGTGTTCTTTTGTCGAAATTGTGATATTAATTGGTCGATTAAATTAATGGTTGAATTAATCTCAATTAGTTTAATTAATTGACACTTAGACTTAGATTAATTATTCGGTTTGTCGATAAATAACGATATCTTGAGAATTTAACCGAACGAATCAAATAACCGGTAAAGAAATATTGTATCCGAACTAACCGGTTGAGCTATATTTTGTGACTTGGGAGGATAACCCGAAAATTCGTAAAGTCGTGAATATTGAGGATTTAATCAAAAATTAGATAACCGGTAGTGACGTAGGATATATTGATTAATTTGAGAATATTAAGTGAGTGATTTTGGTTAGTTGATAGTGGATTAGTGAGTTAATTAGAAGACTAATTTATAGAGGATTATGAGACTAATTTGAATTGACTTAATGAGTCGAATTGTTGTGATATACCGAAACATGATGATGTTGTGATGATTTTGTTAACATGTGAACTTATATGTTTGCCGTGATATGCCGAAACATGATGATGATGATGATGTCGTGATGAGTTTATTTCTATGTGAAGATGAATGATTAATTATGACGTTGAATTACCTCTAATAATTGGTAATTATAAGTGACGTGGGCGTATGCCTAGTGATGATGTGTGATTGTGATGAGTATGTTGTGTATGTCTTGTTTGTCGAGTCACATTTCATATGCATACTCTGTGACGGCCTGGATTGGCAAATTAGTGACGGCCTGGATTGGCAAAAACTAGTGACGAAGGCTTATGCCTTGTGCCTCTGAATTGGGCAATTGGTGACGGGGGCTGAAGCTCCAATTGGTACCACATGCATATGCACGAGTCGTATCTCATGATGTCTTTTGTGACGTATATGCTACGATGTTTTGGTGATTTGATTTGCGACGTTTACGATGCGATGTCTGTGGATACATGCATGACTTATATGCGATGTTTGTGAATATATGTATGACTTATATGCGATGTTTGTGAATACATGGGTGACTTATACGTGATGTTTTGTATTGTTGTGAAGTGTTGTGATTTGCCTTACGACGTAAATGAATTAGATATATGAATGACGTGAATGTGAAGTATTGTGACTTGTTGTGCAATGAAAAGTATGTGAGATCTATGAATTGTGAAAGTATGATGTGTATGGTAACTGTTGATACTTGCGATGTAATGATTTTATATGTCTGACTCCTAATATACAATTTATCATCCGCCCACTTATATGATTTGATATCTCACCCTTTTCTCTTGTTTCGCCGTTGCCTTTATATTGGTAACGTGCAGGTGTTCGAGTATGAAGATTTAGTTGTTGTTTATCGAGTCGGTTGTCGCTCTGATACGTAGCACTCGGGGGGGGGATTGATTTATGATGTTTATCATATTGTTGTTTATTGTTTTATCTTAGCTGAATAATATGTTATTGACTCAAAGATTGAGAACTATGATTCCGCCATGTTTTAATAAATGAAGTTATTCCGTTTTGAAAAGTATTATATGCTGAGTATTGGTTTAGTTGGTTAAATAAAGTGCTATGTATCCGCTAAATGCGATGAAGTGATTTGTTTTGAAATGAATATGTGACGCCTCATTCGTTTGTTGAGAAATTTTGAAACTCTGATTCTTGCATATATTTGTCGGGTAGAAATGGGGTGTTACATTAGTGGTATCAGAGCAGGTCGGTCTGTCCGCCCAATGTTGTCTAATTGTTGTCTATCCCTTGGTACGCGACGAGTGTGTGAACACTGTCGGTACTTGTTTGTTTTAATATCAGGAATTGGTTTGACGATAAGTGGGGGAGAAGCCTTGCTTATCGAAGAGGTTTCTGTTGTAAGAGATAGTCTGGTATACTGTCAACAAGCGACGGTGCAAGTGGTGTTGAGAGTTTTGGATGTTATCTGGATTTGAAGGTGACGTGAAGTTAAGAATGATTTTGAGAAGCAAAATTTTGAGAGTTACGATGTTCAACACGTTTGAGGACTGTGAAGTTGTCGGTGCGAGTAACCTTTGTGTGAGATGCTGATGTTTGAAAAGCGATAGAGTAATGAAGTTGCAGTGGACCTTATGTTGAACTCACATAAGTGATTGTCGGATGTAGTCGATGCGTGAGGTGTGGTGAATCGTGAGTTCGAGTTGGAAACTCGAAGGTGCGTGTAGCCCGTGAAAAGAATGGTTGCCTCGGTGATATTAAGACTGGAATTTCGATGAAAGAATGCACCTCTTGAGTTATGAAGAGTTTAAAGATGAGATGAATTGTGAAGTACGAGTATAGAAGTAATTTTTGAGATGGAAAGACATTTGACGATTGTGAGATGCTAAGTGACTATGAAGCGGATTCAGTAATATGTTTGGGCGTTGGTGTCTCATCGACGAGATATAATGGGTAGGAAGTTGTGGGAGTTGTAAAAACCCACAGTGAATTATTGGATGGTGATGTGTTAATGGATTTGAGTGAAAATTCAGAAATGACGCTATTATGAAGTAACGACGATTGATACTCCACTATGATTGTCGAATACTAATTGACAAATTGGGGAACTGATCACCCTCAATCCATTGTTAATGGTAGATGACAATCGTACTGAATGTTATAGATCTGTCTTGCTATCTTAATAGTAGAGAAAGAGTATTGATGTTACGTCGTGAAGTTAGTCGCTCACCAGTTTGTGTAACTTGATAAGAGGAGTGGTTGAGTAAGGGTTTGACGAAATGAACAATTCGGAGTAGTGAGTATTGTACAAGCGAATGTCGCAAGGCAAAGATTTGGAAGTAACAATGAAACAACGATGTGAAAATGAGTATTAAGGAAAGTCTGCGTTGGATTGAAAAATTTGTGAACCATACAGTTGACGGAATTTTAACAAGGATAGGGACTTAAAGAAGGATTATCAGAGTTGCGCAGCGAAAGTATTATGAGACACTATTGTTATACGACTTGTAAGTGAAGGACTATATGTCAGAAGTCTGTGAAGTGGAATTATCTTGATGTTTGGATTGATAGACTGTTGGAATAAGTGCGATGAGCCAGGATGCTGCATTGGATCGTAGATTATTGCGAATCTTGTAAGAATAGTAATGTGTTTGTGTTCTTGTGGAATCGTTGTTGTGCCGAAGAAGTAGTGATTGAAGTGTTACCAAACGCGATTTGGATATTTGAGAATTGGATACGAGATTTGGTTATGATGGTGTTGTCAAGTAGATTTTCGAGGACGAAAATATTCTAAGTGGGGGAGAGTTGTAACGCCCGGAAATTCGATTATTCGCTTAATCTAGACGTTTGGAGTATTTAGTGAAGTTTTCGTATTTTGAGACGATTTAGTCGATATTAGTTCGGGATAGCGGATCGATATTTAATCAAGAGTTTTGATATTTTCAGTATTAGAAATATTATTGGAATAATATTTGAAGTTTAGGGAATTTTCCGAGTAATTAAGATTAGACCGGAATATATTGGTCGAATTTGGATTGTCGGTGTTATTTTAAGAAGCGTATTTGAATTTATTAAGTTAAAAGTCGGATTTTAGTTGGACGGTCGAAGAATAATATTAAGAATAATATTATTTACAAGTCGGAATTTATTATATCGTTGAAATATTAATAAAAGTGATATTTTGATTTAATTGGAGTTATTTATCTTATTGGGCCTAAATTGATTTTTGAGGATATTAAATAAAGAAGAGTTGTTAACCACTAAGCCCAAATTGGATTTTATATTAGGGTTTTAGAGAATTGGAAAGAGGAGAGTGGTCATAATGAAGAGAACAAGAATAGAAGAGAAAGAGGCAAGACTATGGAGAAGAAGAAGGAGCTTGAAGATTTTTCATCCATGGTGTCAATTGAAGATGCAATTGGAGACCCATTGAGTTGCTTCCATTGATAAGGTAAGGGTGGGGTTCTCTTCCTATAATGGGGCTTATGAAACCTTGTATGTAGGGAATTGGGTGTGTAGATTTATTGCATTGTGTTGTGTTGATAATTGCTGAAAATTGGGATTTATTATGAACACCATAAAATAGTGATGAATCCTTTTCCTTTTTCCTTTTTGGTCTGAGACGCTAGTGTCATGAATTGGAAGTGGTCACCCCACTTGTAGAAATGACCATAACCATATTTAATTAGTGAATGAAACATATTTAATTAAGTGCATGAAATAGGTTTAATTAAGTGAAATGAATGAATGACATATATGAATTGAAACAGTAGCGATATCGTGTATTACATGACCATTGGCATATACTGGTTGGTACTGTAGCGTAAAGAATTTGGCACTGCAATGATGTTTCAAGACAATATATATAAACACATAACTCATTAGCTTGTGATAGTAATATACTACTAGTAATAATAATATTAGTCATAATGATTTAATAATACTTAATGTTAGTATTATATTATAATAGTAATTTAGCAGAGATTGAATTAGTAGTGAAAATCACTTTATAACAGTAGCAATTGGTGATAGTAATTTTAGTAGTGACTTTTGATTGAAATAGAAACAGTAGCAATTATAGAGGATGTAACTCAAAACAGTCCCATTTGACCGAAATAGCTGAATTAAACGGTATAATTAGTTGTCCGGAATTTGATGAAAATTTACGTGGTAGCTAAGTTTAATTAGTACATTAACGTGGTGGTGTTCTTTTGTCGAAATTGTGATATTAATTGGTCGATTAAATTAATGGTTGAATTAATCTCAATTAGTTTAATTAATTGACACTTAGACTTAGATTAATTATTCGGTTTGTCGATAAATAACGATATCTTGAGAATTTAACCGAACGAATCAAATAACCGGTAAAGAAATATTGTATCCGAACTAACCGGTTGAGCTATATTTTGTGACTTGGGAGGATAACCCGAAAATTCGTAAAGTCGTGAATATTGAGGATTTAATCAAAAATTAGATAACCGGTAGTGACGTAGGATATATTGATTAATTTGAGAATATTAAGTGAGTGATTTTGGTTAGTTGATAGTGGATTAGTGAGTTAATTAGAAGACTAATTTATAGAGGATTATGAGACTAATTTGAATTGACTTAATGAGTCGAATTGTTGTGATATACCGAAACATGATGATGTTGTGATGATTTTGTTAACATGTGAACTTATATGTTTGCCGTGATATGCCGAAACATGATGATGATGATGATGTCGTGATGAGTTTATTTCTATGTGAAGATGAATGATTAATTATGACGTTGAATTACCTCTAATAATTGGTAATTATAAGTGACGTGGGCGTATGCCTAGTGATGATGTGTGATTGTGATGAGTATGTTGTGTATGTCTTGTTTGTCGAGTCACATTTCATATGCATACTCTGTGACGGCCTGGATTGGCAAATTAGTGACGGCCTGGATTGGCAAAAACTAGTGACGAAGGCTTATGCCTTGTGCCTCTGAATTGGGCAATTGGTGACGGGGGCTGAAGCTCCAATTGGTACCACATGCATATGCACGAGTCGTATCTCATGATGTCTTTTGTGACGTATATGCTACGATGTTTTGGTGATTTGATTTGCGACGTTTACGATGCGATGTCTGTGGATACATGCATGACTTATATGCGATGTTTGTGAATATATGTATGACTTATATGCGATGTTTGTGAATACATGGGTGACTTATACGTGATGTTTTGTATTGTTGTGAAGTGTTGTGATTTGCCTTACGACGTAAATGAATTAGATATATGAATGACGTGAATGTGAAGTATTGTGACTTGTTGTGCAATGAAAAGTATGTGAGATCTATGAATTGTGAAAGTATGATGTGTATGGTAACTGTTGATACTTGCGATGTAATGATTTTATATGTCTGACTCCTAATATACAATTTATCATCCGCCCACTTATATGATTTGATATCTCACCCTTTTCTCTTGTTTCGCCGTTGCCTTTATATTGGTAACGTGCAGGTGTTCGAGTATGAAGATTTAGTTGTTGTTTATCGAGTCGGTTGTCGCTCTGATACGTAGCACTCGGGGGGGGGATTGATTTATGATGTTTATCATATTGTTGTTTATTGTTTTATCTTAGCTGAATAATATGTTATTGACTCAAAGATTGAGAACTATGATTCCGCCATGTTTTAATAAATGAAGTTATTCCGTTTTGAAAAGTATTATATGCTGAGTATTGGTTTAGTTGGTTAAATAAAGTGCTATGTATCCGCTAAATGCGATGAAGTGATTTGTTTTGAAATGAATATGTGACGCCTCATTCGTTTGTTGAGAAATTTTGAAACTCTGATTCTTGCATATATTTGTCGGGTAGAAATGGGGTGTTACATTAGTGGTATCAGAGCAGGTCGGTCTGTCCGCCCAATGTTGTCTAATTGTTGTCTATCCCTTGGTACGCGACGAGTGTGTGAACACTGTCGGTACTTGTTTGTTTTAATATCAGGAATTGGTTTGACGATAAGTGGGGGAGAAGCCTTGCTTATCGAAGAGGTTTCTGTTGTAAGAGATAGTCTGGTATACTGTCAACAAGCGACGGTGCAAGTGGTGTTGAGAGTTTTGGATGTTATCTGGATTTGAAGGTGACGTGAAGTTAAGAATGATTTTGAGAAGCAAAATTTTGAGAGTTACGATGTTCAACACGTTTGAGGACTGTGAAGTTGTCGGTGCGAGTAACCTTTGTGTGAGATGCTGATGTTTGAAAAGCGATAGAGTAATGAAGTTGCAGTGGACCTTATGTTGAACTCACATAAGTGATTGTCGGATGTAGTCGATGCGTGAGGTGTGGTGAATCGTGAGTTCGAGTTGGAAACTCGAAGGTGCGTGTAGCCCGTGAAAAGAATGGTTGCCTCGGTGATATTAAGACTGGAATTTCGATGAAAGAATGCACCTCTTGAGTTATGAAGAGTTTAAAGATGAGATGAATTGTGAAGTACGAGTATAGAAGTAATTTTTGAGATGGAAAGACATTTGACGATTGTGAGATGCTAAGTGACTATGAAGCGGATTCAGTAATATGTTTGGGCGTTGGTGTCTCATCGACGAGATATAATGGGTAGGAAGTTGTGGGAGTTGTAAAAACCCACAGTGAATTATTGGATGGTGATGTGTTAATGGATTTGAGTGAAAATTCAGAAATGACGCTATTATGAAGTAACGACGATTGATACTCCACTATGATTGTCGAATACTAATTGACAAATTGGGGAACTGATCACCCTCAATCCATTGTTAATGGTAGATGACAATCGTACTGAATGTTATAGATCTGTCTTGCTATCTTAATAGTAGAGAAAGAGTATTGATGTTACGTCGTGAAGTTAGTCGCTCACCAGTTTGTGTAACTTGATAAGAGGAGTGGTTGAGTAAGGGTTTGACGAAATGAACAATTCGGAGTAGTGAGTATTGTACAAGCGAATGTCGCAAGGCAAAGATTTGGAAGTAACAATGAAACAACGATGTGAAAATGAGTATTAAGGAAAGTCTGCGTTGGATTGAAAAATTTGTGAACCATACAGTTGACGGAATTTTAACAAGGATAGGGACTTAAAGAAGGATTATCAGAGTTGCGCAGCGAAAGTATTATGAGACACTATTGTTATACGACTTGTAAGTGAAGGACTATATGTCAGAAGTCTGTGAAGTGGAATTATCTTGATGTTTGGATTGATAGACTGTTGGAATAAGTGCGATGAGCCAGGATGCTGCATTGGATCGTAGATTATTGCGAATCTTGTAAGAATAGTAATGTGTTTGTGTTCTTGTGGAATCGTTGTTGTGCCGAAGAAGTAGTGATTGAAGTGTTACCAAACGCGATTTGGATATTTGAGAATTGGATACGAGATTTGGTTATGATGGTGTTGTCAAGTAGATTTTCGAGGACGAAAATATTCTAAGTGGGGGAGAGTTGTAACGCCCGAAAATTCGATTATTCGCTTAATCTAGACGTTTGGAGTATTTAGTGAAGTTTTCGTATTTTGAGACGATTTAGTCGATATTAGTTCGGGATAGCGGATCGATATTTAATCAAGAGTTTTGATATTTTCAGTATTAGAAATATTATTGGAATAATATTTGAAGTTTAGGGAATTTTCCGAGTAATTAAGATTAGACCGGAATATATTGGTCGAATTTGGATTGTCGGTGTTATTTTAAGAAGCGTATTTGAATTTATTAAGTTAAAAGTCGGATTTTAGTTGGACGGTCGAAGAATAATATTAAGAATAATATTATTTACAAGTCGGAATTTATTATATCGTTGAAATATTAATAAAAGTGATATTTTGATTTAATTGGAGTTATTTATCTTATTGGGCCTAAATTGATTTTTGAGGATATTAAATAAAGAAGAGTTGTTAACCACTAAGCCCAAATTGGATTTTATATTAGGGTTTTAGAGAATTGGAAAGAGGAGAGTGGTCATAATGAAGAGAACAAGAATAGAAGAGAAAGAGGCAAGACTATGGAGAAGAAGAAGGAGCTTGAAGATTTTTCATCCATGGTGTCAATTGAAGATGCAATTGGAGACCCATTGAGTTGCTTCCATTGATAAGGTAAGGGTGGGGTTCTCTTCCTATAATGGGGCTTATGAAACCTTGTATGTAGGGAATTGGGTGTGTAGATTTATTGCATTGTGTTGTGTTGATAATTGCTGAAAATTGGGATTTATTATGAACACCATAAAATAGTGATGAATCCTTTTCCTTTTTCCTTTTTGGTCTGAGACGCTAGTGTCATGAATTGGAAGTGGTCACCCCACTTGTAGAAATGACCATAACCATATTTAATTAGTGAATGAAACATATTTAATTAAGTGCATGAAATAGGTTTAATTAAGTGAAATGAATGAATGACATATATGAATTGAAACAGTAGCGATATCGTGTATTACATGACCATTGGCATATACTGGTTGGTACTGTAGCGTAAAGAATTTGGCACTGCAATGATGTTTCAAGACAATATATATAAACACATAACTCATTAGCTTGTGATAGTAATATACTACTAGTAATAATAATATTAGTCATAATGATTTAATAATACTTAATGTTAGTATTATATTATAATAGTAATTTAGCAGAGATTGAATTAGTAGTGAAAATCACTTTATAACAGTAGCAATTGGTGATAGTAATTTTAGTAGTGACTTTTGATTGAAATAGAAACAGTAGCAATTATAGAGGATGTAACTCAAAACAGTCCCATTTGACCGAAATAGCTGAATTAAACGGTATAATTAGTTGTCCGGAATTTGATGAAAATTTACGTGGTAGCTAAGTTTAATTAGTACATTAACGTGGTGGTGTTCTTTTGTCGAAATTGTGATATTAATTGGTCGATTAAATTAATGGTTGAATTAATCTCAATTAGTTTAATTAATTGACACTTAGACTTAGATTAATTATTCGGTTTGTCGATAAATAACGATATCTTGAGAATTTAACCGAACGAATCAAATAACCGGTAAAGAAATATTGTATCCGAACTAATCGGTTGAGCTATATTTTGTGACTTGGGAGGATAACCCGAAAATTCGTAAAGTCGTGAATATTGAGGATTTAATCAAAAATTAGATAACCGGTAGTGACGTAGGATATATTGATTAATTTGAGAATATTAAGTGAGTGATTTTGGTTAGTTGATAGTGGATTAGTGAGTTAATTAGAAGACTAATTTATAGAGGATTATGAGACTAATTTGAATTGACTTAATGAGTCGAATTGTTGTGATATACCGAAACATGATGATGTTGTGATGATTTTGTTAACATGTGAACTTATATGTTTGCCGTGATATGCCGAAACATGATGATGATGATGATGTCGTGATGAGTTTATTTCTATGTGAAGATGAATGATTAATTATGACGTTGAATTACCTCTAATAATTGGTAATTATAAGTGACGTGGGCGTATGCCTAGTGATGATGTGTGATTGTGATGAGTATGTTGTGTATGTCTTGTTTGTCGAGTCACATTTCATATGCATACTCTGTGACGGCCTGGATTGGCAAATTAGTGACGGCCTGGATTGGCAAAAACTAGTGACGAAGGCTTATGCCTTGTGCCTCTGAATTGGGCAATTGGTGACGGGGGCTGAAGCTCCGATTGGTACCACATGCATATGCACGAGTCGTATCTCATGATGTCTTTTGTGACGTATATGCTACGATGTTTTGGTGATTTGATTTGCGACGTTTACGATGCGATGTCTGTGGATACATGCATGACTTATATGCGATGTTTGTGAATATATGTATGACTTATATGCGATGTTTGTGAATACATGGGTGACTTATACGTGATGTTTTGTATTGTTGTGAAGTGTTGTGATTTGCCTTACGACGTAAATGAATTAGATATATGAATGACGTGAATGTGAAGTATTGTGACTTGTTGTGCGATGAAAAGTATGTGAGATCTATGAATTGTGAAAGTATGATGTGTATGGTAACTGTTGATACTTGCGATGTAATGATTTTATATGTCTGACTCCTAATATACAATTTATCATCCGCCCACTTATATGATTTGATATCTCACCCTTTTCTCTTGTTTCGCCGTTGCCTTTATATTGGTAACGTGCAGGTGTTCGAGTATGAAGATTTAGTTGTTGTTTATCGAGTCGGTTGTCGCTCTGATACGTAGCACTCGGGGGGGGATTGATTTATGATGTTTATCATATTGTTGTTTATTGTTTTATCTTAGCTGAATAATATGTTATTGACTCAAAGATTGAGAACTATGATTCCGCCATGTTTTAATAAATGAAGTTATTCCGTTTTGAAAAGTATTATATGCTGAGTATTGGTTTAGTTGGTTAAATAAAGTGCTATGTATCCGCTAAATGCGATGAAGTGATTTGTTTTGAAATGAATATGTGACGCCTCATTCGTTTGTTGAGAAATTTTGAAACTCTGATTCTTGCATATATTTGTCGGGTAGAAATGGGGTGTTACATTAGTGGTATCAGAGCAGGTCGGTCTGTCCGCCCAATGTTGTCTAATTGTTGTCTATCCCTTGGTACGCGACGAGTGTGTGAACACTGTCGGTACTTGTTTGTTTTAATATCAGGAATTGGTTTGACGATAAGTGGGGGAGAAGCCTTGCTTATCGAAGAGGTTTCTGTTGTAAGAGATAGTCTGGTATACTGTCAACAAGCGACGGTGCAAGTGGTGTTGAGAGTTTTGGATGTTATCTGGATTTGAAGGTGACGTGAAGTTAAGAATGATTTTGAGAAGCAAAATTTTGAGAGTTACGATGTTCAACACGTTTGAGGACTGTGAAGTTGTCGGTGCGAGTAACCTTTGTGTGAGATGCTGATGTTTGAAAAGCGATAGAGTAATGAAGTTGCAGTGGACCTTATGTTGAACTCACATAAGTGATTGTCGGATGTAGTCGATGCGTGAGGTGTGGTGAATCGTGAGTTCGAGTTGGAAACTCGAAGGTGCGTGTAGCCCGTGAAAAGAATGGTTGCCTCGGTGATATTAAGACTGGAATTTCGATGAAAGAATGCACCTCTTGAGTTATGAAGAGTTTAAAGATGAGATGAATTGTGAAGTACGAGTATAGAAGTAATTTTTGAGATGGAAAGACATTTGACGATTGTGAGATGCTAAGTGACTATGAAGCGGATTCAGTAATATGTTTGGGCGTTGGTGTCTCATCGACGAGATATAATGGGTAGGAAGTTGTGGGAGTTGTAAAAACCCACAGTGAATTATTGGATGGTGATGTGTTAATGGATTTGAGTGAAAATTCAGAAATGACGCTATTATGAAGTAACGACGATTGATACTCCACTATGATTGTCGAATACTAATTGACAAATTGGGGAACTGATCACCCTCAATCCATTGTTAATGGTAGATGACAATCGTACTGAATGTTATAGATCTGTCTTGCTATCTTAATAGTAGAGAAAGAGTATTGATGTTACGTTGTGAAGTTAGTCGCTGTCGCGGGCGAAAAACCGTTTTGTTCCTCTTTTTTGTGGGATGAGACACCTGATGCCTTCTTTGGGCTCGAGTGCTCAAAAAAATGATTTTTCTTTATTTCGACCAAACTTTTTATTATTTCCAAAGGAGGAAAAGGAAAAAAGCTGCAATAACCTAAAAGTGGGGGGAGATCTTGGGTAAGAGGGTTGGTTATACGAAGGGAAGGTATTAGCACCCAACGTATCTGTAGTACTCTACAGGGTTCTTTATTGTTTTTTATTCTATGCTACGGTGAAGGTTCTGTTGTGAAATAGGTGGGACCTAAGGTGTTTGTTTGATTATGCTCGCAAAGATCATCGCGATCCTCTGCATACATATCCCCTAGGGAATCAGAGCATCTGTAGCTCGGGGTCTACGGGTGCTAAGGTTTGAATGTTTTTTTTGTTTTGTTTTGCTCGCCAAGGATCGACCTTGTGCCTACGTATTCTCAAAGGGATGTTGAGAAAGTCAGAGCAATCGTAGTTCCCACTTATGCTAGTGGAAGCAAAGGAAAATAGACAAATGTCGTCTAAATGCTAGATGTATCTAATCTATATCATCACATACATCTGTTTGATTTTTGTTTGTTTGTTTAACCAGCCTTGTGGCAAAAACTTTCAATGAAGTCAGCCTTGTGACAAAAAGTTTTGATTAATCAGCCAGCCTTGTGGCAAAAGTTTCAATGAAGTCAGCCTTGTGACAAAAACTTTGATTAATCATCCAGTACGGTGGTAAAACAGTTTGATTTGATTAGCCAGACTTGTGGCAAAAAAGTTTGATTGATTGATTGTTTGTGATGATATATAAGAGATACTCCTAGCATAGAGATGAAAAATGTCTAATCTCCTAGGGTATTTGATTTGGATATTGGGGATGCTTATAAGAAGCCCGTGGGTCCTTGTACGAAGCCCAAGAGGAGGCTATCCGAGGGTCCTTGCATTGTAAGCCCAAGAGGAGGCTATGGGAGGGACAATCCAGGGTCCTTGCATTGTAAGCCCAAGAGGAGGCTATGGGAGGGTCACTCGTTTGTACAAAGCCCAAGGGGAGGCATGGTGTAGTTGGTTTGAGCTCTTAGAGCGATTTCACCGGGAAACCATACTCTATGTCCTAACCTAAACTAGGGAGATTCTTTGCACGAAGCCCAATAGGAGGCTATAGGGAACCTAGTGTTGTACTAAGTTGAATGAGCATATATAACACAATCACAAGTATGAACAAGTACGAACAAACATGAACAAGTACATGAACAAATATGAACAGTTATACATATATGACAAAGTGTGTGTATATAATGGAGTTTATGAAGGAAATATACCTGTAAGCATGATCCATTTGTATACACGGGGCTCGGGACTCATACTCGGGGAGAAGTCCACTTGAGTTTATTCAAAGCTATGTAAACAGGTATTTACAAAGGGGCTTGGGACTTATACCTACATGGAGGCCCATGGTATATTTTTGGGAAGATTTAAAGAAACCTTCATTTTTGATTTGTTATTCAAAGTTTAAAACGCATTGATTGAGATATGTACAAAAGGCGTACAATGAAATACCTAATTTCATGTGCTAGAGTGGGTATGTACAAAAGGGCTTGGGGCTTATACCTACATGGAGGCCCATGGTATATTGAAAAGTTTTGTTTCTTTGAAGTTTTGTTGTTTTGAAAATGATTTGAAAATTGTTCGAAAAAGTTTTGTTTTGAAGAAGTTTTTTTGTTTTTTTTGAAAAAAAACTGTACAAAAGGAAAAGAAATGGGACTTACACTCTCTAATATTCGAGAGGCCCCACTTCGTTTTGAAAATCAATTAATCAATTAAAAAGATTTAATCAATAGTTTCAAAAAGAAATGGTTTATTATTTTTGAAAAGAATCGCGATCGCTCGTTTTAAAACGATTTGAATTTTGAAAGAAGTCAAATTAATCAAGATAAACAAAAAGATTGTCTTCAATTAACATTTAGATGATTAGGGTTTGCTTCAAAAAGTATTTACAAATGATTAATTTTGAAAATCAAATGAAAAATAATATTTAAAAGTATTAAAATTACTTAAAAACAAGTCATTTTAAAATTATTAAAAAATGTATCAAATAAATATTTTTTGATGATTTTTTTTGATATTCTTAAAATATGTATATTAAATAAGAAGTGTTCAAAAAATGAAGCAAAAATAAATTGATTTGATTGGTTAAATAATTAAGTGAAGTTGTGTAAAAAATGAAAGAAAAATAGTGTCAAAAAATTGGTTTTGGCCCCCATGAGTGTTGAACCCACGACCTCACGCTCACTACTCAAAAACATGACCAACTGGACCACGCGCGTGGTCTGTTTAGTATTTGCAACGAATCAATTATATTTTTGAATCAATTTCTAATTTCAGTTTCAAAATCTGGCGCCAAGAACACATACCCAATTCAAATTTGAAAATTCTGAAAACTGAATTGTTTGGATCGAGTGAATAGCCTATCTTGCTCGATTTTTCACCAGGAACATGATGGTATCATTTAATTGCATTTATTTTATCTCTAAAGCTATCAATTTTCTGATGAACACGAAGAACCCTAATTTTGAGTTTCAATCTGAAATCGTGTGTGTGCATGATAAGTTGCAATTGATTGAGGGTTAATGATCCATACATATGCAGAAACAAGATGGCATGGCAGTTTTTCATTTATGATGCATGTATGATAGAGTTTGAAGTTCAAGTGACTTACCTTCAAAAACGGCCAAACTGGAGATTTGATTCTTCAATATAAGTGTTACAGATGCTTTGTATCAATCTGGATAGCTTCAATGATGATTATGGAAGGTGTCTGGATGTCTGGAACAAGCTGAATTCATCTGAACATGGCCATGGCACCCGAACTGCAGTTGCTTCAAGTATGAATCGAATTTGAAGATGGAGGTGTTTCAGATTGCTGGTGAGTGTTTGGATCATTCATATGAAGTATATGGATGGTGTTAGGAGTGTTAGTTTGGACAGATATGGCTTGGTATGGATTTTGGCATGATAAGGTTCAATATATGCAATTATGGAAGTGAGGTAGTGATTCTGAGATTTGAGGTGTTTTTGGGTGTATGAGTGATTCAAACACATCACATTTGACATTTAGAAGTTGTGGGAAGCATCACTTTGTTCAGAACTTGCAAGGTTTGGAGGTTGAGTTTTCTACCTCACTTTGAAACACATGACTTGTAATTCAAGAAAGAAGAGAGAAAACCTATAATTGTGAGGTTTTGGTGTGAATTTGAATGAGTTTTGGACCTCTATTTATAGGCCAAGGATTCTGAATGAAGAGCTTTGCAACTTGATCAAAGTTTGATGATTTGGCTTAAGAGATAAAAAGGAATCTTTTACATTTAATGCAAAATGGTTAAAGTGACCAAACCATGGTTAAAACTCAAGCTTCTTATCCTCTTCCATTCTGATCTCAAATCAGAGAAAATATCTTCAATTATTGCCTCTTTGCATCATTACTTGGACTATAGGCAATGTAGTCTTGAAACTTAGTGAAAAATGGTGAAAATTCAAGTGAAAATGATCACTAAATGCATAATTCAAAATCATAGCTACACTCCATATTTTTTCATGCTCTTGGACATTTTGGAAAGCTCATGTTACACACTTCAAAACCCTAGTTGAAAGTTTCTTCAAGACCTTTAAGGAAATGGGTGAAAAATTTCCATGAACTTTGAAGAAAATGAAGTTTTAAGTGAAATTTTCAAAAGATGTCAACTTTGAAGCTCCATATCTCTTAAATGGTTGATCTTATGGAAAAAATTTATATGTGTCAAAGTTGTTTATTGGATCAAAATCTACAACTTTCATGTTGGAAGTTTTTTTCAGTTTGTAGGTGAAATTTTGAGTTATTCCCCTCCAAAGTTTGGAAAAAACCATAAAAAACACAGAAAAATTTTCTAAGTATGAAAGTCAAACTTTTGACTTTTTGATTCTTGATTGATTTTCTTGATTTTTCTTGATCAAATGACTTCATACTTCATATATTGATGATTTTCAACCTCAAAAGTCATGGTTGACCAAAATTCCCCAAAAGTCAATGGTGATCTTGTACAGTTGACTTTTTCAGACGAATCGCATTTCTGGAGATTTCAAATGAAACATGCTATCCTCACCATATGAATGGTATGAATGGATCACATTGAAGCATTAGAGGATATTGAGCCATGTTTTGAGTTGTGGCACCATGTCCTGATTAAAAAGTCAGTTGTTCAGTGAATTAGGTCAAAAACCCTAATTGTCGACCTGATGAGATTGATGACTGTAGGTCTTGAATTGAGATGCAATTTCCATTGGATATTGTCATAGGGATTATTTGAGGATAATTGAAACCTTTGATTGACTTCCTGGGGATTTTTAGGGTTTCCCAAATGTGATCCCTGATTTTAGTCCCTGATAGTTCAAAACCCTGATCTGAGGATTTGTCTGATCAATCTTTGTGTAGGAGATGTTATGAGTCAATGGATTAGGTCAAAATGATGCACTTGGGGTCTTGAGGTCATGTCCCATGTAACATCCCGAAAATTATTATTTAATTAATTTAATTAAGTTTTAAATTAATTATTCGAAATTAGCATTTTATTGAGATTAATTGGAAATAATAAAATGTTAGTTGTTGGGCCATTGGTGGAGTGAGTAATGTGGGGGTGTTAATATGAAGGAGCCCATTACTAAATTATATGCTATGTTTTCATAAAATAAGAAAATAAGAAGAATTTGAGAAATAGAGGAGAAAAACCTAACATGGAGAGATGGAGAAGTCATGGACAAGAGCATTTTCGTATTCATGATGCAGCCCTCACAAAATGGGTCATAACTTTCTGCTCGTAACTCCAAATCAGGTAATTCTTGAAGATTCGGATTCTACACGAAATTTCCTTCGATTTGATATATTAATTCGTGTCAGGGAGGTTCTCTATGAGGGAGAAAAGCGGGTTTAAAGATTGGAGATTCTTGCTGAAAGTGAAGAAAAGAGGCTTACGGGTTTGATGGAGAAGAAGGGAAAAAGTCCAGATTCTTGGCTAAGGTAAGGGGGGACTCTTCCGGTTAATATCTTTTATCGTATTATAGATGATGGGACCGACTTAGATGCATTGTTTGTGTCAATTGGTTATATGTTAGGTTGGGGTTTTGGGATGATTTTGATGGGAATTGTATGATGTGGTGAATTGCATGATGATATGACTGTTATGATGATTGAATGATCCTCTTTGTGTGTTATATTTGTGTTATAACATGTATGTGGCTGATATGGTGGTATTTGAGGTTCATGACATAACTTGGTTTGAGTTTTGAGGATTTTGGGATGAATCCCGTAATGCTGTCAATCGATGTGAAATCTCTGGTTTTTGCCAGTTCGCGCCGCGAAGGTAGGTTGGCGCCGCGAAGGCGTAATTCTTTTCTCGCATCGCGCCGCGTGCATAGGTTGGCGCCGCGAACGTGTTTGTATGCTTCAGGTCGCGCCGCGAACGTTGGTTGCGCCGCGTGCTGTAGCGATAACTGTTTCCTTGTATAAAGTTAAAGATGTGTAACTTTCAAACCGTAAGTCAGTTTTAGACGCCGTTTTGGACGTTGTTCCTTAAATTGAATGTTCTACCATATAAAATAAATATAACAACAATAACTTGATTTTCTTTTGAAAAGTATCGTTTTCTCCAAATGTGGTTTATTCTTGTTTTGCATAATTGAATAGGTGCAATGATGGGTGTTGTTATAATGTGATTGTTTCTGCTTGTTATGCAAAATGGATGTTATTCATGGTAAATATGGTTATCATGTGTCTTGATGAATGATGATGTAAACGCTCTGTTGTTGTTGGGTTGATTTGTTGTACTTGGTACACGATTGTGAGGGGTGTTATTGTTGTTGCACTGTGTGGTGAATGTTTTATCTGTTATGATGTCGTGGTTGTAAATGGTAGTTGATATACATATATTGTTGATGTAAAATATGTATTTATTTATGGTTGAGAAATAGCATAACTGTGTGTGGCTATTGATTATCGTGGTTGTTGATGATTATGACATTTGGTTGTTTAATGTTGATGGTGAGCATGTTATGGTTGATACATGCATTTCATAATCATGTTGTGGGCTGTATCCCTTATGGTGGTGGGACAGCGGTAGCTAATTCCCATTGTGTGGAATTGGTGAGAGAAGTAGCCGAATCTTTATGGTGGTGGATCGGTGAGATGGGTTATCCCATGTTTGGTACCACATGCATATAGTTGCATTTGCATTAGGTTGTTGTGTATGATTATAACATGAATGGAAGATTGTCCAATGTTATAATATTTGGTGACGGTGTAATTGTTATGGTGTTGTCTTTTGGTAATGTATTCTTTTATTGTGTGAATTGATGAATAGTAGATGTGAATCTGAATATATGACAAATTGGGTGAATGATATATTATGATGTTTTGTTGCTTATGAATGCATAACATTGATTAATTGAGAATGAGACTCACCCTTACTTTGATGATTTCAGATTGGCGAGTAGCGGCTTTTGGCTTTGGTGAGGATAGCTCATAGGCCAGTTTGTTTAAGTATAGTGTCGGTGTCATGCTCTGATATTGTAACACTGGGGGAACGCTAGTTTAGAGTTGATGATGATACTCTATTTTGTTGTTATTGGAGTAATTTTGTGAGATATTGCATAGATGATGTTATGCTTATCTGTTGATTAATTTTCCGCTGTGTAAACATGAGATGTTTATGTATTATGACGGATTGTTCCTTAGTGAAAGCATGACAATTGATTTATGATAATTTGTTTTAAATTGAATTGTGGCACCCTTGTTTTCATGTTTTACTCTGAATTATTTTATTAATTTCCGCGGGGTTTAGAAGGGTGTTACAATAGTGGTATCAGAGCAGGTCGGTCCGTCCGGCCAATTGTTGAGTCAATTGAGTTGCACGACGGTTGAATACTGTCGGCATTTTTATTCCTTGGTATGCGACATGTGAGTGAATCACTGTCGGTACTTGGTTGTTTGTTGCAGGTGTGGGATTGAAACAAGTGGGGGAGAAGCTTCGCTTCTCGGTTATGTTTCAGTTGAAGAAGATTGATTCAGTAGGCTGTTGTTGGAAACAGTGCGAGCGTTGTCGGAGTTTGTTGTTTCCCGAGTTGAAGGCGACTTGGAATTAAGACTTCACTGGGAATTGAGTTGGAACATCTTGAAGGAAGGTGATTAGAGGTAATTGACAGTTATTGTAAGAGAAGGAGATTGGAGAATTGCGATGTGTCAGCTCTGTTGGTGTGCTGCGAAGTTGTCAATTGAGTAGCCTTGCGTCTCGGAAGAGGTTCAGTTACGAGTTTGCAATGAGGATTGTTGTCGTGATGTTGCAGAAAGCGGACTTCGGCGGGGGAATGTGTCGCTTAAGTTATAAGGATGTTTGGAAGTGAAGAGATACGATAAGGGGCTGTTTGGAATGTGGTCGAGTTGAAGAGAATGAGTTTTTGAGTGAGATTTTCGTAAGCAAAACGCAGGAAAATTGCTGAATAGCTGCAGAACTTCGAAAATTCATAACTGGAGTTCTGGACATCCGATTTGAGTTCCGTTTGAAGCGTCGGAAAGCTAACGAGATGAACTTTGTTATAAAAATGGTTGCAGCAGCTGTAACATAATTAATTGTGACAGGATGACGTTGGAAGGAGGCGAAGTTGCGGTTACTCTTGTTCTTATAACTAGACTTGTTTATTGGTACTGCACGGGATGTCAGTGTCAGTGTTGAATGGATCGAAGAAATACTTGGAAGGTTCTTTGAGAAGTAATTTTAAGAATTGAATTTACCAATTGAGGAGTTTTGGATATATCGTATAGAGTGTCGCTGCATGATGTCAGTGTTGCATTTTTCGGGCAACGATTGGAAAATTCATATCTTGAGTTCCGAGTGTCGGATTAACGTGCCGTTTGAACCTATGAAGAGGAGAGATTATGTTCTACATTATGGGAAAGTTATAAGTACAGTAGATTGATCCTATGAGGAGATATTCTGAAGACGGTTAAGGAAGCGTGAAACTTGTTGAATAAGAATGCCTACTACCGCGAATTGTTTGAACAGAAAATCGAGTGGAACATGTTGTTGATGAATAGGTTGATGAGATGTTCGGTAATAAAGATGGTTCGAGTGCCGATAAATTTTAGTGAAGAGTGCATTAGTAGTAAAGATGGAATAAACTTTAGAACTCTTGGAGCCGTATTTGCGATGGCAGAGTAACGATAAGTATAACGGAGGAATTTTAGAGGATTTCTGACACCTATTGAATATGAGGGAGACTTTGTTGAGATGTCGAGTGGGATGATATTTGGGCACGAAAGATGTCATAGAATTTGGAGTAAAACCACACGTTATGAATGTTGTGCTATTGTGTTGCGTAAGAAGTCTTAAAATGTCAGTGCTAATGATGGATGAGTTGGATTTAATTGGACAATTTAGAGACTTGAGTTGGTATGTGAAGGCACTCCTAATAGTGTTAGATTGAGTATGCTAGAAGATGACTAGTGGTATTCTTAACGAGATTAGAGAAGATTAGAAAGATGATGTTGAGTTGATCGATAGGTTGACTTTGAATTACCAAGGTAAAGGCGGTGAATTCAGAATCGACGGGAATAGTATAATGAGGTTGAGTGATTGGATTTGTGTAACTGATGTTTTGAGCTTCGGAAGAATATTCTAGAAGAAGGACACCGTAGTGGATTATTGAACTATGACGATGTTAATGAGTTTGGGTGCAAACTCGGAAATGGACACTATTATGTAGTAACGACGGTTTATGCTTAAATATGATTTTTAACTATCTATTGACAAATTGAGGACTTGATCACCCTTAATCTCTTGTTGGTAGTAGACGGAAATCATATAAATGAGATGAACTTGTTTTGTTACCTTAATGGTATAAGATATGATGAATACTAAGCCGTGAAGAATAATCACTCGCTATGTGTGTGAAATTATGAAGAAGTGAATATGGAAGAGTGCATCATGATGGGCAAATGACTTAAAACGGGTAATCAGAGTCGCGCAGCGAAAGTGTGATGTGGAGTAGTGTTATGAGTACTACTCGCGGGAAGTAAGGAATCAATATGTCGGAAGCCTACATAGAGAATATGTATTGATTTATATGTTGGTTTTAGAATCCATTGGATGTAAGGATGTCGTGTCGAAGAATTATAACTCTTTTGAATAATTTTCGAGGTGATGAATATGTCATTACGGTTGTACGTAGTTAACGAGTATGTATTCGGCGAAATTAAAACGAAGGATTGATAATATATGATGCTGTAATAATTTTGTGCTGTTATTGAGGTGATATTGTGGATTCCAGATATAATGAGGAATTACACTCTATGAAGGACGGAGTTGATTTGATTCTTAGTAGAGAGCGTGACTTAGTTGAGCTATTATGTAAGCAATGGTATATCGAGGCTGATGAGTGTGATTATAACTACTTGTGCGCACTCATTCCGACGGTTGGAATGTTTAATAGATGAAGTGAATCAGGAATTTGTTTTTGAGTGCGAGTAAGTATTGATGAGTGGTGGACTAGTACCATGGATGGTAAAGAATGATTCTTGAACGAATGAGTAAAGAGGGCCAGAGTTGGGTATAACTCAGAAGTCTAATTGGTAATGATGGTTGTAATGAGTAATCAGAGTAGTATAGCAAAAGAGGAATGTAACGTGTTGGATAGTTGATGGTGTGACTTAAGAGGAGACAGATAATTGGAATTCAATGGTGTAGGAATATGAGTATTGAGTTTCTTGAAGGAAGCAGTTGGTGAAAAGTGTAAGTATTATTTTATCGCTCAGATGGAAGAGTGTGTCTAAGGTTGGTACGTTTGGTAGATAGAATGCATCACTGCAGTGTTGATCAACGTGATCATACCATGGTTGCATAATTTTAGTATTCAGTTATTGGGCGTATTGTATGGGTTGTACCTCAATGTTCTATTGTTGTTAACCTTTTGGAGATATGGCGAGTGGTACATCTTTGAGGTAGTCGAATGCGACGTGAGAGCTGAGATTGAACGCACGAGACATGCTTCTGTTGGTTATGTCAGATGAATTTTGAGGATCGGCTAGGCAAATGTTACCTGGGAACTGGAGAGTCAGATGAAGGACTCCTATCCGGAACTTTTCACTCGAAGTATGTTTTCGAGGACGAAAACTCTTCTAGTGGGGGAGAGTTGTAACATCCCGAAAATTATTATTTAATTAATTTAATTAAGTTTTAAATTAATTATTCGAAATTAGCATTTTATTGAGATTAATTGGAAATAATAAAATGTTAGTTGTTGGGCCATTGGTGGAGTGAGTAATGTGGGGGTGTTAATATGAAGGAGCCCATTACTAAATTATATGCTATGTTTTCATAAAATAAGAAAATAAGAAGAATTTGAGAAATAGAGGAGAAAAACCTAACATGGAGAGATGGAGAAGTCATGGACAAGAGCATTTTCGTATTCATGATGCAGCCCTCACAAAATGGGTCATAACTTTCTGCTCGTAACTCCAAATCAGGTAATTCTTGAAGATTCGGATTCTACACGAAATTTCCTTCGATTTGATATATTAATTCGTGTCAGGGAGGTTCTCTATGAGGGAGAAAAGCGGGTTTAAAGATTGGAGATTCTTGCTGAAAGTGAAGAAAAGAGGCTTACGGGTTTGATGGAGAAGAAGGGAAAAAGTCCAGATTCTTGGCTAAGGTAAGGGGGGACTCTTCCGGTTAATATCTTTTATCGTATTATAGATGATGGGACCGACTTAGATGCATTGTTTGTGTCAATTGGTTATATGTTAGGTTGGGGTTTTGGGATGATTTTGATGGGAATTGTATGATGTGGTGAATTGCATGATGATATGACTGTTATGATGATTGAATGATCCTCTTTGTGTGTTATATTTGTGTTATAACATGTATGTGGCTGATATGGTGGTATTTGAGGTTCATGACATAACTTGGTTTGAGTTTTGAGGATTTTGGGATGAATCCCGTAATGCTGTCAATCGATGTGAAATCTCTGGTTTTTGCCAGTTCGCGCCGCGAAGGTAGGTTGGCGCCGCGAAGGCGTAATTCTTTTCTCGCATCGCGCCGCGTGCATAGGTTGGCGCCGCGAACGTGTTTGTATGCTTCAGGTCGCGCCGCGAACGTTGGTTGCGCCGCGTGCTGTAGCGATAACTGTTTCCTTGTATAAAGTTAAAGATGTGTAACTTTCAAACCGTAAGTCAGTTTTAGACGCCGTTTTGGACGTTGTTCCTTAAATTGAATGTTCTACCATATAAAATAAATATAACAACAATAACTTGATTTTCTTTTGAAAAGTATCGTTTTCTCCAAATGTGGTTTATTCTTGTTTTGCATAATTGAATAGGTGCAATGATGGGTGTTGTTATAATGTGATTGTTTCTGCTTGTTATGCAAAATGGATGTTATTCATGGTAAATATGGTTATCATGTGTCTTGATGAATGATGATGTAAACGCTCTGTTGTTGTTGGGTTGATTTGTTGTACTTGGTACACGATTGTGAGGGGTGTTATTGTTGTTGCACTGTGTGGTGAATGTTTTATCTGTTATGATGTCGTGGTTGTAAATGGTAGTTGATATACATATATTGTTGATGTAAAATATGTATTTATTTATGGTTGAGAAATAGCATAACTGTGTGTGGCTATTGATTATCGTGGTTGTTGATGATTATGACATTTGGTTGTTTAATGTTGATGGTGAGCATGTTATGGTTGATACATGCATTTCATAATCATGTTGTGGGCTGTATCCCTTATGGTGGTGGGACAGCGGTAGCTAATTCCCATTGTGTGGAATTGGTGAGAGAAGTAGCCGAATCTTTATGGTGGTGGATCGGTGAGATGGGTTATCCCATGTTTGGTACCACATGCATATAGTTGCATTTGCATTAGGTTGTTGTGTATGATTATAACATGAATGGAAGATTGTCCAATGTTATAATATTTGGTGACGGTGTAATTGTTATGGTGTTGTCTTTTGGTAATGTATTCTTTTATTGTGTGAATTGATGAATAGTAGATGTGAATCTGAATATATGACAAATTGGGTGAATGATATATTATGATGTTTTGTTGCTTATGAATGCATAACATTGATTAATTGAGAATGAGACTCACCCTTACTTTGATGATTTCAGATTGGCGAGTAGCGGCTTTTGGCTTTGGTGAGGATAGCTCATAGGCCAGTTTGTTTAAGTATAGTGTCGGTGTCATGCTCTGATATTGTAACACTGGGGGAACGCTAGTTTAGAGTTGATGATGATACTCTATTTTGTTGTTATTGGAGTAATTTTGTGAGATATTGCATAGATGATGTTATGCTTATCTGTTGATTAATTTTCCGCTGTGTAAACATGAGATGTTTATGTATTATGACGGATTGTTCCTTAGTGAAAGCATGACAATTGATTTATGATAATTTGTTTTAAATTGAATTGTGGCACCCTTGTTTTCATGTTTTACTCTGAATTATTTTATTAATTTCCGCGGGGTTTAGAAGGGTGTTACATCCCAAACCATTAGGTCAAATTCTGAGCAAAAGTCAGGAGTGCACTGTCTTCAGTCAAAACCCCTAATTCAGTCGATTCAAAGCTGTTGAGCTTGTTGAAATGGATTTTGAGGACCAAATGTTAATTGTTGATGAAGATGATTCATTTGAGATGAAGGGAGAACAAAACCCTAATTGATTGTTACTTGTACTGATGAGTGATTTCCTGATTAAATCCTGCTAAGTCACAAGTAGCAAACACAAGCTATGCAATTTTGTTAGAGATGCAAATGATGCATATGCTATGATGTGAGGTGGTATCTTAGGTCAAAAATTGGGGTATGACAGATGCCCCTATTTAAGTTTCTTCAACCTGAGACATGAAGATTGAAAATCTTCGTTTTGATAGGGTGGAAGAGACTTAAATATCAGAAGACGCGAATTTTGGACCTAAGATACCAAAATTGTGAATGATGCAAGGATATCTTTACCGAGGGAATATCAAAACTGACTCCGCCGGGGAAAAGAGGTTGAGAAGGATGTCTCAATCCGTTTTAGGAAGAGAATCCGTTTTTCTTTTCGGGAAAGCAAGTGTATGCTTCATTGGGGAATGATAGCTTTGTAAGAAAAGCTTACCTATCGGCATTATCGACTATCAGCATGGGGATAGACTTGTTTAATAATGCGAAGGTGAAAGGTATGAAACTGTCTTACCGACTACCAGCATGGTGATAGACTTGACAAGGTAAAAACATTTCAAAGGTTTGGTTAATATTACCGACTATCAGCATGGTGATAGACATGTTTAATAATATAACCAGAACAAAAAGGTTACCGACTACCAGCCTCGTGATAGCGGTTTTGAAGACGTGATCAATTATCAGCCGAGTGATAAAATGATCCTGGAGACTTTGCTAGGGAAATTACTGGTTATTCAGCCTTGTGAACAGTAATAAGGCCCTGATCGTCAAATGATCTTCATGATTGATTTCCTTGAGAGGAAATTTTTGAAAGAGAAATAAGCTGCTCGGATGATGAGGCTATTGCTTATTGTCTGTTTTTCACGACTCTGTTTGGGGAATCGGAATTTGAATCTCTGGTAAAGACAAGGTTCTAACCAAGAATGAATTGGAAAGAGACAGTCAAACAAGACTTTGTACCCATGAGGAATGAACTCAACTGGGGATTTTCTCCTTTGTTTTGAGAGGGGAAACTAAAGCAACCTTCTTCCACGAGGGATGATCTCAGTGGGGAACTGGAGAAACAAATGGTATTCTTTCTGCTTATGGGTGACAATCTATTTGGAGAGATGACACGCCCATACCTGTTTCTTTTTCTTTTTTTTTTTCTTTTTTTCCTTTTTTCTTTACTTTTTTTGGGATAGATATATCCTGAACAAGCGATTATTGAAAAATGCAAGAATGCATGAATGATGCAAATATGTATGAATGATGAATGTCATGAATGTAGCATGCATGCTAATAATACTGACAGACAAAGAAGTATATACTGGAGAAGGACCGACGTCGCAACATAACCAGATACTTGGCGAATGTTCTTCAACACGGTGTAGATAACACGGGTGATGAATGATGCTGTGTGCTTTAAACTTCTCTGGGGAAGATGAGCATCTTTTCTCATTGAGATGGAAGAACCTTCTTCACTGGAGATGGAAAATCTTCTTCACTGGGGATAAAAGATCCTCTTCACTGGGGATAGAAGAGCTTCTTCACTGGGGATAGAAGAGCTTCGTCCTATGGAGATAGCTGTTGATGTTCCTTCTGTTGTTCACAACTCAAAGGAAAATTTCGCTTTTATTTTGAAAAAGAAAAGTGAAGTAAATTCATTTAAAACTTATTTTTTTCTTTTTTGTTTCAAAAGTGAATAACACAATTAAAGCGTCATTTTGCAAGCTGAAAGGAATTAAAGGTTGCAAACAAATGGGCACAAGGCTCAAATTTATTTAATAGGATGGTAATCAGCTAAAGGCGTGATTCCATGGAGTATTTACAAAAGTTGGAAATGGTAATTATGCGGAAAAGGCTACATTGAAAGCAATAACCACTATTCCCTCTAACAACTTTGAGTTCCAACTGTGCTTGTCGCTTCAGATTGACAGTGATTTGTTTGAAGATCCTTTGATGAAAAAGACTCCTCAGGTGACGAAGTATGGACTGATGCAGTTACTTTGTCATAAATCCCTAATTTTGCCTAGATTGCCCTTTCAGGTTTTCAATCTACCAGGATGAATTTTTTCTGTTTATTGTCTCTAATTTTTGCCTGGACCGCCCTTTCAGGTTTTCAGTCCACCGAGACGCTCATTTTTGCCTAAGTCGCCCTTTGCGGGTTTTCGACTTACCGAGCTGTTCTTTTGTATTTTTTAGACAAAGTATTTCTTGACTGCATCAGCATTCACAGGATGTGGGAGTTCATCACCATCCATGGTTGTAAGAATCATGGCGCCGCCAGAAAATGTTCTTTTGACAACATACGGGCCTTCGTAATTAGGAGACCATTTGCCCCTAGAATCTGGTTGAAAAGACAAGATCTTTTTAAGCACGAGGTCACCTTCTTGAAATTCACGAGGTCGAACCTTTTTGTTGAAGGCTTGTTTCATCCTTGCTTGGTATAACTGTCCATGGCATAGAGCAGTCATACGTTTTTCTTCGATTAAGTTCAACTGATCGTATCTGTTTTGACACCATTCAGCCTCTGATAACTTAGTCTCCATGAGGACTCTCATTGATGGGATTTCAACTTCTACGGGGAGCACAGCTTCCATGCCGTATACTAGAGAAAAAGGGAGTTGCCCCTGTTGAAGTACGCACTGAAGTACGGTATCCATGTAAAGCAAATGGCAACATTTCATGCCAGTCTTTGTAAGTGACGACCATTTTCTGGACGATCTTCTTAATGTTCTTGTTGGCAGCTTCAACGGCGCCATTCATTTTTGGTCTGTAAGGAGAAGAGTTATGATGCTCAATCTTGAATTCCTCACACAGTTCTTTCATCATCTTGTTGTTCAAGTTCGAACCATTATCAGTAATGATCTTGCTGGGAATACCATATCGGCAAATGATGTTATTCTTGATAAACCTCACAACCACTTGTCTTGTAACATTGGCGTAAGATGCTGCTTCGACCCATTTGGTGAAGTAATCAATTGCTACTAAGATGAAACGATGACCGTTTGAAGCTTTTGGTTCGATCATTCCAATCATGTCGATACCCCACATGGAAAAAGGCCATGGAGATGAGAGAACGTTGAGTAGAGTCGGTGGCACATGGATCTTATCTGCGTAGATCTGGCACTTGTGACATCTCTTCACGTGTTTGTAACAATCAGATTCCATTGTCAACCAATAGTATCCTGCTCTTAAGATCTTTTTGGACATTGCATGCCCGTTTGAATGAGTTCCAAAGGACCCTTCATGCACTTCATGCATTAACATGTCTGCTTCGTGTCTGTCCACGCATCTGAGCAAAACCATGTCGAAGTTTCTTTTGTATAGCACATCTCCGTTCAGGAAGAAACTGCCAGAAAGTCTTCTTAGAGTTTTCTTATCTTTGTTTGATGCCCCAAGCGGGTACTCTTGAGTTTGAAGGAAGCGTTTGATGTCGTGAAACCACGGTTTATCATCGATGACTGCTTCAGTTGCAAACACATAGGCGGGCCTTTCAAGGCGCGTAATTCTGACTGTAGGCATATCATTCCAATGATTGACTTTGAACATGGAAGATAGAGTAGCTAAAGCGTCTGCCATTCGATTCTGATCTCGAGGTATATGATGCAATTCAACCTTGTTGAAGAAAGTCAAAAGACGTCTTGCATAATCTCTGTAAGGAATCAAACCAGGGTGGTAAGTTTCCCACTTGTCTTTGATTTGGTTGATCACGAGGGCTGAATCTCCATATATGTCTAGGATCTTGATCCTTAAGTCAATGGCTTCTTCGAGACCCATGATACAAGCTTCATATTCTGCGATGTTGTTGGTGCAATCAAATAGCAATCTGGCGGAGAACGGGATATGAGTACCCTTGGGAGTGATGATGATTGCCCCAATTCCATTGCCAAAAGCGTTTACTGCTCCATCAAAAATTAGGCCCCATCTTGATCCAGGCTCAGGACCTTCTTCAGGTAACGGTTCGTCACAATCTTTCATCTTCAAGTACAAGACATCTTCATCAGGAAAGTCAAACTTGAGAGATTGATATTCATTAATTGGTTGATGCGCCAAGTGATCGGCGAGAATGCTTCCTTTGACCGCTTTTTGAGCACGGTACTCAATGTCATACTCGGATAACAGCATTTGCCATCGGGCAATCCTTCCTGTTAATGCAGGCTTTTCAAAGACATACTTGATCGGATCCATTTTGGAGATTAACCAAGTAGTATTGTTGATCATGTATTGGCGGAGACGTTTTGAAGCCCAAGCCAAAGCACAACATGTTTTTTCGAGCATGGAGTAACGAGACTCACAGTCTGTGAATTTCTTACTCAGGTAATAGATGGCATGCTCCTTCTTACCGGTTTCATCTTGCTGTCCAAGCATACAACCCATGGATTCTTCTAACACGGTAAGGTACATGATTAATGGTCTTCCTTCAACTGGAGGAATCAATATTGGTGGTTCTAACAGGTACTCTTTGATACTGTCAAACGCTTTCTGGCAATCTTCAGTCCATACAACCCCTTGATCTTTGCGGAGAAGCTTGAAAATTGGCCCACAAGTAGCGGTCATTTGAGAGATGAATCTGGAGATATAGTTCAATCGTCCGAGAAATCCTCTTACTTGCTTTTCAGTCTTTGGTGCAGGCATCTCTTGAATAGCTCTGACTTTGTCGGGATCTACTTCAATACCTCTTTGGCTGACAATGAAACCCAAGAGTTTTCCAGATCTAACCCCAAAAGTACATTTGTTAGGATTCAAGCGAAGCTGGTATTTCCTTAATCTTTGAAACAACTTCAAAAGGTATTCAATATGTTCTTCTTCTGTGCTGGACTTAGCTATCATGTCGTCCACATAAACTTCAATTTCTTTATGCATCATGTCATGAAAGAGAGTAGTCATTGCCCTTTGGTAAGTTGCGCCTGCATTCTTCAATCCAAACGGCATTACTTTGTAGCAAAAGGTACCCCATGGGGTGATGAAAGATGTCTTTTCCATGTCTTCGGGAGCCATCTTGATCTGATTATAACCGGAGAACCCGTCCATGAAGGAAAAGACGTTGAACTTAGCAGTGTTATCAACCAGCATGTCAATATGTGGTAATGGAAAGTCATCTTTTGGACTGGCCTTGTTCAAGTCACGGTAGTCAACACACATTCTGACTTTGCCATCTTTCTTCGGAACTGGCACTATGTTAGCCAACCATTGAGGATACTCGGAGGTGACAAGAAAACCTGCGTCGAGTTGCTTTTGAACTTCCACTTTGATCTTGTTAGCCATATCAGGGTGAGTCCTTCGCAATTTCTGCTTAACTGGCGGACATTCTGGCTTCAATGGCAAGTAATGCTGAACAATATTGGTATCCAACCCAGGCATGTCTTGGTAGGACCAGGCAAACACGTCAACATATTCTTTGAGAAGGTCTGTCAACTTACTCTTGATATCAGTATCAAGCAGCGATCCAATGGTCACTTCTTTTTTGTCTTCTTCAGAACCCAAATTGATCTTTTCTAAAGGCTCTTTGTGAGGCAGAATGGCTCTTTCCTCGTGCTTAAGTAATCGAGAGATCTCGTCCGGGATCTCCTCTTCTTCCTCTTCTTCGGCTTCGAACACAGGAAACTCAAAGTTGGGAGAGGGCATAGGGTTATTGCATTCAATGGGTTTATCAATAGTAAATCTGCACATGTGATTTATATTCATTTCAGAAAATTTATGAATGCAGGAGTGTATGCAGATTTTTTTTTGAAAAGTTTTTTTTTTTATTTTGGTTTTTTAGGATTACCATTTCCAGAAAAAAGCAAAAATAAAACATATAATGTAGGGAATTCAAAATGACACTTTATTTATGATTCATTTTTGAAACAAAGCCCTAAACACAAACTCATTTGTCTTAGGCAGGACAAAGAGGGAAACTTTTAAAACAAAGCCCTATACACAAAGTTATTTGGGCGGAACATTTAAAAGAAAAGCCCTATAAAACATCTCTCTGCTTTGGGCAAGGCAGGAGGTCAAAATAACAGCGAGGTGATTACTTTGAGCGGCGAACAACATTCGGAACGTCGACAGCCTTCCAGTAGCAACGAACTCCTCTGTGTATTATGTATTCAGGAAAGTTCTCCCCAGAATTATCTTCAGTATTGACATTGACCGCTGGTCGAGCAGGATTTGAAGGTCCTGGTTTGTCAACCTTGTTCTTTGTAGAGTTGAAACGGTCTTCTTCTACTTCTTGAAGAGCATAAGACGAGTCACAATCTTCAGAATTTTCAGGATGTATTTCCCAGTCTTCAGGATGAAGAGACTCATTGTCAGCGACACTTTCCGAGTCAGTTGCGGGACCATCTTCCCCTTCATCTTCAAAAATGGCATTTATGTGATAATAACCACCTTCAGGATTATAAACCTTGGCAGATGCATTGAATCCGAAATCTTCAGTAATTTCAGGCTGCTGAGAAAATTGACAGGGCTGATAAGCCTCTTCTGGTTGACTATTATATTCGAAGGAATCTCCCCATCCAGTTGGTTGGATATCCTCAATCGCAATCTTGTAACTTTCAGGCGCAATATATTTCACCATATAATCAAATTTCCCACTTGGTTGTCCCAAGGTGTCCCAGATTTCTGCAGGAACAGGCTCAGTTTCTTTGCCTTTGGGTTTCTCTGACGGAGGATATGGTTCTTCCTGAGATATGTATCCCGAGTCATTGAGATAACATTTCCATTCTTCTTCAGGATCGGAGAGACCTTCTTCGATGCATTCTTCAATAAGGACATTGACCTCTTGAGGAATTGGGTTAAGGAACCCTCCACTAATGAATGTTTCTTTGATCGGACGAAGGGTTTCATCCTTCTTGGTGTAGTTTGAGAATGTTGGTGAACATCCGAGTCCTGCTCTGGTTTCATTCTTGGTAGGGATCACGACTTGCCCCCAGCCAGTGGTAGTTCCATTTTTCACTACTTTTACTGCTTCTTTGTAAGAAGAGATCGATGCTTTCTTTTTGGAAGATTCGTCTTCTAAAGAGAGACCTTGGAACTGAGTTCCTTCCACATCATCAGCACCAATGAAGGAGAAATTGGATAAATGGCTCACCATCAAGGCTTGTTCTCCACTTATCGTTACCAATTTTCCATTTGTTACAAATTTTAATTTTTGATGGAGCGTAGAAGTTACTGCCCCTGCTTCATGGATTCATGGTCGTCCTAACAGACAGCTATAAGCAGCTTGAATGTCCATGACTTGGAAGGTGATTTGAAATGTATGTGGACCGATTGTCATGGGAAGGTTGACTTCGCCGATTACAGATTTTCGTGATCCATCAAATGCTTTGACAACTACACCACTGAACTTCATAGGCATTCCTTGGTAAGACAAGCGAGCAAGAGTCGTCTTTGGCATCACATTCAAGGAAGATCCGGTGTCTACCAACACATTGGACAAAGAGTCTGACTGACAGTTCATAGAAATGTGCAAAGCAAGGTTGTGATTTCTACCCTCCTCGGGGAGTTCTTCATCACAGAAGCTTAAATTGTTGCAAGCTGTTATGTTCGCTATTATCCCATCAAAATGGTCAACAGTCACATCATGATCTACAAAAGCTTGATCTAAGACCTTCATCAGGGCTTCCCTGTGGGCTTCTGAATTCAACAGCAATGAAAGTATTGAGATCTTTGAAGGAGTCTGCATAAGCTGATCCACAATCTTATATTCACTTCTTTTGATAAGCTTCAAAATTTCATCGAAGTCCGGATTGACATTGGTTCCACTGGACTGACCAACATCAGTGTTTGTATTACTGACAGGAGTTTCCTCAGGATTCCCCACTGGTGTATTAACAGGATTTTGCCCGGTTGTAGGAACAACAGGCTGCTTTGGAGGTAGCGGAGTATACACACGTCCACTTCTTGTTACACGACTTACATCAGCAATGTTTTCAACAGATGAGAGAGTAGGCAAAGGAACTTCTTGTCCGTCCTTTATCATTGTAGCATTGTAATTGTATGGAACTGCCTTGTCAGAGTTATAAGGAACCGGTCCAGGTAAAAAGATGATCAAAGGAGCAATAGGAACCTTCGGCTTGTTGTAAGTAACTTCCATGCGCTCAGGCATGTTGAAATGAGGAACGACGACGTTAACTGTAGGCATTTCCGAGTTGATATCTGAGACTAAAAGCTCATGCGGATAACATCCTATCATGTTAACTTCATTTTCATCCCTATTTCTGTAGATCTCAATAGTACCATTATCTAGCAAAACTTGGAGATCTCTTCTCACAATCGAACACCCGTGAGGATCCACACAACATATTCTACAGGAACCGTATTGATGCTGGCGAAAATTCGGCCCTCGACAAAGAGTGGCGTGCATTTGTACCAAATCTGCTCTTGAGAAGTTGATATTATAGACTCGGTATTGGCCAGGACATCCATACACCATGTTTACAACATGCCCTCCATGATTGGGCAGCGGATTTGCTTGCACATTAGGATTCAAATTTCTGAAAGAGAGGAGATTAGATCTAACCAACCTCTGAACTTCGTATTTCAAAGCTATGCAATGCTCAAGATCATGGCCAGGTGCTCCTTGATGATAAGGGCATGAGACCTCAGCTTTGTACCACCATGGGAGTTTCTCAGGTACTGGTGGTGGTGCTCTAGTTTGAACGAGACCTTTTTCAATCAAAGCAGGGTACAATTCTGTGTAGGTCATTGGAATCGGATCAAACTGTGGAGCTCTTTGCACACGATTCTGATTGTTGTTAAGTTGTTGAGCCTGTTGTCGAGGCTGTTGTTGTTGAAACTGCGGAGTGAATCCCGGATTCGGTGCGGTATTAACGACTGGTGTGATAGAAGCAACCTGTCGCTGACGATTGACATTTCCTCTCGGCCTCCCTTGGGATACCATGTCAACACTTTGTTCTTTCTTCTTTGGGAAACCACTTCCGAACTTTTTGGTTCCACTTGAAGATCCACCTTCTTTAGTCAGACGTCCTGTTCGGACTCCTTCTTCTAGACGCATCCCCATGTTTACCATTTCGGTGAAATCACTTGGAGCACTAGCAATCATGCGTTCATAATAAAACGGACTGAGAGTATTTAAGAAGATCTTTGTCATCTCTTTCTCTTTTAATGGTGGATTAATCTGAGCAGCAGTTTCTCTCCATCGTTGGGCATACTCTTTGAAAGCTTCATGGTCTTTCTGAGCCATGGATCGGAGCTGATCTCTGTCCGGAGCCATATCCGAGTTATACTTGTATTGTCGGACAAAGGCCTCACCTAGGTCATTGAATGTTCGAATATTAGTGCTATCCAAGCCTGTGTACCACTTCAGTGCGGCACCAGTCAAACTGTCTTGAAAGTAATGGATAAGCAACTGATGATTATCTGCATAAGTAGACATCTTTCTGGCATACATCACAAGATGGCTTTGTGGACAAGAACTACCTTTGTACTTCTCAAAGTCTGGGACCTTGAACTTAGCAGGTATCTGTACACTGGGAACCAAACATAGCTCCTGGGCATTCTTTCCAAACAAATCTTTTCCACGGATGGCTTTAACTTCCAGCTGAATCTTGTTGAACTGTTCTTGGAGATCTCCCACAAGACTTCGCTGATTTGTGCTATCACCCTGATCATGATAAATCTCATTGTCTCCGTAAGGAACAGTGTGAACCATAGGAGTCGGAACCGTCATAGTGGGTTGAGAAAGTGCCATAGTGACTTGAGAAAAAGTTACCCCCTGATTTGGAGTGAACTGTGAACTCTGTGCAGCAGGCGCTTCAGTTGTGGATGTTTGAACCCCAGAAACATTATGGCGGAAACCTGTACCAAAGCTGAAAGGCGTGCCCCAACCTTCTGGCATGGAGAAAGATGGAATGCCGAATGCAACCGTAGAAACTGGAGTAGTGACTTCCGATGTTACTGTTGCTTGACTGTTGGGTGGCGGCGGCTGATTCTGTGCGGCCATTAAAGAGTCAACCAGAGTAGTGAGACTTTCCAATTTTTCCTGAAGAGTGGTCACTGTACCACAAAGCTCAATATTCTCTTGTTCAGAGTGTTCCATTACTCTTCTTCTATTTGAACGAGTATTGTATCTGTGATCTGATTGCGAGCGCGGTCGAGAAACTTTGAGACGCGACAGCTTGACGATCTAATGGAGAAAGATCCAAAAGATAAGACTCTATACAACAGACTCGATATGCAGAATGATGTATGCAAAAAAGAAATTTATGATTTTTCCAAATATTTTAAAGATTATTTTCTTGCAAACATTTGAACACAAACAAATCTTTTATTCATTCATTTTTTTATTGCAATAATGGGAAATGTTACAACATTGGAGTGTAGCTCCTTACAAAAGCAAATGAAAAATAAAAAGCTAAACAATCCTAAGCATCTTCATCAGACGAAGAACCAAATGCATTGTGCAGCTTGAGCTTCATGATTTCTTTCCCATAGTAAGCTTTCAATTCGGCCTTTTCGGTCTTTAGCTTGTCAACAATATTCTTCCAATCGTCAGGAGTTGGAGCGTTGCTTGTTGAACCTTCAGGTTTTTTCTTGCTTTCTTTGATGTACCTCTTGATTGCAGCGTCTTTCTGACGAATCTTCTCATCTTTACTCATGAGCCATCCATCTTGACAGTAGAGAGTTTCTTCGTGATCTTTCACTTGTTTCTTCAACCTTCTGTTTTCCATATCGGTCCTACGAAACTTGTGCTCCCAAGCATTTTTTCCTAACCTCATCTTGGCTAAAGTGTCTTGGTATTCCTTCATAGTGGGAATGGGAATATTGGGTAGTTGAGGTACCACAAGAGACATGGGTTTTTCATAATCATAAGGCATTTGAAACTCCTTTGCTCTTTTCTTTACCCAGCAGGTGTAGGCGTCCGTAGCAATGCAATTCTTTTCCTCACCTTTTTCTTTCCATCGGACGTCGTACCAAGCTCTCATCATTCTTGTCTTCAACCTTTGAGGATCTTCCCTTTCTTGATAGAAGTAGCTTTCTACTGCGAGACCAACAGGTTTAACTGAATTTGCATACCCGAGTTGTCGTCGGGCTAAGATCGGATTGTAGTTAATTCCTCCTTGTGTACCAATGAGAGGTACGTTGGCGAATTCTCCGCAACTATCAATGGTTTCTGTACCACAACTAGCCAAGGTATACCAACGGATATCATTATTAGTAAGAGACATAAGTCTTCGAGGCCAACGCAAACCTTCTCGGTTTTCTGTGAAAATAGGAGACTCAGGTAAGTGTGAAACAATCCATTTGAACAACAAAGGTGCACAACATACAATAATTCCACCGCCTTGGCGATTCCTATGATGGACAGAGAAATACATGTCACCAAGTAAAGTCGGAACAGGATTTCCAATCAGAAAAATCTTTATGGCATTGATATCAACAAAGTTGTCGACATTGGGAAACAGAACCAACCCATAGATGAGCAAGGCTAGTACAGCTTCAAAAGCTATCATGCTACCAGTTTCGATGAAATCAAAGGCTTTCTTTATCAGGAAGTGTGAGGTTAAACCCGGGAGGTTTCCTTTGGTAGTCCAGTTACTCTCTACTTCAGATTTTTTCAAGTGGATACTTGTTGCAATGACATGTGACTTAGGAATGGCTTCCAAACCATTGAAGGGTATTTTGTCAGACACGGGAATACCCAAAAGATTGGCATATTCTTCCAAGGTCGGTACCAACTGGTAGTCTGGAAAGGTGAAACAACGGTAGACGAGATCATAGAACTGAACCAAAGTTTTGAGAAGTCCTTCATCAACATGAGTATTCAAAATAGGCAAAAGTTTTCCATAACCTTTCCTAAAATTGGAAGGATTTTGTACAGAAGATGCTAACTCTATCAGTTTTCCCACATCAGGCGCTTTGAAACCGTATTTCTTGGTATGCCTTTTTACTTCTTCCATGACTAAATCCTAAAATGTTTGCAAAGAAAATTTCTCTAAATCTTTGGAAAAATCATGTTTTTTATGAAAAAAAAGATGGGTTTTTTTTTGAATGTATGAATGCGTGGATGCATGAATGCCACATATTCAAACATGGTAAAACAGACATGGTAATGGTAACGCAAACATGGTACACAAACATGGTAATTCAAACATAGTAAACACAGGTTCAAAGGTCCAGCGTCACGAGCATGAGGTCAGAGAACCAAATAGGGATAGATCTAGTTAATCACCTGTACAACATGTTCTACTGATACGTCAGAGTCTACATTTTTCTTTCGGATATTACCGGCTTTCACAACTAAACTGATGAGCCAGAAATATTCTCAAGAAAAACTCGTCTGAGTGTGGTTCTCCGCATGACAACTATCCAAGTCTTCACCTGGATCGTTTCTGCACCACGTCCTAATAAGGCCAGGATGGGTTGGGGTTCTACGGTCTCTCAGCTTCTACAGTTCAATGCGGCAATAATGTCTTCGCTACGAAAGCATGCTAAACATATATTACCAACAAGGAACCTCCACTGAGCGGAAGGATTCTCAAGTGCGCCTGCACATGACTATACCCTCCACCTAATTTCTTATGTGTACTTAATCCGGGTTAGGATTTGTCCATAATGTATCACTTGTAACAGAACCACACAAGTAACAGAACCAAAGAATCACACATGTAACAAAAATTAAAATAAAAACAATAATTAGAAATAACCCTTCCTTTGGAAACAATAAAAAGATGGTCCCCAGTGAAGTCGCCATTTTTCTGTCGCGGGCGAAAAACCGTTTTGTTCCTCTTTTTTGTGGGATGAGACACCTGATGCCTTCTTTGGGCTCGAGTGCTCAAAAAAATGATTTTTCTTTATTTCGACCAAACTTTTTATTATTTCCAAAGGAGGAAAAGGAAAAAAGCTGCAATAACCTAAAAGTGGGGGGAGATCTTGGGTAAGAGGGTTGGTTATACGAAGGGAAGGTATTAGCACCCAACGTATCTGTAGTACTCTACAGGGTTCTTTATTGTTTTTTATTCTATGCTACGGTGAAGGTTCTGTTGTGAAATAGGTGGGACCTAAGGTGTTTGTTTGATTATGCTCGCAAAGATCATCGCGATCCTCTGCATACATATCCCCTAGAGGGAATCAGAGCATCTGTAGCTCGGGGTCTACGGGTGCTAAGGTTTGAATGTTTTTTTTGTTTTGTTTTGCTCGCCAAGGATCGACCTTGTGCCTACGTATTCTCAAAGGGATGTTGAGAAAGTCAGAGCAATCGTAGTTCCCACTTATGCTAGTGGAAGCAAAGGAAAATAGACAAATGTCGTCTAAATGCTAGATGTATCTAATCTATATCATCACATACATCTGTTTGATTTTTGTTTGTTTGTTTAACCAGCCTTGTGGCAAAAACTTTCAATGAAGTCAGCCTTGTGACAAAAAGTTTTGATTAATCAGCCAGCCTTGTGGCAAAAGTTTCAATGAAGTCAGCCTTGTGACAAAAACTTTGATTAATCATCCAGTACGGTGGTAAAACAGTTTGATTTGATTAGCCAGACTTGTGGCAAAAAAGTTTGATTGATTGATTGTTTGTGATGATATATAAGAGATACTCCTAGCATAGAGATGAAAAATGTCTAATCTCCTAGGGTATTTGATTTGGATATTGGGGATGCTTATAAGAAGCCCGTGGGTCCTTGTACGAAGCCCAAGAGGAGGCTATCCGAGGGTCCTTGCATTGTAAGCCCAAGAGGAGGCTATGGGAGGGACAATCCAGGGTCCTTGCATTGTAAGCCCAAGAGGAGGCTATGGGAGGGTCACTCGTTTGTACAAAGCCCAAGGGGAGGCATGGTGTAGTTGGTTTGAGCTCTTAGAGCGATTTCACCGGGAAACCATACTCTATGTCCTAACCTAAACTAGGGAGATTCTTTGCACGAAGCCCAATAGGAGGCTATAGGGAACCTAGTGTTGTACTAAGTTGAATGAGCATATATAACACAATCACAAGTATGAACAAGTACGAACAAACATGAACAAGTACATGAACAAATATGAACAGTTATACATTGAAGCAACTGGAAAACTCATCGAAACAAATACAATGAAGTCGCCATCGAACATATATTTATCCTACAATGAGGAATGGAAAATATCGAAGAAAACCAAATAACAAGCAATGGTCTCAGAGAAAGGGTAAGGGTGTCTGTTACGTGAGGGGAAGGTATTAGCACCCCTCACGTCTGTGGTACTCCACAGGATCCATTCTTGCTAGTTTTCTAATCTAAGGGTGTGTGTGTGTGTATCATGCTATGTGTAAAGGGAAACATGCAATGGAAGATATACAAATAAGAGGAAACATGCAAATAATAGGTAAATAAGATAAGAAGAAAAGGAGTCGAACAAAACAACAAAAAAGGAAAGGGTCGCTCGCTAGGGTGTTCGTACCCTGTGCCTACGTACCTCCAATGTGCAGTGGAGAAATCAGAGCGCCGTAGTTCGGCCCAAAAGTTTCTGTTTCTATCTCGATTCGCGTCTCCTAGAGAAACGGAACCGAGCACCCTAAGGGAGCATGCAAACAAGGAGCGTCACAAAGATCCTAGCAAACATGGCATGTGAACAGGCATCACAAATAAGAACATGCGAACAGGCATCGCAAATAGGAAACAGACGTGTAACAGGCATACACGAATGTGAGTGTGTGAACAGGCATCACAAGTAAAAATGCGAACAGGCATCGCAAACAACATGTAACAGGCATACATGTGCAAGTGTGTGAACAAGCATCACAAAGATATCATACTAACAGGCATAGCAGATAAGAAGATAGTGAACAAGCATCACAAAGATATCATACTAACAGGCATAGCAGATAAATGACATACACGTAACAGGCATACATGCACGACAAACATGTAACAGGTATACACGTCAAATGTGAACAAGGATCACAAACAAAAATGCGAACAGGCATCGCAAACAACATGTAACAGGTATACACGTCAAATGTGTGAACAAGCATCACAAA
The DNA here is from genome assembly GCF_029867415.1 of Vicia villosa. Lineage (NCBI taxonomy): Eukaryota > Viridiplantae > Streptophyta > Magnoliopsida > Fabales > Fabaceae > Vicia > Vicia villosa. The sequence goes on from NC_081185.1 coordinate 470,658, forward strand.
AATATCATACTAACAGGCATAGCAGATAAGAAGATAGTGAACAAGCATCACAAGCATATGGCACACAATCGAGCTCTGCTCGAGAAACAAACAAACAAAGTAGTAATCAATGCAAATGCAACACACAAACGAGCTCAGCTCGTAAAGCAAGCAAACTACCGAAGTAGTGACCTGGGGACAGGGGAAGTGCTTTAGCTAGCGGGGAAAGCCACCCGAAGCCGCTATCAACGGGGAAAGCCACCCGAGATAGGTACACTAAAGACTCTTAGCTAACGGGGAAAGCCACCCGAAGCTACTATCACCGAGGAAAGCCACTCGAGATAAACACGCCACAATCTGTTAGCTAACGGGGAAAGCCACCCGAAGCTACTGTCAACGAGGAAAGCCACCCGAGACAGGGACACCACAGACCGTTAGCTAACGGGGAAAGCCACCCGAAGCTATTGTCAACGGGGAAAGCCACCCGAGACAGGCGGAAAGTAAAAAAGAAAGAAGCGGAGAATAATAAACAAACAAAAACAGAGCCTCTTTCGAGGGCTTGGCCAGATGAATGTCTACCCTACTTCTCATGTTATGAATGATGCTGCATGCCTACCCTACTTCTCATGGCAAGGTATGGTGCGCGAAAGAGTAAAAAGGACAAAGGGGATACCGAGCGGATAGCAAATCCGTAGTGAGCTAGCAACGCAAGCAGAACTAAGAAACTTCACGTAATCTAACATCCAACAGAGTCAGGAGTCCAGCATAAGCGTCAAAGCGAGGCGGTGTGAAAATAAATCACAACCACTATGTGGTGCGTATCAAACACAACCACACAAGCAACCTGCAAGAAATACAATCCAGACAATACAGGAATACATCTTAATGGATGAGAGATCGGGTATAAGTTCGTATCCCACAAATAAAGTGGAACATGACGCCAATCAATCGCATCAGAAGCGAATTCGTGTCCCACAAATAAAGTGGAACATGAAGCAAGTCAAATCACAATCGAAGGATCTCTCGAAGTACCTCGCACATCTCAACAACAAAATCAGTGATAACAAGGAAGCGCGCATCCGCCATAGAAAATAATAGCAATTAAACTTTAAGTAAATTCTAAAGCGAAATCTAACAAGAGCAAATTGTTTTTATGACATTTTCATCTAGAAATTAGAATAAAACTATGTAACAAAGCATCAAATTCTAACAAAAAAAAAATATTACATGTTTTTTATTATTTCTTATTATCAATGCGAGAAATTTAATCAAACCTAATGTTTTCCATGGTATTTTTATCTAAAAGTAATAGAACAAAAGCTATGTACAAAACAATTAAATTCTAACAAGCATTGTTCATTTTATTACCTAAAAAAAATAGGAAGCAAACTAATTAAAACAATTAAATCTAATGGAGAAAATTATATACACAGGGAGGTGAAAAGCTGAAAACAGTGTGTAGAAACTAAGGATTTCGCAGGCCCAATCAGAACAGGGCCCAAGGATGTTTTTGTTCAAATTCAGCACACAAAAACCGTGTGCATTGGGCTAGGGGGAGGTGTGATCAGAATTTCGTGTGGGGGCCCATGGAGTATGATCCAACAACAATTACTTTCAGATTTTTGTTTAATCCACATTTTTATTCAATCACATTGATAATCAGTACTAATTATTCACGTTAACTCCACTAAACACACAATTTATATGCAAAAACCCAATTATTTCTAATTAATCAAAAAATTGCTTAAAAAGGAATTAGGTCTAAATCACAAGTGACGATTAAGATTGGAAACCAGACCTATTTCGTTCACGAAGCTCCGACGGCGATAATTCCGTCTCCGGCGAGATCTCTTCCTCTTCGCTCAACTCCGACGAACTCCGTTCTCCATCCGCCGCCACGAAATCCATCGCAAAGAAGCATCCATCTCAACGTTCTCCGTTATCACTCTATCTCGTATCTTGCTCTCGAATTTGGAATGGTGATGAGGTTGTTATAATTGTTGTACCGATTCGTATACAGAGATTGATGAGAGTTGCTGCGATGTGATGATGAAGCTTGTAGTGAAGATGCAAAGGATGCGTACTAGCTGAGAGATGTTACGAAGAGGATGAAGATTGTAGGTTGACGATAACGAAATCGATGTTGATTCTCTTGAAATCGAGAGGATAGGATGTTGGCGAATCTGATGATGAAGCTTCGAGAACTCGGTCAGAAGTTCTTTCTTCTTCTTCGAAATTTTCTTTCGATTCTTTCATTATCCGCGATATTCTGATTTCTTGCGGTGATGAAGCGAGTTGACTGAACTTGTTGCAGATTGAAAAAGCGAAGAGTAGGCTTGAAATTACGGTTTTGCGGCGATGATAATTGATGTGCGTTGAAGATCTTTGACGATGGAGAATGAACTGAAGGTGATGAAGAATCAATGGAGGAAGAGCATTCAAGAGAGTATTTCTGTTAGAGTTTGTTACGATCGGTTAGAGGTGAGTCCAATTTCTGTTACGTTTTCTTTTCGGCTCTGAATTTCTGTTGTTGATTTTCTATCTCATCCATGGTGAATTGAAGGTAGAGGGAGAAAGATATTGAAGATGCGATGAAGATTTTGTGAATGATTTTGAGGGTGATTCGGTTCAGGGAGAGAGGTAGGAACGAGATGAAGGTTCTCAGATTTTTTTGTGATTCTGTTATATTGAGTTTTTGTGTTAGGGAGATGATTGAAGATCGCGAAGCTTGGAGAAGCAGATCCAGAAAGAGAGATTTCGGTTGCAGAGTTTGTTACACCCTTTTGTTACATTTCGTTTCTGGATCTTTTTCTATTATCGATTGATGAATTCTCTAATACTGATTTTGTTATCTCCTTTTGTGCTCAGATTTTTCTCCTCCTTCTCCTGAATTTATGTTGAGGTGTTAAAATAAACCAAATCTGAATATTCACCGTGTGCTTGTCCTGTAGGAATTGCAGTGACTTTCATTCGAACTTGCATCGAACCGACCTCATACTGATGGCAAACGCATGGTAAGGTGATGTTTGGCTTTGATGTTGATGAATACAAGACTGCGGTTAAATTTATGAGGGAATCTACATGTCTATGATATCAAGGACTCATATCAAGGACTCAGTTCGGGATTGAGAAGGAATAGGGAGTCCACCGATTTTCATTTATGCCCAGTCTTGTTCTCATAACAGCTTTTTTCTTATTTTTTCTTTTTGCTCCTCCAGGATGACTTGGATTTGTAATGGATTATTTTGTAATGAATGGACTCTTTTGAATTCAAGTTTGATAGTCTTCTTTGAATAATCTTTCAATTTTGCATCTGAATCCTTTTGGCCAACTCGCACAATCGATCAACGATCATTATTTCCAAGTGACATATAGAATGCATGAAGCTTGAATTAATGAACATTTGAATGAATATTATGATGACTTTTTAATCTTGTAGATCGCATTTCAAACAAATCAAAATGAATTCCAATCTCAGCATACTTTAAAGAACCTTGGCCAAATCCTCAAATTATAACGAACCAAGGACATCACTTGAATGAATTGCACTTCAAAGAAATCCTAACTCAATTAATGAACCAAATTACTTTCATTAAAAATGACAACCAAAAGCCTTGGTCACCACTTCACTTCTTTATGTCGTGATTCACATTCGAACTCCAATCCATCATAACAATATCTCCTTAAAGAAATCTTGAAGAAGCTAAGAATTGAAGCACATAAGAACATCTTGACATGAAATCCAATGAATCTCAGTGAATTAACGATCGCACACATCATGCATAAGAAACTCTTTATAATTTTCCTTTTGATTTTCGAACGACGAAATAAACGCCATTCATAACTTATAGCACGGAGAAAGAGGGCAAATTTTGGGGTGCAACAGCTGCCCCTATTCAAACTTCTTGAACTTGACGAGTGAGAAACGAAAGTTTAGAACCGTTGAGGTGGAAGAAGATTGAATACCAGAATGAACTCGAAAATTTGCACTCTTGATCAATAGAAGATTCCATCTTACAATAAGAAGGAATGTACTACCCCGCAAGCAGGGAGAAAAAAACCTCAATTGATCTGGATAATTAAGTAGCTCCAACTTGCGATAAGAAGGAACAGGCAACCCCACAGGCAGGGGGAAAAAACTTCAATTGATCTGGGCATCAAGAGAAGGAACATCTCGACTGATCTGGGCATCAGGCGTAGCAGATGTCTTCCGAACAGGAATCGGGGATAGATGTCTAAGTCGATCTGGGAATCGAAATGAGATATTCCGGCTGATCTGGGCATCAACGGGTAGTAAGTATCTCTGGTCTGGGTACCAAGGCGACATCTCCATCTGATGCAATTAAATCATCAGGCAGATATTCCAACTGATCTGGGTATCAGCGGCTTGCTCCTTCGTAAGATCGACGAGATCCGGAGGCGGTTCCCTCAACTAAAAGTCTGGTTTATCAGGAATAGGAACAATATCTCTTCCGAACTGTGTACGCCGGGAAAGGAAGTCTTTAACTGATCTAGGCTCGATGCTAGAAAATAAGTAGAACAATCCTCTTCTGAATGACAAAGTCAATCAGGTAGATATCTCCATCTGATCTGGGCATCAGTGGCTTGCTCCTTCGTAAGATCGACGAGATCCGGAGGCGGTTCCCTCAACTGAAAGTCTGGTTTATCAGGAATAGGAACGGATATCTCTTCCGAACTGTGTGCGCCGGGAAAAGAAAACATCTTCAACTGATAGTAAGCATCAGGACTGGGCAGATGAGTTCTTCTTCTGAACGAAAATAAATCGTCAGGACGTAGATATTTCCGACTGATCTGATGTATCAGAGGGCTTGCTCCTTCGGAAGATCTATATAGATCCGGAGGCGGTTCCTTCAACTAATCTGGATATCAGGATAGGAACAAATATCTTCCACCAATCTGGGGGCATCGGGAATAGGAATGTCTTTGAACTGATCTGAGCTATGCCAGAAAATAAGTAGAACAATCCTCTTCTGATTCAAAACATCAGGATAAGCGCCTGTAATAACTAGGCGAATATTGCTCTCTAGGGAGCATTTGAATCTTGATAACTTTCCTGTAGAAAGAAACAAATATGATATGATTTATGCATGATGCATGTATGAATGTTTATGGAATAACGTTCCAGAGAAGGAAGACGCTACACGCTTTTGAGAATGTAATGCAAATGATGCATGATTCGGGCGCTGCTTAGGGAGACAACGGATGAGCACTGAATTGCTGCAGAAGTCCTGGAGAGAGTACGGAACTCTGTGGGGAGGACAAGATGGGTGACCAAGGGTCACCATTGCGAGCTGACAAAGATGGATCAGTAATCTGCTGGAGATGACCAAATCTAAACGCGAGCTCTGGCTGGGGAATAAATCCTGCTTGGGGATATGATCATCCCAATTAACTGCATGGGGAATACCCTAGATACTTCATTGGAGAAGCAAATTCTCGACACTCTGGGGATGTGGAGATAAGGGCAAGTCATGGAGACAACTCTGATGGGGAGTGACCAACTTGCTTGTGTAGCACGCATTCCGCTGGGGAAATCCTTGACGGAAACAGATTCTGCTGAGGATGCATGTGAATCTCTGCTGAGGAAAGACTCCGTGAGGAAGATGAATACTTCTGCATAACGATCCATTGAGGAGATAAGAGATCCGCTGGGGATAAGGAACCTGGCATAGGAACCTCTTAAGAAAACACCTCCACTGGGGAAGAAAATAACTCTCCTAGGGAAAACAGGTCAATCTGTTGGAGAGAGAGAGACACTCTACTAGGGAAAGTGAGGAGCTCTGACCAGGAACCTCATCAAGAGCTTGCTAGGGAATCAGATACCATCCAATCCTGATCCAATTGGGGAGAAGACATTCCACCGGGGAACAAGCCTTCTGAAGCACAAAAATTGCGTCGAGATGTGCTTTGCTGAGGAGATGAGAATCTTGGAACAAAGAAAACCTCATCTGGATGCACTCAGTGGGGGAATAAGAATCTCTCATTAGGATATATCCATCAACGCGCTAACATGGTGTACTCGAAAGGATGTACTTGCGAAATATACAGATGAAAATGCCCCAGAATATAGCATGACATCTTCACGGGATCTCCTCACATGGCAGAGAACAGTGATACTCACCCACAATAAGAAAATGCAAGAGTAAACAGATTTTCAGACATCTTGGCTTTGAAACTTTCCATACGGGCAATGGATTCAATGAGCTGATAGGCAAGCCATGATTAGAACACCAAACAAGTATCGGCCGAAGCATCAAACAGGCATTGGTTCTCCAAGAGAGTGCCACCAGGAAGTGGGCTTAAGGGGTCAAGCAAATGTTGATGTCATAGATACCAAACAGACATTGGCTTTCAAAGTGTTCTGCATACTCGTATTGATTGTATGGATGCCAACATGTATTGGACTTTCAGCTTCTGACTATTGAGGATGACGACCTGAAGGTTCTTAAGTTCATAAGTTGTTTAGCTCACACCTGAACTTTAAATTGGACACCTCCTGATGAGGAAAGAATGCCACTGCATAGTGCTTTGCCCCGGCCTGTAGGGACTTTGAAGAAATTTGTCTTGTAAGGACTTCTTGAGATTTGTGCTATCATAGCCAACTTGCCCCAGTATCATGAACTTTAAAACTGTGCCCCTGCATGGCCTGTGTTGGAGGTAGCTTCAACTATGCTTGGGTGAATGCCCCTGATTGCTTAGCACTGTGAGAGATTCTTCGAATCTTGACCTGATTGCCTCAGATTGATTGAAAACTTGTTGGATGGAGTATTCAAACGCTTTTGTGCCCCTGAGGGTGATCAGACTTTGAGATATTGCTGCCTCTGCTCAACGGAGTTCGGAAGACAACTTGTCCTTCGGGAGGATAAAACGTTTTCATCTGAAGTTCATGATGGAAACTTTCTTGATGTCAAGCACTTGTTCATATGCAAAGAATGTTTATTATGAGAAATATAATTCTAATGCAAAGAGTATGTTTGTCCTGAAGTTTAAAGAAACTTTTTGAAAAGATGTTGTAACACCGATTTTTTGTTAAAGAAAGATGGTGTGATACCAACTCAAACGCTTTAGCAAATCTCCTAGGAGTCAGTTTACTGTATTCTCGTGTATAGTCTGCTTTCGAATTAACCCATGCTTCAGTTAGGACTTTTCAGGGTTGTAACGTGGCCAGGTTCATGGTTTTTAGAAAAAAGGATTTTTAGGCTCAAAAATATTTGGTGCCCACCCCCTTCGTGATGTTCTCCATTCCTAAGTTCAGTTAACTTGACATGAGCATTCATCTTTCAAGAGGAGTTTGGGATGATTGAGGAATCAATTAGGCATTCGAACATGGCAGTCACTTTACCTTTGTTTTTTGGTGTATGATCACACGGCTTTGTTCTTTTGATGAGGATTCTTATTTTTGTAATCCTTGCTTGCTTTGCTTTGCCTTTCTTTTTTTTCGTTTCCCTAACTTTTGCCTGGACAAATTCGTTTGAATTTTGATTTGATGTCCAGCGGGATGCCCTAACTTTTGCCTAAGTCACATGCTTTCAACTTGCTGACTTAGCGGGCTTTTCTTCTTTTTTTTTTCCTTTTCTTTTTGATTCATTCTTTTTTTTTTGAACAAGTCGTGTGATCCTGAATCTCAGATTTGTTGGAAGTGATTGTGACTGCCTGAGTCCTTGATAGATGAAGAATTACCATTGTAGTATTGTCATCCTTTGACCTCATGATATGAGGGATAATCCACAGCGGCTTTGATGTTGGTCTCGACCTCCTGATGTGAGGGATAAATTTGATGTCTCGACCTCCTGAGGTGAGGGATAATCGTTGTGGATTTGACTTTCCTCAACCTTTTGAAAGATAGCCATTGTTGTATCCTTATATGTGTGCTCCTGATGAATTTAGAATGCTCGATCAGGTTAACTGAATACTACCCTGCCCCAGGGTTAAAATAAGGGTTTTTCTGCATAGAAAAGAAACTCCTACTTCGAAGGCTCAAAAGGGTTGACGAAGGTCTATCTCCCTTATATCTCCAGTGTTTGGGGATTTGAAACAATGCCTGTACATCATCAACAGGGTTCTACTCAAAAGCATACCATTTGAGATTATTGGTAGTATGTTCATCATCCTCCCTTCGGAGTTATCATGCTTTATTAACAAGAGTTAGGTATCACAAAAAGCATATAAAAACAACATATAAGAGCAAAAGCGGATGGATTTTTTCAAGACAAACATATCCAATGCATTATGATTATAGTTCAAAAACAAACAAGTTTTGCATACAACAGTATTGAACAAAGCAAGAAAGCTTAAACATGAACATGCATGATGAATTAGGAATTGCCAATGTTGAGGAGATTCTCTCCGTATGGACTTGTTGCTTCAGAAGGTCCGTTGAGTCAAAGGAGAACTTCAGTTCTGGCCCTCAGTGCGAAGGTGATAGTCTCAGTGTCAATCAGGTCTTGAACCTTGTCTTTGAATGTGTGACAACCTTCAATCGGATAACCAGGTGCCCCATAGTGGAAGACACACCAAGCGTTAGCATATGTTCCTGCAGAACACTTTAGATCACTTCCTGGAAGAAGATTTCGGCAAAGTCATACAAAAGTTGTAAGTGTCTAGCTTTTAGGGATTTGAGCCATGCAAGTGGGGCACAAACTCAAGATACAAGGTGTCTTGCTTATCCCTCGGTCGGGAGCCCCAAATATAGCGACTAGAGTTTGTGAATGCTTTAGGGATTTGAGCTGCCAATGATGCGAACTCAAGAACACGGAGTCTTGCTTAACCCTCGGTCGGGAGCCCCTAAATATAGCTGCCGAAACAGAAAACACCATCATGAATGGAGGAAACTTGTATTACTATCAGCGAACAACAATAACCTCTGACAATTGGCTATCAAAGTCGTTACTTGGAACACACCATAGCTATTGTGAAGGAAACCTCTGGAAGTACCAATTGCAAGTGATTCTCATGAGTTACTCCTCGTGGAAGAACAAACATTCTACTTGCAACAGATGAAATGGGATTGAATAGTAAGAACCATTATGAGTGAACTCAAACACCTTTGCATCGAGCAAGCTCTAGATTTTTTTTGTACTTCAACACCTTGTAAGGCTTGACATTATGATAGAGTGCCCCGAGAATGGAAAACAACGAGTATTGTCATCGAAATCAGGAGAGCTATCTGTGGTGAGAAAGACCCAAAGCATAAATCTTAACCAACTGAAATTCCAACAAGCAGTGAAGCAACTAAACACCAGGCATGGGGATTACATCAACTTGCTTCTTACTCTTTCCGTCTCTGTTGGCAAGCAAAGGATACTGACAAGGAAACTCTAAGAGAGGAGGAGGTGACTCAGAATATGGAGCAGAACCTTAAGAATGCGAGGTGCCACCGTAGAACACTCTTGATTACTATATGGTGGAAGATTCTGGCGAAGTCACACGGAATTTGTAATGCTTTAGGGATTCGAACAATGCAAATGGTGCAATGCTCAAGATAGACAATGTCTTGCTTATCCCTCGTGCGGGAGCCCCAAACAACTTCAAAGACTTGAAGATCTTAACATCATGACCAGTTGCCCCATAATAGAACTCACACCTAGTGTCGTCATCATCAAGTAGAGAATCTGTAGTCATCAATACGGTACGGAGCTTAACCAGTTGCAAATAAAGCAACCGTGGAAGCAAATGAGAATAAGACATGAGAATCAGATAGATGTGTCTTTCGGTTCTCTTCTATCTTTGCTAAGAACATACCCCTTGAATTCATGAGAGAAAGGGAGATTAGCCGCTGACGAGGAACTTCAGAAACCGCAAGGTTGTGGAAGAGATCCACAAAGTGCTCCCTGAGTTTTTCTTACTAAGAGTTATTGAAAATGGGTAACAACTTGCACGCTTTCATAAACAACCCCAACTGAGCTTTCATCTTTGCAAACTCCCCACAAAGTTGTTCCATGACTAATCTTTGAGCACACAATAAGAACAAGTCAAGTCTCTGAGTCTGGTGAGAGAACACCAAACCTGAATGAGAAATCCTCGCTTCTGAACACCTGTTATGCATGATATAAATGCAATGCCATGTTCATTCAATTTCCAAGGAATCCTCGTGTTTTGATTTTTTAACAAGCAAGAGATGGAAAAGCTCAATACGAGGCTTAAAGATATGATTCCGTGGAAATGGAAGGAACATGTATGCTAGTTATTTTTTGTACATCATATTCTCAAAAGAAAATATGCAATGATGCAAAATGGTGGAAACCACAATACTGGATATAGTTGCACTGCTGCAAAATCTCACTGCTCAGATTCAAAGGTTCGGCGTAGTTTCAGAACAACAAGAACCAATTAACCGCTGATAGTAGCACTTCTATTGTACCACTTCTGAATAGAACCAAGAGTAACAGGATCAAAGCTCCGCCGTTGTTTCAGAATACCAGAATATCAAGCACAATGAGAACATACCAAATAAAGGTCCGTCCCTAAATCTGGAGAAGCAAATGGTATGTAGGAGCCAAGGTTTCCTGTCCCATCCCAAAACCTCACAGGTAGGAATCCTAAACACACACAGGATGTCCCTAATGGTCGCCAGGAATTTCGAACAAACAATGAGAGCGCCTGTCTACGGCAATAAGCATGCCGGACAAGGATCACCTCACCGAGTTCTCTCCTGGTTGTGGTATGTTATGCCAACTCTACGTGCCAGGCGCCACGAGAGCCAACATAACTATCCACTCTAATCTAAATGTGTACTTGGTCTGGGTAATGGACCTTTTACCTCATAGTAACATCCCGCCCGCCAAGGAAAACAACCAGCCAGCACAACAGTATATCCAGAATATGGAAAGCGGTAAACACATAGATGCAAATGCATGCAAGCAGTATATACAAATGATGCGAGTAATAAACACACAAACAACCACAGAAGAGAAAGCGGTAAACACATAAATGCAAATGCATGCAAGCAGTATATACAAATGATGCTAGCACTAAACACACAAAACACCCACAGAAATGAAAGCAAACAAGAACTAGGAACGACACTCGGATATCCCCAGTGAAGTCGCCAGCTGAAGCAACTGGAAAACTCATCGAAACAAATACAATGAAGTCGCCATCGAACATATATTTATCCTACAATGAGGAATGGAAAATATCGAAGAAAACCAAATAACAAGCAATGGTCTCAGAGAAAGGGTAAGGGTGTCTGTTACGTGAGGGGAAGGTATTAGCACCCCTCACGTCTGTGGTACTCCACAGGATCCATTCTTGCTAGTTTTCTAATCTAAGGGTGTGTGTGTGTGTATCATGCTATGTGTAAAGGGAAACATGCAATGGAAGATATACAAATAAGAGGAAACATGCAAATAATAGGTAAATAAGATAAGAAGAAAAGGAGTCGAACAAAACAACAAAAAAGGAAAGGGTCGCTCGCTAGGGTGTTCGTACCCTGTGCCTACGTACCTCCAATGTGCAGTGGAGAAATCAGAGCGCCGTAGTTCGGCCCAAAAGTTTCTGTTTCTATCTCGATTCGCGTCTCCTAGAGAAACGGAACCGAGCACCCTAAGGGAGCATGCAAACAAGGAGCGTCACAAAGATCCTAGCAAACATGGCATGTGAACAGGCATCACAAATAAGAACATGCGAACAGGCATCGCAAATAGGAAACAGACGTGTAACAGGCATACACGAATGTGAGTGTGTGAACAGGCATCACAAGTAAAAATGCGAACAGGCATCGCAAACAACATGTAACAGGCATACATGTGCAAGTGTGTGAACAAGCATCACAAAGATATCATACTAACAGGCATAGCAGATAAGAAGATAGTGAACAAGCATCACAAAGATATCATACTAACAGGCATAGCAGATAAATGACATACACGTAACAGGCATACATGCACGATAAACATGTAACAGGTATACACGTCAAATGTGAACAAGGATCACAAACAAAAATGCGAACAGGCATCGCAAACAACATGTAACAGGTATACACGTCAAATGTGTGAACAAGCATCACAAAAATATCATACTAACAGGCATAGCAGATAAGAAGATAGTGAACAAGCATCACAAGCATATGGCACACAATCGAGCTCTGCTCGAGAAACAAACAAACAAAGTAGTAATCAATGCAAATGCAACACACAAACGAGCTCAGCTCGTAAAGCAAGCAAACTACCGAAGTAGTGACCTGGGGACAGGGGAAGTGCTTTAGCTAGCGGGGAAAGCCACCCGAAGCCGCTATCAACGGGGAAAGCCACCCGAGATAGGTACACTAAAGACTCTTAGCTAACGGGGAAAGCCACCCGAAGCTACTATCACCGAGGAAAGCCACTCGAGATAAACACGCCACAATCTGTTAGCTAACGGGGAAAGCCACCCGAAGCTACTGTCAACGAGGAAAGCCACCCGAGACAGGGACACCACAGACCGTTAGCTAACGGGGAAAGCCACCCGAAGCTATTGTCAACGGGGAAAGCCACCCGAGACAGGCGGAAAGTAAAAAAGAAAGAAGCGGAGAATAATAAACAAACAAAAACAGAGCCTCTTTCGAGGGCTTGGCCAGATGAATGTCTACCCTACTTCTCATGTTATGAATGATGCTGCATGCCTACCCTACTTCTCATGGCAAGGTATGGTGCGCGAAAGAGTAAAAAGGACAAAGGGGATACCGAGCGGATAGCAAATCCGTAGTGAGCTAGCAACGCAAGCAGAACTAAGAAACTTCACGTAATCTAACATCCAACAGAGTCAGGAGTCCAGCATAAGCGTCAAAGCGAGGCGGTGTGAAAATAAATCACAACCACTATGTGGTGCGTATCAAACACAACCACACAAGCAACCTGCAAGAAATACAATCCAGACAATACAGGAATACATCTTAATGGATGAGAGATCGGGTATAAGTTCGTATCCCACAAATAAAGTGGAACATGACGCCAATCAATCGCATCAGAAGCGAATTCGTGTCCCACAAATAAAGTGGAACATGAAGCAAGTCAAATCACAATCGAAGGATCTCTCGAAGTACCTCGCACATCTCAACAACAAAATCAGTGATAACAAGGAAGCGCGCATCCGCCATAGAAAATAATAGCAATTAAACTTTAAGTAAATTCTAAAGCGAAATCTAACAAGAGCAAATTGTTTTTATGACATTTTCATCTAGAAATTAGAATAAAACTATGTAACAAAGCATCAAATTCTAACAAAAAAAAAATATTACATGTTTTTTATTATTTCTTATTATCAATGCGAGAAATTTAATCAAACCTAATGTTTTCCATGGTATTTTTATCTAAAAGTAATAGAACAAAAGCTATGTACAAAACAATTAAATTCTAACAAGCATTGTTCATTTTATTACCTAAAAAAAATAGGAAGCAAACTAATTAAAACAATTAAATCTAATGGAGAAAATTATATACACAGGGAGGTGAAAAGCTGAAAACAGTGTGTAGAAACTAAGGATTTCGCAGGCCCAATCAGAACAGGGCCCAAGGATGTTTTTGTTCAAATTCAGCACACAAAAACCGTGTGCATTGGGCTAGGGGGAGGTGTGATCAGAATTTCGTGTGGGGGCCCATGGAGTATGATCCAACAACAATTACTTTCAGATTTTTGTTTAATCCACATTTTTATTCAATCACATTGATAATCAGTACTAATTATTCACGTTAACTCCACTAAACACACAATTTATATGCAAAAACCCAATTATTTCTAATTAATCAAAAAATTGCTTAAAAAGGAATTAGGTCTAAATCACAAGTGACGATTAAGATTGGAAACCAGACCTATTTCGTTCACGAAGCTCCGACGGCGATAATTCCGTCTCCGGCGAGATCTCTTCCTCTTCGCTCAACTCCGACGAACTCCGTTCTCCATCCGCCGCCACGAAATCCATCGCAAAGAAGCATCCATCTCAACGTTCTCCGTTATCACTCTATCTCGTATCTTGCTCTCGAATTTGGAATGGTGATGAGGTTGTTATAATTGTTGTACCGATTCGTATACAGAGATTGATGAGAGTTGCTGCGATGTGATGATGAAGCTTGTAGTGAAGATGCAAAGGATGCGTACTAGCTGAGAGATGTTACGAAGAGGATGAAGATTGTAGGTTGACGATAACGAAATCGATGTTGATTCTCTTGAAATCGAGAGGATAGGATGTTGGCGAATCTGATGATGAAGCTTCGAGAACTCGGTCAGAAGTTCTTTCTTCTTCTTCGAAATTTTCTTTCGATTCTTTCATTATCCGCGATATTCTGATTTCTTGCGGTGATGAAGCGAGTTGACTGAACTTGTTGCAGATTGAAAAAGCGAAGAGTAGGCTTGAAATTACGGTTTTGCGGCGATGATAATTGATGTGCGTTGAAGATCTTTGACGATGGAGAATGAACTGAAGGTGATGAAGAATCAATGGAGGAAGAGCATTCAAGAGAGTATTTCTGTTAGAGTTTGTTACGATCGGTTAGAGGTGAGTCCAATTTCTGTTACGTTTTCTTTTCGGCTCTGAATTTCTGTTGTTGATTTTCTATCTCATCCATGGTGAATTGAAGGTAGAGGGAGAAAGATATTGAAGATGCGATGAAGATTTTGTGAATGATTTTGAGGGTGATTCGGTTCAGGGAGAGAGGTAGGAACGAGATGAAGGTTCTCAGATTTTTTTGTGATTCTGTTATATTGAGTTTTTGTGTTAGGGAGATGATTGAAGATCGCGAAGCTTGGAGAAGCAGATCCAGAAAGAGAGATTTCGGTTGCAGAGTTTGTTACACCCTTTTGTTACATTTCGTTTCTGGATCTTTTTCTATTATCGATTGATGAATTCTCTAATACTGATTTTGTTATCTCCTTTTGTGCTCAGATTTTTCTCCTCCTTCTCCTGAATTTATGTTGAGGTGTTAAAATAAACCAAATCTGAATATTCACCGTGTGCTTGTCCTGTAGGAATTGCAGTGACTTTCATTCGAACTTGCATCGAACCGACCTCATACTGATGGCAAACGCATGGTAAGGTGATGTTTGGCTTTGATGTTGATGAATACAAGACTGCGGTTAAATTTATGAGGGAATCTACATGTCTATGATATCAAGGACTCATATCAAGGACTCAGTTCGGGATTGAGAAGGAATAGGGAGTCCACCGATTTTCATTTATGCCCAGTCTTGTTCTCATAACAGCTTTTTTCTTATTTTTTCTTTTTGCTCCTCCAGGATGACTTGGATTTGTAATGGATTATTTTGTAATGAATGGACTCTTTTGAATTCAAGTTTGATAGTCTTCTTTGAATAATCTTTCAATTTTGCATCTGAATCCTTTTGGCCAACTCGCACAATCGATCAACGATCATTATTTCCAAGTGACATATAGAATGCATGAAGCTTGAATTAATGAACATTTGAATGAATATTATGATGACTTTTTAATCTTGTAGATCGCATTTCAAACAAATCAAAATGAATTCCAATCTCAGCATACTTTAAAGAACCTTGGCCAAATCCTCAAATTATAACGAACCAAGGACATCACTTGAATGAATTGCACTTCAAAGAAATCCTAACTCAATTAATGAACCAAATTACTTTCATTAAAAATGACAACCAAAAGCCTTGGTCACCACTTCACTTCTTTATGTCGTGATTCACATTCGAACTCCAATCCATCATAACAATATCTCCTTAAAGAAATCTTGAAGAAGCTAAGAATTGAAGCACATAAGAACATCTTGACATGAAATCCAATGAATCTCAGTGAATTAACGATCGCACACATCATGCATAAGAAACTCTTTATAATTTTCCTTTTGATTTTCGAACGACGAAATAAACGCCATTCATAACTTATAGCACGGAGAAAGAGGGCAAATTTTGGGGTGCAACATACATATATGACAAAGTGTGTGTATATAATGGAGTTTATGAAGGAAATATACCTGTAAGCATGATCCATTTGTATACACGGGGCTCGGGACTCATACTCGGGGAGAAGTCCACTTGAGTTTATTCAAAGCTATGTAAACAGGTATTTACAAAGGGGCTTGGGACTTATACCTACATGGAGGCCCATGGTATATTTTTGGGAAGATTTAAAGAAACCTTCATTTTTGATTTGTTATTCAAAGTTTAAAACGCATTGATTGAGATATGTACAAAAGGCGTACAATGAAATACCTAATTTCATGTGCTAGAGTGGGTATGTACAAAAGGGCTTGGGGCTTATACCTACATGGAGGCCCATGGTATATTGAAAAGTTTTGTTTCTTTGAAGTTTTGTTGTTTTGAAAATGATTTGAAAATTGTTCGAAAAAGTTTTGTTTTGAAGAAGTTTTTTTGTTTTTTTTGAAAAAAAACTGTACAAAAGGAAAAGAAATGGGACTTACACTCTCTAATATTCGAGAGGCCCCACTTCGTTTTGAAAATCAATTAATCAATTAAAAAGATTTAATCAATAGTTTCAAAAAGAAATGGTTTATTGTTTTTGAAAAGAATCGCGATCGCTCGTTTTAAAACGATTTGAATTTTGAAAGAAGTCAAATTAATCAAGATAAACAAAAAGATTGTCTTCAATTAACATTTAGATGATTAGGGTTTGCTTCAAAAAGTATTTACAAATGATTAATTTTGAAAATCAAATGAAAAATAATATTTAAAAGTATTAAAATTACTTAAAAACAAGTCATTTTAAAATTATTAAAAAATGTATCAAATAAATATTTTTTGATGATTTTTTTTGATATTCTTAAAATATGTATATTAAATAAGAAGTGTTCAAAAAATGAAGCAAAAATAAATTGATTTGATTGGTTAAATAATTAAGTGAAGTTGTGTAAAAAATGAAAGAAAAATAGTGTCAAAAAATTGGTTTTGGCCCCCATGAGTGTTGAACCCACGACCTCACGCTCACTACTCAAAAACATGACCAACTGGACCACGCGCGTGGTCTGTTTAGTATTTGCAACGAATCAATTATATTTTTGAATCAATTTCTAATTTCAGTTTCAAAATCTGGCGCCAAGAACACATACCCAATTCAAATTTGAAAATTCTGAAAACTGAATTGTTTGGATCGAGTGAATAGCCTATCTTGCTCGATTTTTCACCAGGAACATGATGGTATCATTTAATTGCATTTATTTTATCTCTAAAGCTATCAATTTTCTGATGAACACGAAGAACCCTAATTTTGAGTTTCAATCTGAAATCGTGTGTGTGCATGATAAGTTGCAATTGATTGAGGGTTAATGATCCATACATATGCAGAAACAAGATGGCATGGCAGTTTTTCATTTATGATGCATGTATGATAGAGTTTGAAGTTCAAGTGACTTACCTTCAAAAACGGCCAAACTGGAGATTTGATTCTTCAATATAAGTGTTACAGATGCTTTGTATCAATCTGGATAGCTTCAATGATGATTATGGAAGGTGTCTGGATGTCTGGAACAAGCTGAATTCATCTGAACATGGCCATGGCACCCGAACTGCAGTTGCTTCAAGTATGAATCGAATTTGAAGATGGAGGTGTTTCAGATTGCTGGTGAGTGTTTGGATCATTCATATGAAGTATATGGATGGTGTTAGGAGTGTTAGTTTGGACAGATATGGCTTGGTATGGATTTTGGCATGATAAGGTTCAATATATGCAATTATGGAAGTGAGGTAGTGATTCTGAGATTTGAGGTGTTTTTGGGTGTATGAGTGATTCAAACACATCACATTTGACATTTAGAAGTTGTGGGAAGCATCACTTTGTTCAGAACTTGCAAGGTTTGGAGGTTGAGTTTTCTACCTCACTTTGAAACACATGACTTGTAATTCAAGAAAGAAGAGAGAAAACCTATAATTGTGAGGTTTTGGTGTGAATTTGAATGAGTTTTGGACCTCTATTTATAGGCCAAGGATTCTGAATGAAGAGCTTTGCAACTTGATCAAAGTTTGATGATTTGGCTTAAGAGATAAAAAGGAATCTTTTACATTTAATGCAAAATGGTTAAAGTGACCAAACCATGGTTAAAACTCAAGCTTCTTATCCTCTTCCATTCTGATCTCAAATCAGAGAAAATATCTTCAATTATTGCCTCTTTGCATCATTACTTGGACTATAGGCAATGTAGTCTTGAAACTTAGTGAAAAATGGTGAAAATTCAAGTGAAAATGATCACTAAATGCATAATTCAAAACCATAGCTACACTCCATATTTTTTCATGCTCTTGGACATTTTGGAAAGCTCATGTTACACACTTCAAAACCCTAGTTGAAAGTTTCTTCAAGACCTTTAAGGAAATGGGTGAAAAATTTCCATGAACTTTGAAGAAAATGAAGTTTTAAGTGAAATTTTCAAAAGATGTCAACTTTGAAGCTCCATATCTCTTAAATGGTTGATCTTATGGAAAAAATTTATATGTGTCAAAGTTGTTTATTGGATCAAAATCTACAACTTTCATGTTGGAAGTTTTTTTCAGTTTGTAGGTGAAATTTTGAGTTATTCCCCTCCAAAGTTTGGAAAAAACCATAAAAAACACTTAGAAAAATTTTCTAAGTATGAAAGTCAAACTTTTGACTTTTTGATTCTTGATTGATTTTCTTGATTTTTCTTGATCAAATGACTTCATACTTCATATATTGATGATTTTCAACCTCAAAAGTCATGGTTGACCAAAATTCCCCAAAAGTCAATGGTGATCTTGTACAGTTGACTTTTTCAGACGAATCGCATTTCTGGAGATTTCAAATGAAACATGCTATCCTCACCATATGAATGATATGAATGGATCACATTGAAGCATTAGAGGATATTGAGCCATGTTTTGAGTTGTGGCACCATGTCCTGATTAAAAAGTCAGTTGTTCAGTGAATTAGGTCAAAAACCCTAATTGTCGACCTGATGAGATTGATGACTGTAGGTCTTGAATTGAGATGCAATTTCCATTGGATATTGTCATAGGGATTATTTGAGGATAATTGAAACCTTTGATTGACTTCCTGGGGATTTTTAGGGTTTCCCAAATGTGATCCCTGATTTTAGTCCCTGATAGTTCAAAACCCTGATCTGAGGATTTGTCTGATCAATCTTTGTGTAGGAGATGTTATGAGCCAATGGATTAGGTCAAAATGATGCACTTGGGGTCTTGAGGTCATGTCCCAAACCATTAGGTCAAATTCTGAGCAAAAGTCAGGAGTGCACTGTCTTCAGTCAAAACCCCTAATTCAGTCGATTCAAAGCTGTTGAGCTTGTTGAAATGGATTTTGAGGACCAAATGTTAATTGTTGATGAAGATGATTCATTTGAGATGAAGGGAGAACAAAACCCTAATTGATTGTTACTTGTACTGATGAGTGATTTCCTGATTAAATCCTGCTAAGTCACAAGTAGCAAACACAAGCTATGCAATTTTGTTAGAGATGCAAATGATGCATATGCTATGATGTGAGGTGGTATCTTAGGTCAAAAATTGGGGTATGACAGTCGCTCACCAGTTTGTGTAACTTGATAAGAGGAGTGGTTGAGTAAGGGTTTGACGAAATGAACAATTCGGAGTAGTGAGTATTGTACAAGCGAATGTCGCAAGGCAAAGATTTGGAAGTAACAATGAAACAACGATGTGAAAATGAGTATTAAGGAAAGTCTGCGTTGGATTGAAAAATTTGTGAACCATACAGTTGACGGAATTTTAACAAGGATAGGGACTTAAAGAAGGATTATCAGAGTTGCGCAGCGAAAGTATTATGAGACACTATTGTTATACGACTTGTAAGTGAAGGACTATATGTCAGAAGTCTGTGAAGTGGAATTATCTTGATGTTTGGATTGATAGACTGTTGGAATAAGTGCGATGAGCCAGGATGCTGCATTGGATCGTAGATTATTGCGAATCTTGTAAGAATAGTAATGTGTTTGTGTTCTTGTGGAATCGTTGTTGTGCCGAAGAAGTAGTGATTAAAGTGTTACCAAACGCGATTTGGATATTTGAGAATTGGATACGAGATTTGGTTATGATGGTGTTGTCAAGTAGATTTTCGAGGACGAAAATATTCTAAGTGGGGGAGAGTTGTAACGCCCGGAAATTCGATTATTCGCTTAATCTAGACGTTTGGAGTATTTAGTGAAGTTTTCGTATTTTGAGACGATTTAGTCGATATTAGTTCGGGATAGCGGATCGATATTTAATCAAGAGTTTTGATATTTTCAGTATTAGAAATATTATTGGAATAATATTTGAAGTTTAGGGAATTTTCCGAGTAATTAAGATTAGACCGGAATATATTGGTCGAATTTGGATTGTCGGTGTTATTTTAAGAAGCGTATTTGAATTTATTAAGTTAAAAGTCGGATTTTAGTTGGACGGTCGAAGAATAATATTAAGAATAATATTATTTACAAGTCGGAATTTATTATATCGTTGAAATATTAATAAAAGTGATATTTTGATTTAATTGGAGTTATTTATCTTATTGGGCCTAAATTGATTTTTGAGGATATTAAATAAAGAAGAGTTGTTAACCACTAAGCCCAAATTGGATTTTATATTAGGGTTTTAGAGAATTGGAAAGAGGAGAGTGGTCATAATGAAGAGAACAAGAATAGAAGAGAAAGAGGCAAGACTATGGAGAAGAAGAAGGAGCTTGAAGATTTTTCATCCATGGTGTCAATTGAAGATGCAATTGGAGACCCATTGAGTTGCTTCCATTGATAAGGTAAGGGTGGGGTTCTCTTCCTATAAT
Source organism: Vicia villosa (assembly GCF_029867415.1). Taxonomy (NCBI): domain Eukaryota; kingdom Viridiplantae; phylum Streptophyta; class Magnoliopsida; order Fabales; family Fabaceae; genus Vicia; species Vicia villosa. The sequence continues at coordinate 491,374 of NC_081185.1, forward strand.
GGGGCTTATGAAACCTTGTATGTAGGGAATTGGGTGTGTAGATTTATTGCATTGTGTTGTGTTGATAATTGCTGAAAATTGGGATTTATTATGAACACCATAAAATAGTGATGAATCCTTTTCCTTTTTCCTTTTTGGTCTGAGACGCTAGTGTCATGAATTGGAAGTGGTCACCCCACTTGTAGAAATGACCATAACCATATTTAATTAGTGAATGAAACATATTTAATTAAGTGCATGAAATAGGTTTAATTAAGTGAAATGAATGAATGACATATATGAATTGAAACAGTAGCGATATCGTGTATTACATGACCATTGGCATATACTGGTTGGTACTGTAGCGTAAAGAATTTGGCACTGCAATGATGTTTCAAGACAATATATATAAACACATAACTCATTAGCTTGTGATAGTAATATACTACTAGTAATAATAATATTAGTCATAATGATTTAATAATACTTAATGTTAGTATTATATTATAATAGTAATTTAGCAGAGATTGAATTAGTAGTGAAAATCACTTTATAACAGTAGCAATTGGTGATAGTAATTTTAGTAGTGACTTTTGATTGAAATAGAAACAGTAGCAATTATAGAGGATGTAACTCAAAACAGTCCCATTTGACCGAAATAGCTGAATTAAACGGTATAATTAGTTGTCCGGAATTTGATGAAAATTTACGTGGTAGCTAAGTTTAATTAGTACATTAACGTGGTGGTGTTCTTTTGTCGAAATTGTGATATTAATTGGTCGATTAAATTAATGGTTGAATTAATCTCAATTAGTTTAATTAATTGACACTTAGACTTAGATTAATTATTCGGTTTGTCGATAAATAACGATATCTTGAGAATTTAACCGAACGAATCAAATAACCGGTAAAGAAATATTGTATCCGAACTAACCGGTTGAGCTATGTTTTGTGACTTGGGAGGATAACCCGAAAATTCGTAAAGTCGTGAATATTGAGGATTTAATCAAAAATTAGATAACCGGTAGTGACGTAGGATATATTGATTAATTTGAGAATATTAAGTGAGTGATTTTGGTTAGTTGATAGTGGATTAGTGAGTTAATTAGAAGACTAATTTATAGAGGATTATGAGACTAATTTGAATTGACTTAATGAGTCGAATTGTTGTGATATACCGAAACATGATGATGTTGTGATGATTTTGTTAACATGTGAACTTATATGTTTGCCGTGATATGCCGAAACATGATGATGATGATGATGTCGTGATGAGTTTATTTCTATGTGAAGATGAATGATTAATTATGACGTTGAATTACCTCTAATAATTGGTAATTATAAGTGACGTGGGCGTATGCCTAGTGATGATGTGTGATTGTGATGAGTATGTTGTGTATGTCTTGTTTGTCGAGTCACATTTCATATGCATACTCTGTGACGGCCTGGATTGGCAAATTAGTGACGGCCTGGATTGGCAAAAACTAGTGACGAAGGCTTATGCCTTGTGCCTCTGAATTGGGCAATTGGTGACGGGGGCTGAAGCTCCGATTGGTACCACATGCATATGCACGAGTCGTATCTCATGATGTCTTTTGTGACGTATATGCTACGATGTTTTGGTGATTTGATTTGCGACGTTTACGATGCGATGTCTGTGGATACATGCATGACTTATATGCGATGTTTGTGAATATATGTATGACTTATATGCGATGTTTGTGAATACATGGGTGACTTATACGTGATGTTTTGTATTGTTGTGAAGTGTTGTGATTTGCCTTACGACGTAAATGAATTAGATATATGAATGACGTGAATGTGAAGTATTGTGACTTGTTGTGCGATGAAAAGTATGTGAGATCTATGAATTGTGAAAGTATGATGTGTATGGTAACTGTTGATACTTGCGATGTAATGATTTTATATGTCTGACTCCTAATATACAATTTATCATCCGCCCACTTATATGATTTGATATCTCACCCTTTTCTCTTGTTTCGCCGTTGCCTTTATATTGGTAACGTGCAGGTGTTCGAGTATGAAGATTTAGTTGTTGTTTATCGAGTCGGTTGTCGCTCTGATACGTAGCACTCGGGGGGGGATTGATTTATGATGTTTATCATATTGTTGTTTATTGTTTTATCTTAGCTGAATAATATGTTATTGACTCAAAGATTGAGAACTATGATTCCGCCATGTTTTAATAAATGAAGTTATTCCGTTTTGAAAAGTATTATATGTTGAGTATTGGTTTAGTTGGTTAAATAAAGTGATATGTATCCGCTAAATGCGATGAAGTGATTTGTTTTGAAATGAATATGTGACGCCTCATTCGTTTGTTGAGAAATTTTGAAACTCTGATTCTTGCATATATTTGTCGGGTAGAAATGGGGTGTTACATCACATGATACTCCTTGCCTTTTTCTTCATGCCCTTCAGGTTGCTTCACGAGGATAGCTTCACTAGATCACCATACAAGAAAGAAATCTTCACACCCATCTGTTCCAATTCTAGGTCGAACTTTACCACCATAGCAACTGACATTTGAATGGACTTGTGCTTCACAACAGGAGAGAACACATCATTGAAGTCGACTCCTTCTTATTGAGTGAACCCTACAGCGACCAATCTTGCCTTGTATCTCTTCGATATCACTCCTTTGATTCCTTCATTCACCGTGAAGATCCACTTAAAACTGACTAATTTCCCCCATGTGGGTCTCTTAATCAACCCCCAAGTGTTGTTATCAATAAGAGATTTCATCTCATCATCCATGGCTGTAAGCCAATCAGTTTTGTCTCGACTCCTCATAACTTCTTTATAGTCTTTAGGTTATACATCTATAACTCCACTTGTAGAGATTAAGGCATAAGCTATGAGATATGCATAACCAAGTCTTCGAGGTGGCTTAATGACTCTTTTCCATCTGTCTCTTGCTAGCAGGTAGTCATCAACAGTTTTTGGATATGAGTAGTTTAGAATTTGATTTAATTTACCAACTTATCCGAGATGATCTATTGTAACAAAAAGATACTTTTGATTTTCAAAATAGTGGAAAACTAATGGATTTTCAATGGTCCACTATTGGAGACTAGATTAGATGTAAACGAGGACGGCACACTGAACTAATACAAATACTGGTGCATAGTTCTCTTTATCATAATCTTTTAAATTTCTTTATAGTTTGCATGTCCATAGGCTGGTTATCACTTTCTAGCATTGTATGAATTTAGGAATTTAATGCTTTCTAAAATTGTATGTTGTTAAGTTTATTGTTCCTAGTGTTTTAATGTTTAGCGTAGGTTTGTGTTAGATCTTGTCTATTGAAGATTCTTTCTACTACTTATATCGGTATAAACTTGTAATATTAGATTCTCATTCGATTAATAAAATTTTATTCAAATATCTCCTTGTGATTGAATTTGATTAATTGACACATTGTATGTTAGTAATTCCATCAAATTAATTTTCATTGTATTTTCTGTTCATTGAGTAAATCGTGCAGTCAATCAAATAACATATCTTTTCTAGAAACTTTTGTTCTGGTGCATTTTAAAAACTCTGGTTTTGAAAAACTTTTTGAAACTAATTATTAATAGGGGAAGTTTTATTCAACCGCCCCCTTTTGGACATTATACTCTCATATTCAACCTAACAATTGACATCAAGAGATGGTCTTTTTGATCACGTAACGCGACAGTAAAAGTTGTGAATATGAGAAAATGATATTGGAAGGAGGGGATAATATAGCTCCCATTTTCAAGGTAGAAAAATATGCGTATTGAAAAGAGTGCATGTTTGTTTACTTATTGTACATAGTAGTTAAAATGCTATGGATTGCTATTGAAAACGGTCTTTTTTAACATGAAGTATTATTAATGTCGTTGAAATTAATAAACTTCTCGAATGTTAAGAATGATATGTAGAGACTATATAAGTGAATTTTAAGTTAGGAATATGCTAATTTCTATACTAAGCACTAATGTGTATTTCTTGATTTCATATTGTAAAACAGCTAAGAAAATGTGGGACGCTCTTCAAGTTATGAGAGTACTGAAGATGTCATGCTATCTAAAATTAACACATTAACAAAGGAATATGAATTATTTTGCTAGGAACCCAATGAAACTATAGCTTCCATGCAGACATGCTTTGTTGATATAATCAAAAGTTAAAAAATTTAATAAAAAATTTAACTAACAAGGATTATTCTAACAAAGTTTTAAGATCTATTTCAATTGGGAATGGCTACCAAAAGTGACTGCTATGAAAGTGTCCAAAAATCTTAAAACTCTAGTCATATATACTATATACTATAATTGAAAGGAAATGGATGAAGCTTCATTAATTCATGGATGACAAGATTTACAATGCAAGATTGAATGCTGAAAGCTTAAAGACGAAATCAACTAGTACATATGTAGCTACAACTAAATGAAATAAAAGCTAGAAAGATAGAAATCGTGATCATACTATAGTGCTCACGAAATAATAACATATTTAAACTCCACAAGCAATAGGATCCTCACTTTTATCCTTTTTCTCATCATCATTATCATTCTTCTTATTTTCTTGTTCAACTTTCTCCACTATGCTCTCTACAACAATACTTTTGAGTGGCTCAATTGGTGCTTTCTTTTCCTTTTTAATCGCTTTTTCACCGCGATTCCTATAAATTGCATACACCAACATCTGAACTAATCCTAGTCCAAATCCCAACACATTTGGAAGCTACAAAACAACCATACAAGAATCAAAATTCTGAAACTATATATAAAAATTCATAGTATATAAGAATATAATTGCGCAATACAACAACCGAAATTTAAAACACTTACAGCAATGCATATGTCCTTGAGGAATAGACCATAACCAAACCACATTGTGGCACTCAATGTGAGTGTAAAAGATAAATTGAAAGGCATAAACTCAACACTCTTTGTCCTAACAACTTGTGCCTGCATAAAAAATTCAAGAAAATTAATCATTAGTTTCATTAACCAAAATCATAAGCTATCTTATTTATACATTAATTATTTTTAACTATGTACATACCACAATGCTTAATGGTGCTGCAAAGACACTAACAGATAGAGAAACACAAATCCATCCAAGAACTTGAACACGAACCGAACCATGCACTGCGTAGTTTGTCACTAACAGAATCAAAGCAAAGGATCCCACGTTCATCGCCGAAACCAACTTGAAAGTTAAGTTCTACAATCAATATTAAATAAACAAAAAAACTTTAGTATAAATATATATAAATATCAAAAAAGTTATTAATGTTAAATTATAAAAGTAATAATATATACCCTAGCATCTCTTGGTGCATAAATGATATACAATATGATGTAGATGGTTTCTACAACACAACCAAATGAGTTGATAGTAATGAGAAGAAAAGCATCTTTTTTGAGCAATGCATAGTATAACCAAAGCATGGAGCTGAACAAAGCCACTAGATAAGGCAATGACTGAAAGCCCTCAGTTGATTTCTTCTTGTATATGCGATAAAATGTTGATCTGCAAAATATATTAAATATGTTATTTTAGTGAAAATTATATATAAAATGTTTGTGATATTTTTATAAGAAATGAAAAATACTTACATTGGAGCCAAGAATACCAAGAAGGAAATGATGTTACCCAACATGCCAAAGGTTAAAGCTAAAGTGTTGTGACTGAGTGCCATTTTTGACTTTCAACAACAACAATTACACAAGAATTAGAGGAATAAGAGAGGAGAGAAATGAATATTCTTCCAAACTCAACCACTAAAACACATGCAAATATGTTGATGCTGATGGTGAGGAGTGTCCTTCATAATCTCACTATATATATACAAATTCTCTAAGACTCATTAATTAAATATTACTGATTAAAAGGAATTCATATTATTAAAATATGATTGCTAACTGGTTTCCAGTAAAAATGTACGTACGTCAAGGTGGAATCAGCATTATTCTACTTTAATAAATATTTGAATATTTTTAACCACTGAATGCAATGCAATCATGCAATCAAATTAAACTTGCTAGCTTTGTTATTTCTTTAAATTGTTGCCAAGTTGCTAGTGATTCTTTTTAACTAGGGGTATGGGTCAATTAGGTACGGACATATAATTTACCTTTTGGAGGTCAAGTTGCTAATAAAATTTAAAATGACAAATTTTATTTACTTTTTGTTTAGTTAAAATTAAATGGGAAAGGATGATTTCTATCATGAAATTGATCACTTGGAGTCTCATGCTCTATATCAACAAGATGTTGTGGTCTTATATATGGCTTTTGTTGAATTAATGTGGGAACTAATTAGTCTAGTAATGTAATTCAGCATTATAGTGATTTAAATACAAAAATTCTATATAGAATAGTAGTATTATGTAGTTTTCATTGTTTTTTTAATATATTTTTTATTTTGTTCTACCACTTCTTTTTTCTTCTTTGTTTCCTACATATTGTTTCTCTGTTTCTCTTTATCATGTGAACGTCATTTTTTTAATTTTTAATTTTAATTTTATGGTTTGAAGTGATTTCCACGCCACAAATTTAAAAAAAAAAAAGTTATGACATCCACAATATTTATGTTATATATTATTTTAATATTAAACAAATTAGTGACGTGATTATCACGTTGCAACTGACTTTTTTTACCACGTGATAATCACGTCACAACTTCACGTGACTAGGAGCGTTTTTCTTGTAGTGTTAGTTAGCTTTTTCATCAATTATAATGTCATGTTCTATGTTCTTCTCCTAGATGCCTTTTATATGCTTTTTGATAATGTCTATAAGGGAGAACTATACTCTAAGAAGAAGTATACTCAAAATATTTGTCCGAGAGAGCTAAAACTCCAATGTCTCTTTCATTTTAATAATTCTTCTAAGTCACTTTTTAAAGATATGAATATGCTTTATCATCTTAAAACAATATAACAATGGGAGAATGTGAATCATACTTTATTATGGCTTCGTTATGTGAATCGTACTTTATTGAGGCTCAAGAGACTGTGTTAAAGATATGCATATGCACTTCCCATAATATATTCACTTAAAATCTTACCTCTGTTATTAACCTTAACGCGTCTCCCGTCATATATGTCTTGAACAACTCCTATATTGAAACTACATTTTTTTCCGTAGTGGTAAGACATCCCTACAATAAGATTAACAAGATAATTTAGGTTAATTGTCAACTTGTGTTGGGTCCTTGAGAGTTAATACTAAGACATTAAGGAATTCATGTCATGAGACAACCAGAGACTTTTACGTTATTAATTAATGTGACATACATGTCTAATATGACCAGGGCCGTCTTTAAGGGTGTGCAAGACGCGCCACCGCATAGAGCCTCAAATTTGTTAAGCTTAAACTATAGCTAAATAGAGCCTCATAAAATATTTTTTAAATTAAATTGTGATTAAATAGGGCCTCCATTCATTTTACCATAATTAAATTGTGGCTAACCTACACAGGGCCTCCAAAAACTTGAGACGACTCTGTCTTGAGAATTGGCGAGTTGTGCGACAAAGGGTTTTAAGGAGTCTATGGTTGATAATGTCTATATACTTTGGTTAGATGATATGCGAAAGAGTGATACCAAATGTTTAGTCAGCTACAATAAAGACTCTTGGTAGTGGGATAGGTGTTTGGGCCATGTCCATTTTGATTTGATTAATAAGATAGTGTCCCAGGATCTAGTAATTGGTCAACCTAAAATAATTTTTTTAAAAGATAAGATACGTGATGCATGCCAAATAGGAAATCAAACAATAATGTCTTTTAAACCAAACATTTTTGTTTCAAAAAATAAATCTATTGGGCTTCCATGTTTAAATCTCTTTTTCCCTTAAGGACTAAGAGTCTCAGAGGAAATTACTATGGCTTCGTTATAGTTGACAGTTACACTATATTTACTTGGACCATTTTCTTAGCCCATAAGAAAAAAACTTTTAAACCTTTTGTTATATTTGCAAAGCTTGTCAAAAAAAATTCTTTGAAAGTAGTTTCTTTAAGAAGTGATCATAGTGGTGAGTTTGTTAATCATCATTTTGATTATTTTTATTTAAGAAAATGATATAACCCACGACTTTTAATATTCACACACTCCACGAAAAAATGGTGTTGTAAAGCATAAAAACTGGGTTTTAATAAGAATTCGCAATGACAATGATAATGAGATGGGTCTTCCAATGTACTTTTGGATGGATGCACTTATTAATGTATGCCACTTATTAAAGAAGGTGGTCATTAGACCTATCATAGATAAGATCACATATGAGTTACTTAAAGGTTGAAATCCAAATATATCTGAATTTTTGCATTTTTTATTGCAAATGCTTTATTTTAAATTAAAGTAAAGACAAACTATGTAAGTTCGATGCTAAAGTTGATGAGGGAGTATTCATAGGGTATCCCTCATCTAGTATAGCCTATAGGGTGTTTAATAATAAAATGTGTGTTGTTGAAGAGTCTGTGCATGTAGCTTTTGATGTAACTGGACCCCGCGAGACGGGAAAATATAGTTGTAATGAAGGAAGATTTACTAAAAGTAGATCCCCCTAAAAGTGGGGACATTAAAAATGGTATACATGAAAGCGAACAACATAATGATAAATAATAAACCTCAACAAAGATGCATCAAGATTGAATTGTTGTTAAACACCATTGTTGGGTAACATTCTAGGAGACCTTAAAAATGGTGTAAGTAAGTCACTACTACAAATAACACATCTAATGTCGGATGCGAAATACTTTTTACCTCGACTTTATAAGCGAGGTAAACAAGATCGTCATAAAAAGTAAAGACTTATCATCTTGGTGTTAAACACACCGAGGTCTAATTTTATTAGCACATGGGTTCAAACCACAACTTTTGCACTTTTATTATTTACAAAATGTAACGCCTTTTTTATCTCGGTTTATTAAGAAAATCGAGGGGTTATTACTTTTTTTATAATAAAACTCTTTACATTGTTTACACAGAACATTAATAAAATAATTTGTTTACAAACTATAGTGTATATCCAAAATATTACATTTTTTACATAGAAAAAAATTTAATCGTCCATGAAGATCATATGTTGGATCTTCAATCCCTTAATATTCTCCAAAAAAAAAAGAAGGTATTCTTTATGGCTTTTGTTTGCATTTGTTTCTGATATGAACAAAAAAAGGGTTAGATAAATAATAAAAAATATCGCTCAAATCTATAATTAAGAACACAAACCTTAAATCCAAATAATCTCCTGCTCTTGTAATCCATCATAGAGAACTATTCATGGCAAACACTCTTCCAAATCTTAAACTCTTCATGATGTTGGATCTTCAAATCCTTGATAAGTATGTGGAACACAAAAATGGTTAGATAAATAAATGATTTTCTCTTAAATATTATTGCAAATCTTAAAGTGGAGGATAGTTTCAAGTGCTTTATGATGTTTCAGGATGTTTTTATATTGGAAGTTATTTATGTTTCGCGCGGATGACTAATGGTAATGTCTTGAGCGTTGATAGTCATGAAATGGACGACAAGGATTTAATAAAGGAAGGGTTAGAGTATTTATTTACAAATAAAAAATACGATTAAAATAGAGGTTTCAATGTTCCCTTGATTTTTTGGAAAGTCGACGGGTTTGAACATTTATTTACAAATAAAAATACAATTAAAAACTAGAGGTTCCAATATTCCCTCGATTTTTTTGGAAAATCGGCGGGCTAGAACATTTATTTAAAAATAAAAAATGCAATTAAAAGAGAGGTTAGAACACCGACGTGACACGCATGCATTAGAATCATATCACTAGAATAACAATGATTAGCTATATTCAAGTCGTAACGTCTCTTTTGGATTAACAAGGAGGCTTTTAAGCTATTTAAACGTCTCGTTGTGTCTTCAAACATTGTTTCAAAGTCTTTTCCTATTTTTAATTTTACATTACCAACTCTCCGTGTCTTGTTTCCTTGTATCAAAGTCCTATTGTTTCAAAAACGAATGCAAATTTGTTGTTCGTTATCAATGAAAAGTATGTAGATTTCAATGATTTCGATTATTTTGAACTAAGGAACACATTCTTCATGGCCCCATATACACTAATCTTTTTAAAGAGTTTAGGATGAATGCCTCCGTTGTGCCACCTGGTCATAATGAAATCATCTAGTCATATATCAATGGCTCTCATTTCTTCATTACTCTATCACTAATTACTATGACAATCAACTGTCAAGAGACAGGTAGTTGTGTTGAACACTATGAATTCAACAATGTCTACTCAACCCAACTTCACCGAATTTATGTCAAACAAAATAAGTTCACTAGTCTTGCTTCTATACTCCCAATTGCAAAATTTTGTTTTCAACTTCTAGTGGAAAATCTCCGCCCAAGAGAGAAAGAACTGGAAACGCTTACTTGGTATGACAAGCATCTGTTGTTATTCCTCACCTATAACATCAAAGTTAATCTTCCTCTGACCATTTTCAACTTCTTGAAGGAAATGATAAATACTTCTCGGGAGAAAACAACTTTCCTCATACCTTATGGAAGAGTTCTTTCTGAACTTTTATATAAGTTAGGGGTAATTTTGAAGTTGAGTGGACTGAGAAGTTTGAATTTGTTGAGTTGTTTTTTTGTTGTGTTGTTTTTTTATTATTATCAATGAAATATTTCTTTTTTTTCTATTATTTCCTACTCTTGTTTATTAATAACAAATGAATTCTCAGGTCGAAATCTGAAGTAAACGCAATGGTCGAACTGACTTCTAATGAAACTTATGCATGCCATGAACTTGTCGAACCTCCTATTCCATTGTCGAGCAGATTGTTTCAGTCCATATAAAAATCTCATTAGCTTGCACACACAATCTTCCTCATCAGGATCTTTTCATCTAGATCACCATACAAGAACACAGTATTCACATCCATCTGTTCAAGTTCAAGATCAAACTGTGCCGCCATGGCACGCAACATTCGAATGGACCTATGCTTCACAACAAGAAAAAACACATCATTAAAGTCGACACCTTCTTTATGAGTGAAGCCCCTTGCGACCAACCTTGTTTTGTATCTCTTCGACGCCACTCCTTCGATTCCTTCCTTAACTTTGAAAATCCATTTACAGCTAACTAACCTTGCTCCAGTAGGTTTCTTGATCAGTTCCCAAGTGTGATTATCATGAAGAGATTTCATCTTGTTATTTGTGGCCTTCAGCCATTCAGTCTTATTTCGACTCCCCATAACTTCCTTATAGTTTCTAGGTTCTTCGTCTAGAACCTCACTTGCAGAGATTAAGGCATAGGCTATAAGGTTTGCATACCCAAGTCTTTGAGGTGGCTTGTTGACTATTCTCGACCTATCTCTCGATAATAGGTAGTCATCGAAAGTTTCCTCAACTTCCCCAGCATCTTCTGCTTCTTCTTCGACTTCATATGGGATATGCAATCTAGCATCAACTCGCTCCACCTCAACAGGAATCTCTACATGTTCCAGCTCTTCGGTAGATATTTCTGCACTTCGAACAACATCATCAGTTTTCCTAAAAGCCATTTCAGCTCATTAAAAACTACATCTCGACTGGTGATACTCTTCTTGTGACCTAGCTCTAGGTACCATAGCCTACAAGCTTTGACTCCTTTAGGGTATCCCCATGAACATGCATTGTAGAGCTCTTGGTTCGACCTTGTCTTGCCTAATATGAATTTATGGTCGAAACTCGAAATTCTATACATGACCAAATCATTGGTCAATCATCTCTACCTCAAGAAAGCTATGTATTCATTCAAGATGAGTAAAGACAAAGTCTTGGCTGAGCAGTTGGATATGTTCAACAAGCTAATCCTTGAAATTGAAAATATCGATGTCAAGATCGGAGATGAAGATCAATCCCTATTGTTGCTGTGTGCTTTTTCCAGATCACACACTCTCTTCAAAGAAACTCTATTGTATGGAAGAAATTATCTAACCTTTGAATAAGTTCAATCAGCCTTGTATTCTAAGGATTTGAACAAGCGAAAGGATCACAAGCCAACTTGACTGATGAAGGCCTGCCAGTTATGGCGAAATTCACAAAGAGAGATTGCAAGTTCGACAAAAAGAAAGGTAAAAGTCAGCAAAAGTCTTACAGTGATGATGCATCTGGTATTCGATGTTATCATGGTAAAAAGAATGGTCATTCAAGAAAAGTGTGCCATGAATGCCTGAAAGATCATGGAGGTAAGGATAATGGCAACGCATCCAGTATTCAAGATGATTTTGACTCATCTGAAGTTCATGTGGTTTTAAGAAGTGACTCGAGTAAGGAGTGGATTATAGATTCATGTTGCACTTGGAACGTGACTCAAAACAAATACATGTTCAACAATTTATGTGATCAAGACAGTGGATGTGTATTGCTGGGAAACAACAAAGTTCGCAAGATTACAGGTGTTGGATCTGTGAGATGCAAGCTCCATGATGAGTCTATAAGGTTGTTGATTAGAGTCATGTATTTTCCTGATTTAAAGAGAAATTTTATTTCTCTTGGTGAATTTGACAACAAAGGATATGTTTTCCAATGAGAGAAAAATATCCTAAGAGTCATGAAGGGGTTGAAGGAAGTCTTGAGAGGTATGAAGATACAAGGCTTGTATACCATTGAGGCTGAAATTGTAAGTTGTTTTGCAGATGTTGCAACCACGACACCTTTGCTGAAGATAGAAATTTGGCACATGATATTGGGTCATGTCAGCGAAATGGGTCCGGTCGAATTGGGGAAACAAAATCTGCTTGGTGGAGAGGAAGTCAAAAAGTTGATGTTTTGTGAATCCTGTGTACTTGGAAAATCTTGCAGGGAGAAGTTAAATAAAGGCAAACAAAGAATACATGGAGTATGTTGATTGTGAATTGTGTATCCCAAATGAAGTCGAAGAAGCAAAAGATGCTGATGATACTAAGTAAGTTGATGAAACTGTCGATGACTACCTATTGATAAGAGATAGGCTGAGAAGAGTCATCAAACCTAACAGATGTGGGTATGCATATCTCATAACATATGCCTTAATCTCTGCAAGTGAGGTTCTAGATGAAGAACATATAGATTATAAGGAAGTTATGAGGATTCAAAATAAGACTGAATGGCTGAAAGCCATGAATGATAAGATGAAATATATCCATGATAATAACACTTGGGAGCTGATCATGAACCCTAAAGAGGCCGGGTCAGTCAGCTGTTAGTGGATTTTTAAGGTTAAGGAAGGAACCGAAGGAGTGCAATAAAAAAGATACAAGGCAAGATTAGTAACAACAGGGTTCACTTAGAAAGAAGGTGTCGACTTCAATGATCTCTTCTCACCTATTGTAAAGCATAAATCCATCATAATATTGTTAATTATGATGGCAAACTTCGACCTAGAACTTGAACAAACGGATGTGAAAACTGCTTTCTTGTATGGAAATTGAGATAAAATAATCCTAATGAGGCAACCTGAAGGGTGTGCAGAAAAGGGAAAGGAAGATTATATGTGCAAACAAACTGTTGAAATAGGAGATTTGACAAGTTCATGGCACACATAGGTTTCATTAGAATTCAGTTCGACCAATGCATTTACTTCAGATTCCGACCTTAAAATTAATTGTTATTTTCTTACTTTATGTGGATAATATTCTCATATCAAGCTACGATGTTGAGGATGTAATGAAGGTGAAGGATGAACTCAATAAGGAGTTCCACATGAAGGATCCGGGAGCTTCATCCGGATACTTGAAATTGACATCCGGAGAGATAGAAAGAAGTTGAGATTTTACTTATCTCAAGAGACATACCTGAAGAACATTCTCGACAAATTTAGTATGTCAAATTCCAATGTTATGACACTAACAAATCCTCAGTTCAAGCTGAGTATAAATTAGTGTCCTAGTACTAAGGTCGAAAGAGCTTATATGAATAACATCACGTATGCTAACAGAATAGGTTCTTTGATGTATGTTATGGCATGTACTAGACCCGACATAGCATATGCATTAATTCGTGTAAGCAAGTACATGGAAAATCATGGAAAGGCTCACTGGCAAGCATTGAAGTGGATTCTAAGGTACATAAATGGGTCTCTGAACAGAGTCCTAATTTATGGTGGAGCCTGTGGTGAAGATAGAAAGGCAGTAATTAGAGGGTATGTCGACTCTAATTATGCAGGTTGTATGGATTTCAGGAAATCTATTTCTAGATATGTGTTCATTATGTTTGGCACATCAATCAGTTGGAAAGCGACACTTCAGAAGGTTATTGCCTTACCAACCACTGAAGTAGAATATATCGCCGCCACTGAAGTTATGAAAGAAGCGGTGTGGCTTGAAGATTTTGCTAAGGAGCTGAAACTTCAAGGCCGAGTTATCACTGTTAAATGTGATAGTCAAGGTACAATACACCTTTCGAAGAATTCAGACTATCATGAGAGAACCAGACACATCGATGTGAGGCTGCATTTTGTCAGAGGTGTAGTTAAGCATGGAACTAGGTTCAGGAACCAAATGAGCTGAATATGAGCTAAAAATTAAGTTCGTTAACTAAACTCGACTCGTTAGGTTCATGAGTCAACTCGATTATATATAAGATAGATTATATTGTCTTTAAGAGTAGGTTTAAAGATTTTCTCCAAATCATAGTCCCGTATTTTCTTTAAGTCTAATGGTTTTAATTGATAATTTATATTGGCAAGTGAAAAAAATATTTCTACAAACAATTATACAAATAAAATCAACATCGTATAAATTCCAACCAAATAATTTTATTTTATTTTAATTTTTAAAAAAATATTAATTTAAAATATCAAATATATATAAAAAATAGACTTTAAAAATTACTTTTAAGTCCGTGAAACAAGCGGGTTGAACCTCACGAGATAAACCTAACGAGTTGAACCGAGTTGTTCGTGAACTTCTAATGAGTCGAGTTTGATCTGAAATAAGTTTGTGATGAACTAGAACTCGAACTCGAATCAACCATTTTTAAACGAGCCGAGTTTAAGCAGGAAAATAAGTTCGTGATGAACTCGAACTAGACCAATTCTTAACGAGTCGAACTGAGCCGAGGCGAGTTCGACTCGAATCGGTTCATTTTTAGCCCTAAAAGTGCTGCTAATATGATCACCAAGACATTGCCAAGTTACAAGTTTTTCCACTGTATATAGTCTATAAAGTTGCATGAAGAAAACTAGTTTGTTCGTTGATGTTATAGAGTTTGTTCTAAGATGGAGATTTGTGAAATATTGGCTCGAACTCTAGTATTGTCGAAATGCAGCTTCTTGGTTAGAAAATTTGACAGAATCTTAGCATGTCGTCAAAGTTTGTTCACATGCTGTAGTAGAAACCCTACAATATTGTAGTCGAAGTATGCTCAAGTATGCAGTAGTCAAAATGCTAGAATTGTTAACATGTCAAATTGAGCCTGTTTGTTATGCTCAATTGTTTATGTTAGCTTGTTCTCTAAGTTAGCTTGTGTAATGGGTATGTGTGAAAAAATCTATTAGTTTAGTCTGTTAGTTTACAGAGTAAAAATCATAATCAGGGTGAGAGAGGTTATTTGTTATTTTGTAACAGTTGTAATCTTGTTTCAAAGAGAAAATAAAGAATAATAGTTTATAACCAATTCATTGTGTTTTTCTTGTTTTCCTCTTTTCTACACTTATGTGTTTCTTGCCGATAAAAAAATCGATTATACTTTATTATTCCGACATCGTTTTCTCAACAATTTAGGTGTTTGTAATCAACATGAGTTAGAATATCTTCATGCCTCTTTCAATTTTATTTATATAATAAAAAGAAAAGTGTTCACTTGAGACCAATATAATTGTCAGGACAAGAAGTTCATAAGCGGTATATACCCTCCAAGTTGAAAACCAGTGTGCTGCTTTTTACATATGGTCACCATTTTGCTTTAGCTTACAATTTGTACAATTTATATATAAATATAACTCATAACATAGCTCCTATGCATGTACGATTGAACCTGGTCACTCCTTCATGGTTGTAATGGAAGGTAGTGCTCTGCTATTGCAATAAGTAAATATATTAATTAACCTAAGCTAACCTACATGTTACTAATTAAGATTCCTTATAACCTTTAATACAAGTGTATTAAATAGTAACCTCTGATTTTATTCTTCAAATGAAGAATATATCACGACTCATTTTACAGCTAAAAAAGTTATAGTTGTATCAAGATTCATGGTTTCTTGACTGTAATCTTGAGATTTGATTCTACTTTGAAGCTTAATTAATGGTGGAAGAGCCTTGTTTAACTGACCTCTGTCTACCACTAAACCTAAGGCTGTGACAAATAGACACAAGTTTCAATGCATATTTGTTTATAAAATTATTCCTTCATTACTCATTAGTCTAATTAAGCATGATTAGTGAATCTGAGTTAATCAGCTTTTGTGTCTAAATAGTGGTCATGCATGAATCATGCATCATCATAATTAACTAACTTTGATCTCTCATTAGACGGTGGAAAAGGTAGATTTATAGTAACATTTTTGGGTTAACACTTTTGTTTAATGTATCCTCCATGCTACTCCTCACAAATGGAAAGCTCTAATTTTCTCTCACAAAAAAAGTATACAAAGGATACTCTATCATTTTTATATCACTAGCTAGAGATCAAAGATATCTTATTTTACATAAAGATTCAATTAAAACACAAAGTGAAGTGTGTATGTTTGGTGTGTGTGTGGGAGAGTATTTTGTGTGTGTTTTGTGTAAGTGTATGTGGTTGGAGTGTGTGAGAGTTTTTCTTATTTCTTTTGAGTGTGAGGGAATCATGCTTTACACCAAAATGAGGGAGGAGGAAGACTACTTCCACAAATACAATTAGAAAGGTCCCTACATATCATTAATAAGCTCCATTAGAAAGGACTCTATGAGTGACTAGCTTTGACCACCAAGAATCATTTTTGTGACTATAATTTAATGTGTTCCTTTAACCTAGAGATGCATCAATCTTATATTGTCGAAAGCACATGCCAAATGAGAGACAACTCTAGTTTCTTTCTTCTTTCTTTATTCTATAGGAGTGTATATGGGATGGTGTATGAGTAATCCGGTCAACTCAACCTAACTTGAACCATGAAAATCGGGAGGACTAGATAAATGGGTAGTGTATTTGTTTAAATAATGAAATCAATGGCTATATTTGAGTAAAAAGTGAATGACTCAACACATATAATAAGGTTGTTGGAGCCTGTTAACCAATAACAATCTTTATGCTAGATCGACAAGAAAAAATTGTCGAAACTCCTGCATGAGTGTGAGTTTATATATTTTTCCGACTAGAATCAAGGTTTGAGTCGAAGTACCAATGCTCAACAATATCGAAGGCTTTGGTCTGGGACAGCGAAAATTTCCAAAAGTACAAAGATGCTTAAATCGACAGATTTAAGGACGTTCGACTAGAGAAAGTTTCAAATCAGACCTAATAACTATTTTTGACCTTTTCTGAAAGCGCCAAGGACATGTGGAGATCGATTGAATACAAGCGCGACATGCAAGAATGATGTTTTAGATGAAGTACAATGGAACGTTGAAGACAATTTTCTTACAAGTATTATAAAGAGGGATTCTAGTATTAGGATTTAGGGTGGAAAAAATCCTTGTAAGCTTTAATACACACTCAAAATACCCACACACTAGCGAGAAACGAGTTTTTTCTTAAGGAAATGTATGTAGTTGTCCATCCATTTCTATTCATAAAAATTAAGTGTTTTATCCTTTCTAAATTTATTTACGTCTTCAGATCATTAATTCGACCCAGTCGAGTTGTTGCTTCTTTTTATTCTTACTTTCAATGAATTTATCCTTAACCTAATAATGAATGCAACGTCATTACCAGGATTGGTGGTAACGAATGCGACGTCATAGAAAAGAAAAAGTTTCCTATATAGAAGTAGTTGATAGAAACCAAGAGTATGACATAAGGTATGAGGAAGTCGAAGAGAATCATGTGAATGTGGAGGAACTTAATCCAGGACCACCCTACGTGTGTAAATTATTGAAACCATCCTAAGGGAAAAACCCAATCGAACCAATAAATGACAAATTCGTCGCTAAAACATACACTTTCGACGTAGCTAAATGCAACAATATTTTAGACCTCTTAGTTTTTGATGGCCAAATCACAGTCCCAAGGGATTGAAAACGCTACCTTTAGAGCAATGAAAGAAAAGAGGATTTTGCAAGTTTCATAATTTTCTTGGTGATAAAACTCCCCATTGTGTCCTTTTTAAGAATTTGATGCAAGGAGAGCTACATGAAGGAAAGCTAAATTTTGCTGACAAGGGTAAAGCTCTAATGCAGGTGGACTTTGACCCCCTACAGATCAAAGAAGTAAAATTTGCTGAGCTGCTCGAATGTTTAATGGTCGAGGCTACTGAGAGCCCCGATGGAACACTGTAAATTTCTAAGTCGGAATATGCTAAGAAGTGAAAGAGGTCTACCCTTGTGTTGAGGAGGAACTTATAGATTTCCTCAATAGGTGCAAACTCAAGGGCTTGAAATTTATGTTGTGTCCCAGGTGCAGCGCTGTGTTTGACAAAAAAGCTATTGGAGGCCTTGAGAAAATTAGGCCCCAACCTCCTAAGGCGGGGGGGGGGGGGGGGGTGGCCTCAATCGAGGCCAAATGATGCTTTCAAAAAAAGAGGTGTCTCTTATAGGACACAAAATGTGGCCACAAATCACAAAGGAGGTCAAATTAAGACCTACACACTTTCGTCGAAGGCGCCATTCGGAGAGTGGATACACCCATAAAAACAGAAGAAACACCAACCAAAAGAATGGGGAGATGTTGGCGGTGAACAATCCTCAAGCCACAAAGAAACATGCTTACAATCCAAATTACAAGGGGGGAACCCCATGACTCGAATGTAATGGGAAAGGTATCAGCACCATAATAAAGCATTCAGAGAAACGTCGGATTCTAGTAGCAACCAGAGACTAGAAAGAGACAACCAAATGGCCAAAAATCCAATGAAAGAAAGAATATTTCCCCAACCATTGCCTATCAAACTTAAGGTCGAGGAGGAGAAATGATTAGTGAAGGAGAGGATGACTCTACTTTCACTAATCCAAAAAGAAAATGTTAAAGGTGAAGATTGGTATAAGATAGCAAAAAACTTCTCAGAGTCAGCAGACAATTTCGAGATCTTGTGACTCAGGCTTGGGAGATGGCCAGCCTCTAATGGATGTTCCCAGTTTCACTTTGCTGAATGGATTCTGCTGGTTTGAAAGATTGGGGATGACGCATCCTGATAAGTGCAAATTGTATCTATTTTTGTTGTGAGATATTGGATCGAACTCTAGTATGGTCAAAGGGTAGCTTCTTAGTTCGAAAGTTCGTCAGGTTCTTGAATTCTAGTTTAGGTTTGAGCGCCTTATATAACATAATTATTTTGGGCTTTTCTTCATGGATATAATGCAGAATCTATTAGATATTATTTATTCCATAAACCTCTCCAAAAACATATGATTTGTTTTAATTTAAATTCAAATTTAAATATCCATTTAATTCTGAATAAGTATTCTTCCAAGTGTCAAATAAATTACCTAATCATATTACTAAATCAATAGCAATAAAATCTGATCTAATCTTTGACCAGAAATTCTTCCAAAATGCAGCGGCAATGACCCATTGCGTAAGGCCCAGATGTCGTAGAAACATGTTGAGACATCAAGTCCATCATGTGTCCCTTATGCACTTCCATATAGATTGAGCAAGATAGATCAATATTGAACATTTTGAATATTTCTTCATGTTGTTACTTTGGAAAATTAAATCAATCCAAATAGTCAATCCATAAGGAATGTTAGAAACAATCATCCTCGTCATTTAAGACATAACTCACCTTTGACAAATTTTGTTGTTTTCCCTTGTAATTATTGTCATTGTTGGTCAACCTCTTAAATAATACCTTCTTATTTGGAAAAATTTATTTAAAGAGTCCAAGCTCACCACATTTAAAGCATTTCTTTTCGTATGAGCTCTATATTTTGATCTAGACTCCCATCCAATGTCTTTTCCTCTTTAATTAGTTCTCCCTTTAGTAGAAAAAAATCTTTTAGCGTGTTCTCTTCCACTGATCAACATCCCACTTGTAGAAACCTTGCGAAGATCATTCGCTAAAAGACATGTTCTAGTATCATCCATAGTTAAATTATCACCTACAATCATAAATGTCTGCATTAGATTTTCATATGACTCCGGTAATGAAATCAATAACATGAGTTTGTGATCTTCTTCATCAGTATTTACTTATATATCCTTGAAGTATGATATAGTACTATCAAATTTGTTTATATAATCCCAAATTGATGCACCTTCCTCCATCTTGCATGTGTACAATTTGGATTTCAAGCATATCCAATGAGTTAGAGTTTTTGTCATGAAATTATTCTCTAACTTTGACCACATGTCAGCCGCCACAACGTCTTCATTTACCCAGAACATAACATTTGTCTCAAACAGATCCATTGACTATATCCATGCTGATCTTTGGGGGCCTATAAGGAATCTCTCTCACTCTGGTGAAGGATATTTTCTATAGATAGTTAGTGATCACTCACGAAAGTTCTGGGTATTCATTCAGAAATCTAAGGATGAAACTATTGAAATTTCAAAAGTTGGAAGACTCTGGTAAAAAACCAAACTGGCAAGAAGGTCAAGAGCTTAAGGACCGACAATGGTCTTGAATTTTTCAATGAGGCTTTCGACAACTATTATGTTACGTCTAGTATTGTAAGGCACATAATTACTGCATGTACTCCAAAAAAAATGGTTTGGATGAAAAAGTTTAATCGAACCAATCTAGAAAGAGTGATATGTATGTTGGTTAATGCGGGATTAAAGAAGGTTTTTTGGGTTGAGGAAGTCATGACTGATAAGTGTCCCTTGATTGCTTCTTGAGGAGTTGGAACAGGAGGAATTTCCTGTTGAGGTGAAGCATGTTGATGATGAAATGTATAACCCAAATGAAGTCGTAGAAGAAGCATAAAATGCAGAAGAAATTGAAGAAACTATTGATGACTACCTGCTAGAAAGAGACTGGTTGAGAAGAGTCATCATGCCATCTCAAAGACTTGGTTATTCAAATCTCATAGAGTTTTCTTTAATCTTTGTAAGTGAGGTACTTGATGAAGAACCTAGAGATTACAAGGAATTTGTGAGGAGTCGGAACAAGACTGAATGACTTAGATCCATGGATGATAAGATAAAATTTCTTAATGATAACAACACTTGGGAGATGATTAAGAGATCCACGAGGGCTAGATTATTTAGTTGTAACAGGATCTTCAAGGTGAAGAAAGGAATCGAAGGAGTGATGTCGAAGAGATACAAGCCAAGATTGGTAGCTAGGGTGTTCACTCAAAAAGAAGGAGTTGACTTCAATGATGTGTTTTCTCCTATTGTGAATTACATATCCATTCGAATGTTTGTTATCATGGTGGCAAAGATCGACCTAGAACTGGAATAGATGGATGTGAAGATTGTTTTCGTGTGTGATGATCGAGATGAAACGATCCTCATGAAGCAACCTAAAGGGTATGAAGAAAAGGACAAGGGGGATTATGTGTGCAAGTTGATTAGGTTTTTGTATGGCCAGAAACAATCTCCTCGATAATGGAGTATGAGATTTGACAAGTTCATGGCACACATAGATTTGACAAGTGTCCCTTTATTGTAATTTTGTTGCTTTATGTGGATGATATTCTCATAGCTAGCAACAGTGTCGTAGAAGTATTTAGCGTAAAGGCTAAACTCGAACATGAGTTTGAGATGAAGGATCTTGGTACTGCCACTAGAATCCTTTAGATTGACATTCGGAGAGGTAGAAAGCAGTCGAGATTATGCTTATCTCAAGAGACATACTTGCGGAACATTATAAACAAGTTTGGTATGTGAAATTCAAAGCATGTTGTAACTGTGAAAAATTCTCAATTCTAGCTGAGAATAACTCAGTGTCCTAGTACTGAGGTCGAAAGAACTTATATGAATAACAAACCATATGCGAACATAATAGGTTCTTCGTATGATATGGTTTGTAGTTTGCTAGACATAATATATATAGTGAGCGTTGTAAGAATGTATAAACCTGGAAAGGCGCACTGACAAACATTGAAGTGGATTTTAAAGTATATAAACGGGTCTCTGAGAATAGTCCTGATTTATGGTGGAGCCTGTGGTGATGATAGCAAAATAGAAATCGAAGGATTTGTCGACTCTGATTATGTAGGTTGTATGGATTCTAGAAAACTTATTTCTGAATATGTTTTCATTATGTTTGACATAACAAATTAAAACTATGAAAAATATTATGTTTCTTGAACAAACACAAGAAAAACCTTTAATTATATGAAAGAAGGAGAATAGGGAAGAAAAGAAAATCAGGATTCATGGACTCCCTTCATTACAACCATTAAATCATATAAAACTTTTAAAACTACTTCTCCCTTCATAAAAACTTCTAAATGTTGTGTTATTAAGGCTTGTGTGATATATTGTTAACCAAACGCTTTCAATTTCGATATTTGAGCCATCCACCGCACCGATAGCCCTTGAGTGATCAACTTCAAGACATAAATCATCCTTTAACATTGAGGTTTTACAAAACCATATGTAAATAAAATTTATCAATTTAAACATTATAAACTTCAAAAGGTATGTTTAAAGTCCCTAGTTTATAACCTAATTAACCCATACTCCCTAGTTATGCACTGCCTCAGTAACGTTAATAAAAGAATCTTGCAACTTGCCAACAATAAAAAAGAAAAGCTAGCAAGTTTAATTTGATTGCATGATTGCATTGCATTCAGTGGTTAAAAATATTCAAATATTTATTAAAGTAGAATAATGCAGATTCCACCCTAAGGTACGTACGTTTTTAATAATATGAATTCCTTTTTTAAGTAATATTTAATTAATGAGTCTTATAGAATTTGTATATATATAGTGAGATTATGAAGGACAGTCCTCACCATCAGCATCAACATATTTGCATGTGTTTTAGTGGTTAAGAGTTTGGAAGAATATTAATTTCTCTCCTCTCTTATTCCTCTAATTCTTGTGTAATTGTTGTTGTTGAAGTCAAAAATGGCACTCAGTCACAACACTTTAGCTTTAACCTTTGGCATGTTGGGTAACATCATTTCCTTCTTGGTATTCTTGGCTCCAATGTAAGTATTTTTCATTTTTTTATAAAAATTATCAAAAACATTTTTTTATATATTTTTCACTAAAATAATATATTTTTGCAGATCAACATTTTATCGCATATACAAGAAGAAATCAACAGAGGGTTTTCAGTCATTGCCTTATCTAGTGGCTTTGTTCAGCTCAATGCTTTGGTTATACTATGCATTACTCAAAAAAGATGCTTTTCTTCTCATTACTATCAACTCATTTGGTTGTGTTGTAGAAACCATCTACATCATATTGTATATCATTTATGCACCAAGAGAAGCAAGGGTATAATATTACTTTATAATTTAACATTAATAACTAACTTTTTTGATATAATATATATTTATACTAATGTTTTTTTTTGTTTAATTTATATTGATTGTAGAACTTAACTTTCAAGCTGGTTTCGGCGATGAACGTGGGATCCTTTGCTTTGATTCTGTTAGTGACAAACTATGCAGTGCATGGTCCAGTTCGTGTTCAAGTTCTTGGATGGATTTGTGTTTCTCTTTCTGTTAGTGTCTTTGCAGCACCACTAAGCATTGTGGTATGTACATAGTTAAAAATAATTAATATATAAATAAGCTAACTTTTGATTTTGATTAATGAAACTAATAATTAATTTTCTTGAAATTTTTATGCAGGCACAAGTTGTTAGGACAAAGAGTGTTGAGTTTATGCCTTTCAATTTGTCATTTACACTCACATTGAGTGCTACAATGTGGTTTGGTTATGGTCTATTCCTCAAGGACATATGCATTGCTGTAAGTGTTTTAAATTTAGGTTGTTGCATTCCGCAATTATATTCATACTATGAATTTTTTTATATATAGATTCAGAATTTTGATTCTTGTATGGTTGTTTTGTAGCTTCCAAATGTGTTGGGTTTTGGATTGGGATTAGTTCAGATGTTGGTGTATGCGATTTATAGGAATCGCGGTGAAAAAGCGATTAAAAAGGAAAAGAAAGCACCAATAGAGCCACTCAAAAGTATTGTTGTAGAAACCAAAGTGGAAAAATTTGAATCAGAGAAGAAGAACAAGGATGTTGATAATGAGGAAAAGAATAAAAATGAGGATCCTATAGCTTGCATTGTCTAAATGTAAAATGCATGTTTAATATTAAGGTAGATATATCAAAATCATGATGAAACATCGTGATTTCTTTATCGATTTACCTTAATATCAAACACGCATTTAGTTAAATATGTTATTGTTTCGTGAGCACTATAGTTTAGCCACGATTTCGATCTTTCTAGCTTTAAATTTCAGTCATTCAATCTAGTTTTGTAAATCTTGTCATCCATGAATTAATGATGCTTCACCCTTTGCTTAAATGTGTGTTGAAAGGTCTTATTTACCGTGTTTTCTCATTCAAAACTTAACACAGATTTTCAAAAGGTTCCAGTGGAGTACCACAGATGAGAGGAGTGCTAATACCTTCCCCTTGTATAACCAACCCCCTTATCCAGAGTTCTCTTTATGGGTTTTATCGATATATTCCCCTTTTCTCTTTTGGAAATAATAGTTCGGTGGCGACTCTTGCTTGTGTGATTTAATTTAATCAATAGCTTAATCTCCAATTTTTTTTCTTCCGCTACAGTAGCTAGTCAACAAGAAGATCTTTCCAACTTCTAAGAAAAGAAAACGTGGAGAATTAAAGAAACAATAATTAGAAGGAAACTTGACATGCGTGAAATCTTTTGGCTTTTAGACTTTCAAAAATCACATAAGAGAAAGAATCAGAAGAATCAATATAAAAACGGAAAACCTCTTTGAAGCAAAACACTAAAAGAACTTCATCCAAAGAAATCAGAGAAGAGGAAGAATCAAAATGAGTACTTCTACTGAAACTTCATCCAAAGAAATCAGAGAAGTGGAAGAACCAAAACACAAACTGAGTACTTTATCCAATGTTGGGAGAACATAAGTTGTTGTGGATGTAGATGTCAAAGTCGTTGAAAGAGATCCTACTATCGAACCTTTGAGATCCAATAGAGCTCTCAAGAAGAGGAGATCAAGAAGAAGGAGGGTGAAAAGTCCACTCATCATTGATTCTGATGATTATAATGAAGCAAATTATACTTGGTCAAACTTTCTCTCAGTTAGATGATTTAGATATGATTAATAAAAAATGACCTTTTTGTAAGTTAATTTAATGAAAGTTTTATTCTATGGTTTCTTATGTGTCAGCCTAAGGTTAAAACTAATTTAAGGCTTTCATTCTATGGTTTCAAAGAATTTAAGAGCTCCTTTCTCATACACACTAATCTATCAGCTTTCATCATATGGTTATATGCTACTAAATCTGAATAAAATCAAAATACAGTTGCAACAAAACAAAAATAAAGGAAATGTGAATGACACACTAATGCTTCATACACAAAATCTAAAACATAGAAATTATAACTTACTGTAAATTATCTTGTTGTCTTTCTCATACTCCTCCTTGTTGTTTTTCCCGCATTCTTGATGCATAGTCTTCAAGGCAGTTTGTACGCTAACCAAGATTTCATCTTATAAAAATAAGTGTTTGCATAACCATCCTAAACACCAAAACTAAAACCTAAGACAACCCAAAGTTATTGTCACAAAATTTGAATAAGAAATGAACATAGCGAAGAGGTCTAACTACGATTCATAAAATAAAGCTTCTCAACAACAAGAACAACATTAATGGAGAACAACAACAACAACAACGAGAACAACAAAAACAACTATAATGAAGCACAACAACAACAACAACAATAATGGAGAATAACAGCAACAACAAGAACAACAATAATGGAGAATAACAACAACAACAAGAACAACAATAATGGTGAACAAAAACAACAACAATAACAACAACAGTAATGGAGAACAACAACAACAACAACAAGAACAACAGTAATGGAGAACAACAACAACAATAATAACAATAAGAACAATAATAACATACCGCAGAGAAGAGTTTTTAGATTAGTGGTGAGAGAGTTTTTTAGTTTACTATGCCTCCTAGGAGAATAATTGATCTTTCGTTGGCTGGAGAAGTAGTGTTCTTTCGTTAGGGCTCGAAAATTGAATTCGGTAGACACTTAGGGAATAAAAAATATAAAGGTTATTTATCTCGGTTAATCTAAAACACCGAGGTAACATAGCCTACGTAAAATCTATAAAAAAATAAAGGCGTCTTTTTGGTTGCAAAAAGAATTAAAAATAAGAGAGTTTTTATCTTGGTTTTATAGATGACCGAGGTAACATATCTGTCGTAAAATCTAAAAAAAATAAAGGCGCCTTCTTGGTTCCATATAAAATATTAAATAGCAGGAGCTGTGAATTGAACCTCAAAACCTGAACATATATTTATGTCAATTTTATTTAAATATGAGGTAACATATTTATTATTATTTTTTAAATAAAACAAGGCGCTCCGGTCATATGTACCTGTGATTTTTTATTGTACGTGGTGAGTGCTTTGTCATAAAAAACGTTATTTGCTGTAGTGTGTATTAAAGAAGCCAAGATCACCAGCTAGACGAAGTTTGGAGATAGGCCAATTATTGTTTTAAGTAATTGTTTTTGTTAGATAAGGCGAACTACGTTCCCATCTGTTTGTAATTATTTTAAAGAACTCTTTAGAACTTACTTTAAACGATGAATGTCGTTTCTTTCCCTGCGTGGGCAGGAGACATCTCCTCTTTTTTCTAATTTCTTAAAGTTATGCATGATAGTTTCCAAAAATATCTACATCATATTAAAATGTTGAATTCTCGAGTGAAAAGCCGGCGCCCACCATGATCAGAAGAAACCAAGATCGATGTCACACGAACGGAACAAAGCGAAAATCAAGAAAGAAAAGTTGGCGTATCTCGTCTAAAAAAGAATCTGACATAAAGCTGGACAAACATCTTAAAATTACTACTAACTGATTGAATTATCTTAATTTGTATGTGAGTTTTACCGGGAAGGAGTCGGGTCGTTCCACTAGAGAAAAAGGAAGCAAACCTAGAATTTTCCGACCTCTGCCAAAATGCGTCATGTTCAATAAAATCTAAATTGATTTTATGCAAATAGAACCTCAAATATCTGAATGACTTGTAGAAAAAGGTGACTAAGCCACTTTTACTTATGCCCAACCGACTTAAGTATTATTCAAATGTAAATTTATATGTAGTGTATGAGAAGCAAAAACATAGATTTCATCTCTTAGCCTTTTAATGTCGGTATCTAATTAGCCTAGTTATGCTATGCCTCAGTAACGTTAAAAGAACCTCTAACAACTTGACAACAGTTAAAGAGTTAGCAAGTTTAATTTGCATGATTGCATTGCATTGCATTCAGTGGTGAAAAATATTCATATTAATCATAGTGGAATAATGCTTATGTGATTCCACCCTGATGTACTTAATCATATTTTAATATGAAGATACTTTTTGAAGTATATATAGTGAGATATTATGAAGGACACTCCTCACCACCATCAGCATCAACATATTAATTTCTCTCTTCTCTTAATCCTCTTATTCCTCAAAAATGACAATCAGTCACAACACATTAGCTTTAACCTTTGGCATGTTGGGTAACATCATTTCCTTCTTGGTATTCTTGGCTCCAATGTAAGTATTTTTCATTTCTTATAAAAATATCAAAAACATTTTATATATATTTTGAGGTTAAAAGTAGTGCACTGACTATAAATTAATTTTAAACGGTTATTCAATTGAGATTCATCAATCAATCATGTCACATAACTTTTTTGAAACTAACAGCGTGACTTGGCACTTAACATAGTCGTGATTGGTTGACTGTGTAAAATTATTTTACACTGTATATCCTTTTTTCTCATATATTTTTCACTAAAATAACATATTTAATATATTTTTGCAGATCAACATTTTACCGCATATACAAGAAGAAATCAACAGAGGGTTTTCAGTCATTGCCTTATCTGGTGGCTTTGTTCAGCTCCATGCTTTGGTTATACTATGCATTACTCAAAAAAGATGCTTTTCTTCTCATTACTATCAACTCATTAGGTTGTGTTGTAGAAACCATCTACATCATATTGTATATCATTTATGCACCAAGAGATGCAAGGGTATATATATATTACTTTTATAATTTAACATTAATAACTTTTTTGATATAATATATATATATATATTTATACTAATGTTTTTTGTTTATTTAATGTTGATTGTAGAACTTAACTTTCAAGCTGGTTTCGGTGATGAACGTTGGATCCTTTGCTTTGATTCTGTTAGTGACAAACTATGTGGTGCATGGTTCAGTTCGTGTTCAAGTTCTTGGATGGATTTGTGTTTTTCTATCTGTTAGTGTCTTTGCAGCACCACTAAGCATTGTGGTATGTACAAAGTTAAAAATAATTAATATATAAATAAGTTAGTTTATGAATTGATTAATGAAACTAATGATTTTTTTGAATTTCTTATGCAGGCACAAGTTGTTAGGACAAAGAGTGTTGAGTTTATGCCTTTCAATTTATCTTTTACTCTCACATTGAGTGCCACAATGTGGTTTGGTTATGGTCTATTCCTCAAGGACATATGCATTGCTGTAAGTGTTTTAAATTTTGGTTGTTGCATTGCGCAATTATATTCATACTATGAATGTTTATATATAGATTCAGAATTTTGATTCTTGTATGGTTGTTTTGTAGCTTCCAAATGTGGTGGGATTTGGATTGGGATTAGTTCAGATGTTGGTGTATGCCATTTATAGGAATCGCGGTGAAAAAGTGATTAAAAAGGAAAAGAAAGCACCAATTGAGCCACTCAAAAGTATTGTTGTAGAGAGCAAAGTGGAGAAAATTGAATCGGAGAAGACGAACAAGGATGATGATAATGTGGAAAAGAATAAAAGTGAGGATCCTATAGCTTGCATTGTCTAAATGTAAAATGCATGTTGTGTTAAGGAAGATATATTAAAATCACGATGAAACATCGTGATTTTTTTATCTTTTACCTTAATATCAAAAATGCATTTAGTTTATTTACCCAACTTAAAAAGTTAGGTAAGGTTATCTTTAGTGTAAAATATCTTGAAAACAACACAAATGTATTATTTAATAAATAATTAAAAATAGAAAGTTAAATGGTGTTATATAATTGGCTCAAGGTACACTATCCATCTTTTTGTGATGGATAGAGAAATTGTCCCATTTAGTTAAATATATGTTATTATTTCGTGAGCACTATAGTATAGCCACGATTTCTATGTTTCTAGCTTTCATTTCATTTAGTTGTAGTTATATGCATGTAGTAGTAGTTGATTTAGTCTTTAAATTTCTGTCATTCAATCTAGTATTGTAAATCTTGTCATCCATGAATTAATGATGCTTCAACCTTTTCTTAAATGTGTGTGTTGAAAGGTCTTATCAGTTAAAAAAATGAATCTAAGAACTTTACCCTTTGTTTTTTCAATAGAATCTATAACTTGTCTCTAACAAATGAGAGGAAACTCATATTTATAATTAAAAATAAATTAAAGGGCTCAAGATATGATTCATTAACAAACAGATCCACAAACAACTTAAAATTGTCGTTATCAAATTATATCTCTTTTCTTTCTCTTTTCTCACTTGAAGTTTTAAGATATATTATAACAATTCTCCACCTTGACTTTAAACCGATGGTGATGTTTGTAACATCCCGATTTTATTAGCTATTTTATTAATTAACTTATTTGGTGTTTTTATTTATTGTTTATTTTATTTAATTATTATTTGGTATGATAATTATTTTATTATGTGTTTTTATGCTAATTGAGCTATTTGAGTAATTAGGAGAATTATGAGACAATATGTTATTGGGCTTAAGTGTTAGAAATATAACATTGGGTGAATTAGTGGGTTAAGCCCATTTAATTTGAGAAAGATAATAAGGAAAGCAAGGTTAGTCTCATAACTTCTTTTTGGGATACAGTTTCTGGAATTTCTTTCTTTTCTCAAAAACGGTGGACTATCATATGCATTTTTTGGAATTTCTTTCCCTTTTCAAAAAATGTGTACTATTATATGCATTTTTTGGAATTTCTTTCCCTTTTCCAAAAATGTGTACTATCATATGTAATTTCTGAAATTTTTTTCCTTCTCCAAAAATGTGGATTATCATATGCAATTTCTGAAATTTCTTTCTCTTCTCCAAAAACTTGGTATATCATAAGCAATTTCTGAAATTTCTTCCTCTTCTCCAAAAACGTGGACTATCATATGCATTTTCTGGAACTTCTTTTCCTTCTCAAAAAACGTGGACTATCATATGCAATTTCTGAAATTTCTTTCTCTTCTCTAAAAACGTGGAATATCATTTGCAATTTCTGGAATTTCTGTCCCTTCTTCAAAAACGTGGACTACCATATGCAATTTATGGAATTTCTTTAACTTAACCAAAAACGTGGACCATCATATGCAATTTATAGAATTTCTTTCCTTCTCCTAAACTGTGCACTATCATATGCAATTTCTCGATTTTTTCCCTTCTCCAAAAACGTGGACTATCATACGTAATTTCTAAAAGTGAATTATTGAACTATGACGATGTTAATGAGTTTGAGTGCTGACTCGGAAAGGACACTATTATGTAGTAACGACGGTTTATGCTTACATATGGTTGTCGGCTATCTATTGACAAATTGAGGACTTGATCACCCTTAATCTCTTGTTGATAGTAGACGGAATCATATAGATGGGATGAGCTTGTTTGTTGCCTTAATGGTATAAGATGTGATGGATATTAAACCGTGAGAATAAGCACTCACTATGTTGTGTGAACTTATGAAGAAGTGAATATGAAAGAGTGAAACATGATGGACAAATGACTTAAGACGGGTAATCAGAGTCGCGCAGCGAAAGTGTGATGTGGAGTAGTGTCATGAGTACTACTCGTGGCCAGTGAGGAATTAATATGTCAGGAGCCTACATAGAGAATATGTATTGATCTATATGCTGAATATATAATCTAGAGGATGTAACGATGTCGTGTCGAAGAATTAGAACTCTTTTGAATAATTTCCGAGATGATGAACATGTTATAATGGTTGTACGTGGTTGACGAGTATGCATTCGGCGGTGTTAAGACGATGAGTTGATACTATATGATGCTATAATAACTTTGTGCTGTTGAAAGGTGTTATTGTAGATTTTCATATATAATGAGGAAATATACTTTATGAAGGATGAAGTTGATTTAATTCTTGGAGAAGAGTGGGACTCAGTTGAGCTATTTTGTTATCAATGGTATATGGAGGTTGATGAGCGTGATTATAACTACTCGTGTGTACTCGTTCTGATGATTAAAATGTCTTAATAGATGTAGTAACTCAGGAATTTATTGTTGAATGAGTATAAGTATTGCTAAGTGGTAAATTAGTACCATGTATGATAAAGGAGGATTTTAAACAAATGAGTAAAGAGAGTTGGAATTGGGAAAAACTAAGAAAACTAATTGGGAATGATGATTGTAATGAGTAATAAGGATAGTGCAGCAAAAGAGGAATGTAACGTGTTAGATAATTGCTGGTGTGACTTGAGAGGAGTCAGATAGTTGAAATTCCATAATAGAGGAATATTGTTATTGAGTTCCTTGAAGGAAGCGGTTGGTGAAAAGTGTAAGTATTATTTTATCGCTCTGATGGGAAAGTGTGTCTAAGGATGGTAAGTTCGGTAGATGGTATGCATTACTGCAGTGTTGATCAGGTGTGATCATACCACGGGTTGTGTAATTATATTATTCAGTTATTGAGCGTATTGTATGAGTTGTACCTCAATGTACTATTGCTGTTAACCTTTTGGGGGTATAACGAGTGGTGCACCTTTGGGTGGTCAAATGCGATGTAAGGGCTGAGATTGAATGCGTGAGATGTACTTCCTGTTGGTTATGTTAGAGGGATTTTTGAGGATCGACTGATGGAAATGTTACCTGGGAACTGGAGAGTCAGATAAAGGACTCCTATCCGAGACTTTTCACTTGAAGTATGTTTTCGAGGACGAAAACTCTTTTAGTGGGGGAGAGTTGTAACACCCCATATTTTCTAATTTTAATTTAATCGGAAATTAAATTATTATTTAGAATTATTTGGTATTTTCGTTGAACTAATTGGAAGAATTATGGAGTATGGGTCTTTGGGCCAAGTGAGGTATTTAGTAATGAGGGGGTGTTAAGTGTTGAGCCCATTACTAAATTATGCCATGTTTTAATAAAACAAGAAAATAAGAGGAAATTGAGAAATAGAAGAAGAAAACCTAAGAGGGAGAGAAGAAGAACTCATGGGCAAAAGCTATTTTCGCAATCCTTTGGCAGCCTTCATAAATCATGTCATAACTTTCTGCTCGTAACTCCAAATCAGGTAATTCTTGAAGATTCGGATTCTACACGAAATTTCCTTCGATTTGATATATTAATTCGTGTCAGGGAAGTTCTCGGTGAGGGAGATAAGCGGGTTTAAAGATTGGAGATTCTTGCTGAAAATGATGAAAAGAGGCTTACGGGTTTGATGGAAGAGAAGGAGAAAAGTCCAGATTCTTGGCTAAGGTAAGGGGAGACTCTTCCGGTTAATTTCTATTATGTGCTTATGGATAATAGGATGGATTAACGTATGATTCGATTCGATTGGGTATATTGGGATTTGATATTGTTAAGTATGTTATGATTTGGGATAATTGATGAATTTGCATAGATTGTTGGTTATTGATGTGTTGTTTTGATGTATAATGATGTGTGATGAGAAATTCGATGTTTGTATGTCTGTATGTGATGTCTGGAATTGTTTTGGGTGGAAAGGGTGTGAAATCGCAGGTCTGTCACAGACCTGAGAATTGGTGAAATCGCAGGTCCGCTGAGCGGAGGTCCCAACGTAGTTCGCTTCTGTTGGACGTCGCTAGAGGTCCGCTGAGCGGAGGTCTGAAGGATTCGTTTCTGTCGAGCTTCGCTGAGCGAACTTTGCTGTGTTGAATTTTTCTAAAGCTTTAAAATAACGTATCTTTTGATTCGTGTATCATTTCTTGGTGCCGTTTGGGACGTTGTGAAGCAAATTAAATATTTTATATGATGAATTGGTGAGATGGGCAGTGACCCGAATTATTTTTAAAATATTATTTAATTGCTTCGGTGATATACATTGTGTGTATGTGGAATTGTGTAAACATGACAATGTTTTCGTGGGATGATGGAATGAACCGTTATTATTATTAATGTGATGATTATATGTTATATGTGGACATGTATGATTAAATGTAACATTGTGTGCATATGTTTTTGAATGTGACAATGTGTTGATGCGGTGATAGATTTGTTGTGACTATTATCATGATTGTTGTGATAATATGATGGTGATGATTGAATGATATATTTGATGTAAATATATGTGAATAATTGAATGATTGTGCAGCATGTACATACTTATTCGGTGATGAAAATGGTGAGTTATGATGAGACGATGCGGTGCATCGGATCGGTGATGTTTTTAAGTATGGTATATGTGTACATTCATTCATATGCATTTGATGATGGATCCCGGTGATGTTTGGATCGTTGGTGGACATATTTCCCATTATGCGGAAATTGTGTCGGTGGGTCGTATCTCGATGAGGCGTAGATCGGTTAGATGGATTGATTCCACGATTTATTGGTACCACATGCATAGTGTCAGTTGGTCATATGCATCTTTGTCATAACATGATTGAATTGAATTTCAGTGTTATTGTTTGGGGTCGTATTTGTTGTAATTGTTGTATTCGTTGTGATTGATGAATGATCATTGAATATCTGAATATATGACAAATTGGGTGAATGATATATTATGATGTTTTGTTGCTTATAAATGCATAACATTGATTAATTGAGAATGAGACTCACCCTTACTTGTTGACATTTTTCAAATTTGAGAAGTAGCGGCATTAGTGCTCGGTGAGGATGACTCGTAGAGTTTATCCGTTGTTTTGGGTCGTGTCGGTCATGCTCTGATCTTGTAACACTGGGGAACGATAGTTTTAGAGTTTTAAGAGATTAATCTATTTTATTTGGTGTTGGTTTATATTTCCATTTGGTTGTATTGACGTTGTTTCCCATTCCGCTGTGATAAATATGATTATGTTTTGGTAAATCATTTCCTAATGAAGCATGACTTTGACCATAATTAGTTTATTTGTTTTTAAATAATTGTGGCACCCTTGTAATTATATTTTTACTCTGATTATTTATTAAAATTTCCGCGGGGTTTAGAAGGGTGTTACATATTCAAGTGTTATAAATATTGATGATGTGTTGGTTGCGTGTTTTGTTCAATTAATGTTGAGTATGATTGTCGGTTTGAAAGATGTGTTCTGTTGACGTTTGTGTAAATGATGGATGTTCCTGATAATCTGAATGTGATGAAAATGGGTGAATGATATAACTATGATGTGTTGTTATTTAAGATGTAATAACATTTGTTAACTGCGATGAGACTCACCCTTATTATTGATATTTTCAGATTGAGGATAGCGGCTTTCGACTTGGTGAGGATTTAGCTCATAAGTTAGTGTATTAGTGTAGCGTCAGGTGTCATGCTATGATATTGTAACACTGGGTAAACGCTAGCTTAGAGTTTATGATGATACTCTATTCTATTGTTATCAGATTAATTCTGTGAGATGTTGCATAGATGATGTTATGCTTATCCTTTGTTTAATGTTCCGCTGTGTAGAAACATGATTTTGTTAAATGGATGATTCGTTCCTAGGTGAGGCATGACAATTGATTTATGATAATTTGTTTTAATTTGAATTGTGGCACCCTTATTTTCATGTTTACTCTGAATTATTTTATTAATTTTCGCGGGGTTTAGAATGGTGTTACACAATTTATGGAAATACTTTAACTTAACCGAAAACGTGGACTATCATATGCAATTGATAGAATTTCTCTCCTTCTCCTAAATTGTGCACTATCATATGCAATTTCTCGATTTTTTCCCTTCTCCAAAAACATGGACTATCATACGTAATTTCTGAAATTTCTTCCTCTTCTCCAAAAACGTGGACTATCATATGCATTTTCTGGAACATCTTTTCCTTCTCAAAAAATGTGGACTATCATATGCAATTTCTGAAATTTCTTTCTCTTCTACATAAACGTTGTATATCATATGCAATTTTTTAAATTTCTTTCTCTTCTCCAAAAACATGGACTACATGTGCAATTTATAGAATTTCTTTCCTTCTCCAAAAACGTGGACTAACATATGAAATTTCTGAAATTTCATTCTCTTCTCCAAAAACGTGGACTACCATATGTAATTTCTGGAATTTCTTTCCCTTCTTCAAAAACGTGGACTGTCATATGTAATTTTTAAAATTTCTTCCTCTTCTTAGAAAACATGGACTATCATATGCAATTTCTGGAACTTCTTTACCTTTTCAAAAAACGTGGTCTATCATATGCAATTTCTGAAATTTCTTTCTCTTCTCCATATTGGTGGTATATCATATGCAATTTTTGAAATTTCTTTCTCTTCTCCAAAAACATGGACTACCATGTGCAATTCATAGAATTTCTTTCCTTCTCCAAAAACATAGACTATCATATGAAAGTTCTGAAATTTCATTCTCTTCTCCAAAAACATGGACTATCATATGCACTTATTGCAATTTCTGTCCCTTCTCAAAAAACGTGGACTATCATATGCAATTTAATAAATTTCTTTCTCTTCTTCAAAAACATGGACTATCATAAGCAATTTCTGAAATTTCATCCTCTTCTCCAAAAACATGGACTATCATATGCTATTTTTGGATTTTTTTCCCTTCTTCTTAAACGTGGACTATCATACGCAGTTTTTTGAAATTTCTTTCTCTTCTCCTAAAACGTGGACTATCATAAGCAATTTCTGGAATTTCTTTCTTTTCTCAAAAAACGTGGACTATCATATGCATTTTTTGGAATTTCTTTCAATTTTCCAAAAATGTGTACTATGATATGCAATTTTTGAAATTTCTTTTCCTTCTCCAAAAATGTGGATTATCATATGCAATTTTTGAAATTTATTTCTCTTCTCGAAAAACTTGGTATATCATATGCAATTTCAGAAATTTATTTCTCTTCTCCAAAAGTTGGACTATCATATGTAATTTCCAAAATTTCTTTTCCTTTTCCAAAAACGTGGGTTATCATATGAAATTTCTGAAATTTCTTTCTCTTCTCTAAAAGCGTGGAATATCATTTGCAATTTCTGGAATTTCTGTCCCTTCTTCAAAAACGTGGACTACCATATTCAATTTATGGAAATACTTTAACTTAACCCAAAACGTGGACTATCATATGCAATTTATAGAATTTATTTCCTTCTCCTAAATTGTGCACTATCATATGCAATTTCTAATTTTTTTCCCTTCTCCAAAAATGTGGACTATCATATGTAATTTCGGAAATTTCTTCCTCTTCTCCAAAAATGTGGAATATCATACGCATTTTTTGGAACTTGTTTTCCTTCTCAAAAAACGTGGACTATCATATGCAATTTCAGAAATTTCTTTCTCTTCTCCATAAACGTGGTATATCATATGCATTTTTTTAAATTTCTTTCTCTTCTCCAAAAACATGGACTACGTGTGCAATTTATAGAATTTCTTTCCTTCTCCAAAAACATGGACTAACATATGAAATTTCTGAAATTTCATTCTCTTCTCCAAAAACGTGGACTACCATATGTAATTTCTGGAATTTCTTTCCCTTCTTCAAAAACGTGGACTGTCATATGTAATTTCTAAAATTTCTTCCTCTTCTTAAAAAATGTGGACTATCATATGCAATTTCTGGAACTTCTTTACCTTTTCAAAAAACGTGGTCTATCATATGCAATTTCTGAAATTTCTTTCTCTTCTCCATATTGGTGGTATATCCTATGCAATTTTTGAAATTTCTTTCTCTTCTCCAAAAAGATGGACTACCATGTGCAATTCATAGAATTTCTTTCCTTCTCCAAAAACATGGACTATCATATGAAAGTTCTGAAATTTCACTCTCTTCTCCAAAAACATGGACTATCAGATGCAGTTATTGCAATTTTTGTCCCTTCTCAAAAAACGTGGACTATCATATGCAATTTAAGAAATTTCTTTCTCTTCTCCAAAAACATGGACTATATCATAAGCAATTTCCGAAATTTCATTCTCTTCTCCAAAATCGTGGACTATCATATGCAATTTTTGGAATTTTTTCCCTTCTTCAAAAACGTGGACTATCATATGCAGTTTATGAAATTTCTTTCTCTTCTCAAAAAACCTGGACTATCATATACAATTTCTGGAATTTCTTTCTTTTCTCAATAAATGTGGACTATCATATGCATTTCTTGGAATTTCTTTCCCTTTTCCAAAAATGTGTACTATCATATGCAATTTCTGAAATTTCCATTCCTTCTCCAAAAACGTGGATTATCATATGCAATTTCTGAAATTTCTTTCTCTTCTTTTAAAACTTGGTATATCATATGCAATTTCAGAAATTTATTTCTCTTCTCCAAAAAGTTGGACTATCATATGTAATTTCTGAAATTTCTTTTCCTTCTCCAAAAACGTGGATTATCATATGAAATTTCTATCTCTTCTCTACAAAAGTGGAATATCATATGCAATTTCTGGAATTTCTATCCGTTCTTCAAAAACGTGGACTACCATATGCAATTTATTGAATTTCTTTCACTTATCCAAAAACGTGGACTATCATATACAATTTATAGAATTTCTTTCCTTCTCCTAAATTGTGCACTATCATATGCAATTACTCGATTTTTTCCCTTCTCCAAAAACGTGGACTATCATAGGTAATTTCGGAAATTTCTTCCTCTTCTCCAAAAAGTGGAATATCATATGCATTTTTTGGAACTTCTTTTCCTTCTCAAAAAACGTGGACTATCATATGCAATTTCTGAAATTTCATTCTCTTCTCCATAAACGTGGTATATCATATGCAATTTTTTAAATTTCTTTCTCTTCTCAAAAAACATGGACTACGTGTGCAATTTATAGAATTTCTTTCCTTTTCCAAAAACATGGACTATCATATGAAATTTCTGAAATTTCATTCTCTTCTCCAAAAACGTGGACTACCATATGTAATTTCTGGAATTTCTTTCCCTTCTTCAAAAACATGGACTGTCATATGTAATTTCCAAAATTTCTTCCTCTTCTTAAAAAATGTGGACTATCATATGCAATTTATGGAACTTCTTTACCTTTTCAAAAAACGTGGTCTATCATATGCAATTTCTGAAATTTCTTTCTCTTCTCCATATTGGTGGTATATCCTATGCAATTTTTAAAATTTCTTTCTCTTCTCCAAAAAGATGGACTACCATGTGCAATTCATAGAATTGCTTTCCTTCTCCAAAAACATGGACATTCATATGAAAGTTCTGAAATTTCATTCTCTTCTCCAAAAACATGGACTATCATATGCAGTTATTGCAATTTTTGTCCCTTCTCAAAAAACGTGGACTATCATATGCAATTTAAGAAATTTCTTTCTCTTCTCCAAAAACATGGACTATATCATAAGCAATTTCCGAAATTTCATTCTCTTCTCCAAAATC
Source organism: Vicia villosa (assembly GCF_029867415.1). Lineage (NCBI taxonomy): Eukaryota > Viridiplantae > Streptophyta > Magnoliopsida > Fabales > Fabaceae > Vicia > Vicia villosa. The sequence goes on from NC_081185.1 coordinate 530,124, forward strand.
ACGGACTATCATATGCAATTTTTGGAATTTTTTCCCTTCTTCAAAAAGGTGGACTATCATATGCAGTTTCTGAAATTTCTTTGTATTCTCAAAAAACCTGGACTATCATATACAATTTCTGGAATTTCTTTTCTCAAAAAATGTGGACTATCATATGCATTTCTTGGAATTTCTTTCCCTTTTCCAAAAATGTGTACTATCATATGTAATTTCTAAAATTTCTTCCTCTTCTTAAAAAACGTGGACTATCATATGCAATTTTAAGAACTTCTTTACCTTTTCAAAAAAATGTGGTCTATCATATGAAATTTCTGAAATTTCTTTCTCTTCTCCATATTGGTGGTATATCATATGCAATTTTTGAAATTTCTTCTCTTCCCCAAAAACATGGACTACCATGTGCAATTTATAGAATTTCTTTTCTTCTCAAAAAACATGGACTATCATATGAAATTTCTGAAATTTCATTCTCTTCTCCAAAAACATGGACTATCATATGCAGTTTTTGCAATTCCTGTCCTTTCTCCAAAAACGTGGACTATCATATGCAATTTAAGAAATTTCTTTCTCTTCTCCAAAAACATGGACTATCATAAGCAATTTCTAAAATTTCAATCTCTTCTCCAAAAACGTGGACTATCATATGCAATTTTTGGAATTTTTTTGGCTTTTTCAAAAAAGTGGACTATCATATGCAGTTTCTGAAATTTCTTTCTCTTCTCCAAAAACGTGGACTATCATATACAATTTCTGGAATTTCTTTCTTTTCTAAAAAAACGTGGACTATCATATGCATTTTTTGGAATTTCTTTCCCTTTTCCAAAAATGTGTACTATCATATGCAATTTCAGAAATTTCTTTTCCTTCTCCAAATACATGGATTATCATATGCAATTTCTGAAATTTATTTCTCTTCTCTAAAAACTTGGTATATCTTATGCAATTTCTGAAATTTCTTTCTCCTCTCCAAAACGTTGGACTATCATATGTAATTTCTGAAATTTCTTTTCCTTCTCCAAAAACGTGGATTATCATATGAAATTTCTATCTCTTCTCTACAAAAGTGGAATATCATATGCAATTTCTGGAATTTCTATCCGTTCTTAAAAAACGTGGACTACCATATGCAATTTATGGAATTTCTTTCACTTATCCAAAAACGTGGACTATCATATGCAATTTATAGAATTTCTTTCCTTCTCCTAAATTGTGCACTATCATATGCAATTACTCGATTTTTTTCCTTTCTCCAAAAACGTGGACTATCATACGTAATTTCGGAAATTTCTTCCTCTTGTCCAAAAAGTGGAATATCATATGCATTTTCTGGAACTTCTTTTCCTTCTCAAAAAACGTGGACTATCATATGCAATTTCTGAAATTTCATTCTCTTCTCCATAAACGTGGTATATCATATGCAATTTTTTAAATTTCTTTCTCTTCTCCAAAAACATGGACTACGTGTGCAATATATAGAATTTCTTCCCCTCTCCAAAAACATGGACTATCATATGAAATTTCTGAAATTTCATTCTCTTCTACAAAAACGTGGACTACCATATGTAATTTCTGGAATTTCTTTCCCTTCTTCAAAAACGTGGACTGTCATATGTAATTTCTAAAATTTCTTCCTCTTCTTAAAAAATGTGGACTATCATATGCAATTTCTGGAACTTCTTTACCTTTTCAAAAAACGTGGTCTATCATATGATATTTCTGAAATTTCTTTCTCTTCTCCATATTGGTGGTATATCATATGCAATTTTTGAAATTTCTTTCTCTTCTCCAAAAACATGGACTACCATGTGCAATTTATAGAATTTCTTTCCTTCTCTAAAAACATGGACTATCATATGAAATTTCTGAAATTTCATTCTCTTCTCCAAAAACATGGACTATCATATGCAGATTTTGCAATTTCGGTCCCTTCTAAAAAAACATGGACTATCATAAGCAATTTCTAAGATTTCATTGTCTTCTCCAAAAACGTGGACTATCATATGCAATTTTTGGAATTTTTTTGGCTTTTTCAAAAAAGTGGACTATCATATGCAGTTTCTGAAATTTCTTTCTCTTCTCCAAAAACGTGGACTATCATATACAATTTATGGAATTTCTATCTTTTCTAAAAAAACGTGGACTATCATATGCATTTTTTGGAATTTCTTTCCCTTTTCCAAAAATGTGTACTATCATATGCAATTTCAGAAATTTCTTTTCCTTCTCCAAATACATGGATTATCATATGCAATTTCTGAAATTTATTTCTCTTCTCTAAAAACTTGGTATATCTTATGCAATTTCTGAAATTTCTTTCTCTTCTCCAAAAAGTTGGACTATCATATGTAATTTCTGAAATTTCTTTTCCTTCTCCAAAAACGTGGATTATCATATGAAATTTCTATCTCTTCTCTACAAAAGTGGAATATCATATGCAATTTCTGGAATTTCTATCCGTTCTTAAAAAACGTGGACTACCATATGCAATTTATGGAATTTCTTTCACTTATCCAAAAACGTGGACTATCATATGCAATTTATAGAATTTCTTTCCTTCTCCTAAATTGTGCACTATCATATGCAATTACTCGATTTTTTTCCTTTCTCCAAAAACGTGGACTATCATACGTAATTTCGGAAATTTCTTCCTCTTCTCCAAAAAGTGGAATATCATATGCATTTTCTGGAACTTCTTTTCCTTCTCAAAAAACGTGGACTATCATATGCAATTTCTGAAATTTCATTCTCTTCTCCATAAACGTGGTATATCATATGCAATTTTTTAAATTTCTTTCTCTTCTCCAAAAACATGGACTACGTGTGCAATATATAGAATTTCTTTCCCTCTCCAAAAACATGGACTATCATATGAAATTTCTGAAATTTCATTCTCTTCTACAAAAACGTGGACTACCATATGTAATTTTTGGAATTTCTTTCCCTTCTTCAAAAACGTGGACTGTCATACGTAATTTCTAAAATTTCTTCCTCTTCTTAAAAAATGTGGACTATCATATGCAATTTTTGGAACTTCTATACCTTTTCAAAAAATGTGGTCTATCATATGAAATTTCTGAAATTTCTTTCTCTTCTCCATATTGGTGGTATATCATATGCAATTTTTGAAATTTCTTTCTCTTCTCCAAAAACATGGACTACCATGTGCAATTTATAGAATTTCTTTTCTTCTCAAAAAACATGGACTATCATATGAAATTTCAAAAATTTCATTCTCTTCTCCAAAAACATGGACTATCATATGCAGTTTTTGCAATTCTTGTCCTTTCTCCAAAAACGTGGACTATCATATGCAATTTAAGAAATTTCTTTCTCTTCTCCAAAATTATGGACTATCATAAGCAATTTCTGAAATTTCAATCTCTTCTCCAAAAACGTGGACTATCATATTCAATTTTTGGAATTTTTTTCGCTTTTTCAAAAACTTGGACTATCATATGCAGTTTCTGAAATTTCTTTCTCTTCTCCAAAAACGTGGACTATCATATACAATTTCTGGAATTTCTTTCTTTTCTAAAAAAACGTGGACTATCATATGCATTTTTTGGAATTTCTTTCCCTTTTCCAAAAATGTGTACTATCATATGCAATTTCAGAAATTTCTTTTCCTTCTCCAAATACATGGATTATCAAATGCTATTTCTGAAATTTATTTCTCTTCTCTAAAAACTTGGTATATCTTATGCAATTTCTGAAATTTCTTTCTCTTCTCCAAAAAGTTGGACTATCATATGTAATTTTTGAAATTTCTTTTCCTTCTCCAAAAACGTGGATTATCATATGAAATTTCTATCTCTTCTCTTCAAAAGTGGAATATCATATGCAATTTCTGGAATTTCTATCCATTCTTCAAAAACGTGGACTACCATATGCAATTTATGGAATTTCTTTCACTTATCCAAAAACGTGGACTATCATATGCAATTTATAGAATTTCTTTCCTTCTCCTAAATTGTGCACTATCATATGCAATTACTCGATTTTTTTCCCTTCTCCAAAAACGTGGACTATCATACGTAATTTCGGAAATTTCTTCCTCTTCTCCAAAAAGTGGAATATCATATGCATTTTCTGGAACTTCTTTTCCTTCTCAAAAAACGTGGACTATCATATGCAATTTCTGAAATTTCATTCTCTTCTCCATAAACGTGGTATATCATATGCAATTTTTTAAATTTCTTTCTCTTCTCCAAAAACATGGACTACGTGTGCAATATATAGAATTTCTTTCCCTCTCCAAAAACATGGACTATCATATGAAATTTCTGAAATTTCATTCTCTTCTACAAAAACGTGGACAACCATATGTAATTTCTGGAATTTCTTTCCCTTCTTCAAAAACGTGGACTGTCATACGTAATTTCTAAAATTTCTTCCTCTTCTTAAAAAATGTGGACTATCATATGCAATTTTTGTAACTTCTTTACCTTTTCAAAAAATGTGGTCTATCATATGAAATTTCTGAAATTTCTTTCTCTTCTCCATATTGGTGGTATATCATATGCAATTTTTGAAATTTCTCTCTCTTCTCCAAAAACATGGACTACCATGTGCAATTTATAGAATTTCTTTTCTTCTCAAAAAACATGACCTATCATATGAAATTTCTGATATTTCATTCTCTTCTCCAAAAACATGGACTATCATATGCAGTTTTTGCAATTCCTGTCCTTTCTCCAAAAACGTGGACTATCATATGCAATTTAAGAAATTTCTTTCTCTTCTCCAAAAACATGGACTATCATAAGCAATTTTTGAAATTTCAATCTCTTCTCCAAAAACGTGGACTATCATATTCAATTTTTGGAATTTTTTTCGCTTTTTCAAAAACGTGGACTATCATATGCAGTTTCTGAAATTTCTTTCTCTTCTCCAAAAACGTGGACTATCATATACAATTTCTGGAATTTCTTTCTTTTCTAAAAAAACATGGACTATCATATGCATTTTTTGGAATTTCTTTCCCTTTTCCAAAAATGTGTACTATCATATGCAATTTCAGAAATTTCTTTTCCTTCTCCAAATACATGGATTATCAAATGCAATTTCTGAAATTTATTTCTCTTCTCTAAAAACTTGGTATATCTTATGCAATTTCTGAAATTTCTTTCTCCTCTCCAAAACGTTGGACTATCATATGTAATTTCTGAAATTTCTTTTCCTTCTCCAAAAACGTGGATTATCATATGAAATTTCTATCTCTTCTCTACAAAAGTGGAATATCATATGCAATTTCTGGAATTTCTATCCGTTCTTAAAAAACGTGGACTACCATATGCAATTTATGGAATTTCTTTCACTTATCCAAAAACGTGGACTATCATATGCAATTTATAGAATTTCTTTCCTTCTCCTAAATTGTGCACTATCATATGCAATTACTCGATTTTTTTCCTTTCTCCAAAAACGTGGACTATCATACGTAATTTCGGAAATTTCTTCCTCTTGTCCAAAAAGTGGAATATCATATGCATTTTCTGGAACTTCTTTTCCTTCTCAAAAAACGTGGACTATCATATGCAATTTCTGAAATTTCATTCTCTTCTCCATAAACGTGGTATATCATATGCAATTTTTTAAATTTCTTTCTCTTCTCCAAAAACATGGACTACGTGTGCAATATATAGAATTTCTTCCCCTCTCCAAAAACATGGACTATCATATGAAATTTCTGAAATTTCATTCTCTTCTACAAAAACGTGGACTACCATATGTAATTTCTGGAATTTCTTTCCCTTCTTCAAAAACGTGGACTGTCATATGTAATTTCTAAAATTTCTTCCTCTTCTTAAAAAATGTGGACTATCATATGCAATTTCTGGAACTTCTTTACCTTTTCAAAAAACGTGGTCTATCATATGATATTTCTGAAATTTCTTTCTCTTCTCCATATTGGTGGTATATCATATGCAATTTTTGAAATTTCTTTCTCTTCTCCAAAAACATGGACTACCATGTGCAATTTATAGAATTTCTTTCCTTCTCTAAAAACATGGACTATCATATGAAATTTCTGAAATTTCATTCTCTTCTCCAAAAACATGGACTATCATATGCAGATTTTGCAATTTCGGTCCCTTCTAAAAAAACATGGACTATCATAAGCAATTTCTAAGATTTCATTGTCTTCTCCAAAAACGTGGACTATCATATGCAATTTTTGGAATTTTTTTGGCTTTTTCAAAAAAGTGGACTATCATATGCAGTTTCTGAAATTTCTTTCTCTTCTCCAAAAACGTGGACTATCATATACAATTTATGGAATTTCTATCTTTTCTAAAAAAACGTGGACTATCATATGCATTTTTTGGAATTTCTTTCCCTTTTCCAAAAATGTGTACTATCATATGCAATTTCAGAAATTTCTTTTCCTTCTCCAAATACATGGATTATCATATGCAATTTCTGAAATTTATTTCTCTTCTCTAAAAACTTGGTATATCTTATGCAATTTCTGAAATTTCTTTCTCTTCTCCAAAAAGTTGGACTATCATATGTAATTTCTGAAATTTCTTTTCCTTCTCCAAAAACGTGGATTATCATATGAAATTTCTATCTCTTCTCTACAAAAGTGGAATATCATATGCAATTTCTGGAATTTCTATCCGTTCTTAAAAAACGTGGACTACCATATGCAATTTATGGAATTTCTTTCACTTATCCAAAAACGTGGACTATCATATGCAATTTATAGAATTTCTTTCCTTCTCCTAAATTGTGCACTATCATATGCAATTACTCGATTTTTTTCCTTTCTCCAAAAACGTGGACTATCATACGTAATTTCGGAAATTTCTTCCTCTTCTCCAAAAAGTGGAATATCATATGCATTTTCTGGAACTTCTTTTCCTTCTCAAAAAACGTGGACTATCATATGCAATTTCTGAAATTTCATTCTCTTCTCCATAAACGTGGTATATCATATGCAATTTTTTAAATTTCTTTCTCTTCTCCAAAAACATGGACTACGTGTGCAATATATAGAATTTCTTTCCCTCTCCAAAAACATGGACTATCATATGAAATTTCTGAAATTTCATTCTCTTCTACAAAAACGTGGACTACCATATGTAATTTTTGGAATTTCTTTCCCTTCTTCAAAAACGTGGACTGTCATACGTAATTTCTAAAATTTCTTCCTCTTCTTAAAAAATGTGGACTATCATATGCAATTTTTGGAACTTCTATACCTTTTCAAAAAATGTGGTCTATCATATGAAATTTCTGAAATTTCTTTCTCTTCTCCATATTGGTGGTATATCATATGCAATTTTTGAAATTTCTTTCTCTTCTCCAAAAACATGGACTACCATGTGCAATTTATAGAATTTCTTTTCTTCTCAAAAAACATGGACTATCATATGAAATTTCAAAAATTTCATTCTCTTCTCCAAAAACATGGACTATCATATGCAGTTTTTGCAATTCCTGTCCTTTCTCCAAAAACGTGGACTATCATATGCAATTTAAGAAATTTCTTTCTCTTCTCCAAAATTATGGACTATCATAAGCAATTTCTGAAATTTCAATCTCTTCTCCAAAAACGTGGACTATCATATTCAATTTTTGGAATTTTTTTCGCTTTTTCAAAAACTTGGACTATCATATGCAGTTTCTGAAATTTCTTTCTCTTCTCCAAAAACGTGGACTATCATATACAATTTCTGGAATTTCTTTCTTTTCTAAAAAAACGTGGACTATCATATGCATTTTTTGGAATTTCTTTCCCTTTTCCAAAAATGTGTACTATCATATGCAATTTCAGAAATTTCTTTTCCTTCTCCAAATACATGGATTATCAAATGCTATTTCTGAAATTTATTTCTCTTCTCTAAAAACTTGGTATATCTTATGCAATTTCTGAAATTTCTTTCTCTTCTCCAAAAAGTTGGACTATCATATGTAATTTTTGAAATTTCTTTTCCTTCTCCAAAAACGTGGATTATCATATGAAATTTCTATCTCTTCTCTTCAAAAGTGGAATATCATATGCAATTTCTGGAATTTCTATCCATTCTTCAAAAACGTGGACTACCATATGCAATTTATGGAATTTCTTTCACTTATCCAAAAACGTGGACTATCATATGCAATTTATAGAATTTCTTTCCTTCTCCTAAATTGTGCACTATCATATGCAATTACTCGATTTTTTTCCCTTCTCCAAAAACGTGGACTATCATACGTAATTTCGGAAATTTCTTCCTCTTCTCCAAAAAGTGGAATATCATATGCATTTTCTGGAACTTCTTTTCCTTCTCAAAAAACGTGGACTATCATATGCAATTTCTGAAATTTCATTCTCTTCTCCATAAACGTGGTATATCATATGCAATTTTTTAAATTTCTTTCTCTTCTCCAAAAACATGGACTACGTGTGCAATATATAGAATTTCTTTCCCTCTCCAAAAACATGGACTATCATATGAAATTTCTGAAATTTCATTCTCTTCTACAAAAACGTGGACAACCATATGTAATTTCTGGAATTTCTTTCCCTTCTTCAAAAACGTGGACTGTCATACGTAATTTCTAAAATTTCTTCCTCTTCTTAAAAAATGTGGACTATCATATGCAATTTTTGTAACTTCTTTACCTTTTCAAAAAATGTGGTCTATCATATGAAATTTCTGAAATTTCTTTCTCTTCTCCATATTGGTGGTATATCATATGCAATTTTTGAAATTTCTCTCTCTTCTCCAAAAACATGGACTACCATGTGCAATTTATAGAATTTCTTTTCTTCTCAAAAAACATGACCTATCATATGAAATTTCTGATATTTCATTCTCTTCTCCAAAAACATGGACTATCATATGCAGTTTTTGCAATTCCTGTCCTTTCTCCAAAAACGTGGACTATCATATGCAATTTAAGAAATTTCTTTCTCTTCTCCAAAAACATGGACTATCATAAGCAATTTTTGAAATTTCAATCTCTTCTCCAAAAACGTGGACTATCATATTCAATTTTTGGAATTTTTTTCGCTTTTTCAAAAACGTGGACTATCATATGCAGTTTCTGAAATTTCTTTCTCTTCTCCAAAAACGTGGACTATCATATACAATTTCTGGAATTTCTTTCTTTTCTAAAAAAACATGGACTATCATATGCATTTTTTGGAATTTCTTTCCCTTTTCCAAAAATGTGTACTATCATATGCAATTTCAGAAATTTCTTTTCCTTCTCCAAATACATGGATTATCAAATGCAATTTCTGAAATTTATTTCTCTTCTCTAAAAACTTGGTATATCTTATGCAATTTCTGAAATTTCTTTCTCTTCTCCAAAAAGTTGGACTATCATATGTAATTTCTGAAATTTCTTTTCCTTCTCCAAAAACGTGGATTATCATATGAAATTTCTATCTCTTCTCTACAAAAGTGGAATATCATATGCAATTTCTGGAATTTCTATCCGTTTTTCAAAAACGTGGACTACCATATGCAATTTATGGAATTTCTTTCACTTATCCAAAAACGTGGACTATCATATGCAATTTATAGAATTTCTTTCCTTCTCCTAAATTGTGCACTATCATATGCAATTACTCGAATTTTTCCCTTCTCCAAAAACGTGGACTATCATACGTAATTTCGGAAATTTCTTCCTCTTGTCCAAAAAGTGGAATATCATATGCATTTTCTGGAACTTCTTTTCCTTCTCAAAAAACGTGGACTATCATATGCAATTTCTGAAATTTC